>NC_035441.2:152990721-153308322 GCF_002127325.2 Helianthus annuus
GTCCATCCGATTGGTGTGTTTAAGGGTTGAGATTAAATCAATGGCAATCTTGTAATATTTGAGTTTAATTAATTGATTGTTTTAAATGAATAGGGGCAATTTTGTCAATGGTCGTGTTTTAAATCAATTAGATAACCGTCAGTTCCTAAATTCAAGCGATTTTCTCTCTCTCTCTCCAAACCCATCTTGGAAACCCCAATCCCTACCAAAAATAACTACAATCATGGAAGAAGATAACCTTAGAAACGATGGAGAGCACCAGATCAAATTAAAACACTTCACCATCTCCACCATCTCCGAGTTCATCATCACCATTCAAATATTGTTCTTATCATCTCCGTTTTCTTGACGATGTGTTTTAACAGCAAGCAAATTAATACAGCTGTGTTTTAGCAGCAAGCAGATTCATACAGTTGTGGTTTAACATCCAGATTCATACATATGTGTTTTAACAGCAAGCAGATTCATACAGTTGTGTTTTAGCATTCAGAGTCATACAGATGTGTTTTAACAGCAAACAGATTCATACAGATGTGTTTTAACAACAAGCAGATTCATACAGATGTGTTTTAACATCCAGATTCATACAAATGTGTTTTAACAGCAAGCAGATTCATACAGTTGTGTTTTAACAGCAAGCAGATTCATACAGATGTGTTTTAACAGCAAGCAGATTCATACAGTTGTGTTTTAACAGCAAGTAGATTCATACAGGTGTGTTTTAACATCCAGATTCATACAGATGTGTTTTAACAGCATGCAGATTCATACAAATGTGTTTTAACAGCAAGCAAATTCATACAGATGTGTTTTAACATCCAGATTCATACAGATGTGTTTTAACAGCAAGCAGATTCATACAGATGTGTTTTAACATCCAGATTCATACAGATGTGTTTTAACAGCAAGCAGATTCATACAGCTGTGTTTTAGCATTCAGATTAATACAGTTGTGTTTTAACAACAAACAGATTCATACAGTTGTGTTTTAACAGCAAGCAGATTCATACACTTGTGTTTTAGCATTCAGATTCATACACTTGTGTTTTAACAGCAATCAGATTCATACCCTGTTTTTTACCATCTTTATATTGTGGGATCTATAAAAAAATTGACTTTAGCCCTGTAAACTGTTAAAACACAGCACCAAGAACATGCTGTTAAATTCCAATAATCTTCTGAACAATGGAATATGCGATGTAATGTGACATAGAATTTTAGTTAATGAACACGTTAACTTCCAGATTTGAATTCGAAAATAATAAAAATTCCGAAAATCATGGAATTTTAGTTAATGAAGATACATTCCAAAAATAAAATTAAAATGTGAAATTACATGATAGCCCTTCTACTTAAAATCCCTCAATGACACATGTCCAATTCTTATTCCTTCCTAGACTTTCTAGGAAAAATAGACTTTCCACCCAACTCCTACTCTATATATATATATACACTGTGATTTTGTCTACACTAGTTGGGTTTTTTTGTTTTGTTTTTTTTTTTTTTTTTTTTGTAATAGTTTCAGCTACCTTAAACTTACGTTGGACCATGATATCAAAAGGCACAATATGATCACGGTACTGTAGATTACAATTATACAAACCTAATTTCCATTGTCACTTAGGCTATTGAGTACACCTGGCAAATCAGGCAAGTCGGGTTTGGTTGGGTGGCGAGTTGAAACGGGTTTGGGTTAATACGGGTCGGGTCGGAACGGGTCGATCAAAAAAAGGGTGGGTTTGGTTCGGGTCAAAATGGGTTCGGTCAGAATGGGTTTGGGTCAGAATAGGTTTGGTTCAAAATGGGTATCGGGTCGACTTGGTTTGGAAATTTTTTCTTCTGTTAAAAAGCCTACAAACCAACTCAAAATGCTGGAATATTGTAACTGCAAGTCTACATCAGTTAATTGAGCTTCAAAGATGCAAAATCAAATAACCCAAACTCACATTTCATATAATATTGTAAAATTAAATAACTGCAACAATCAATTGAGCTTTAAACTCATATTGTAAATGGTAAATTGATTAGAAAAAAATATTTTCAATTTCATTTAAGCAATTCAACAAACACTTGGTGAGCAAGGATGATGTGGCATAAGCAATAAAAAATCTGCTACAAATATTAATGAAGACTACTAGAATATTAAGATCAAGTTATACCAACAAACTGAAGGAAAACTAGAGGTGTAGAACATATTTTCAAAGATGAGATTGATGTAAAGTTTCTAAATTAGATCAAAAAGTTTACCTCTAGGGTATGACATGATGTAGAAGATGATTAATTGACTATGAGTGAGATGATTTCTGTCAGATGCTAGAATCTAGATTGAGAAGAGACGATTTCAGACTTTCAGGCATCATCTTTCATTCCTTAATCCTTCAAATGCGATTTCAAAGACCCGCTTGATTTGTTGTTTAACCTTATTTCACTCGCTCTAATTTTTCACTTGACCCGTACTGACCCGTTCCAGTCTTTTCATCTATTTCATTTTACCCATTTTAACCCATTAAAAATGTTATTAAACACAAAACAACCCAAAAACTTATTTTTATGACCCAAATGGACCCAAACTCAACTTAATGGGTTACTTTTGCCAAACCTACTTTTGAGTGTGGTTTCACATTGCCACATCATCCCTTTTCCTCCATTCCTATCATGGGGATGGTGTTCTCCTTCACCCTTCCATTAATGTGAGAGAGAGAGTGAGTGGGAGAGAAGGGGGGGGGGTGTTTGTTGGAGAGATGAAGAAATTTCTCCCAAATTGTAAAGTCGAATGGGTAGGGATGGTGTTCCCTTTCGGCGCCGATGCCGCATGGGAATCACCTAACCCCTTGCCAATACCACACCCCACAACTTACAAACAAAATTTCCATGTTTGATTCCAGCTCCCTTTAAAATCTTGTAATCACCCTGTGTTTATATCCTAAGACATTAAGACACAATGCTAACATGAAATATAATTATCATGAAACACAACAATATATGAACCTTTACCATAATGCAAACCCTTGTAATAGTGCCTATAATCTAACACTTATAATAAGGGCATATTTTTCTAAGCTTTTTAATACAACTTATGTGTAAATTGCCATTTTAGTCCGTGAGATTTGACCAAAATTGCCACTTTAGTCTAAACAGTTTTTTTCTTGCCATGTTAGTTCAAATAGTTTTTTTCTTGCCATTTTAGTACAAATAGTTTTGTTTTCTGCAATTTTAGTCCCTAACTTCTGTCATTTTTTGCCATTTTCATCCAACCCACTAACTTCATTCAAAAAATTTAGTTCACTTAGGTGAATTTTGGTCAAACCACATTTTTTTGTAGGTGTGATGGTATGGGGATAATGTTGTGCCGGTTCACAGTGAAGATGATGCTGGTGGTTGTTGGTTTTACGATGATGGCGGTGGTTGTTGGTTTTACGTGGGTGGCGGAAAAGTGGCCGGTGGTGGTGCAAATGGTGGGTGGTGGTGATGGTGGTGGGGTGGGTGAGTGGTGACGGTGCAGGCAGGTGGTGGCGATGATAGAAGGTTGTGATGGGGTGGGTGGCGGGAGGTGGTGGTGGTGGTTGATGAGAATGACAAAAAATGACAAAAGTCAAGGACTAAAATGGCAGAAAACAAAACTATTTGGACTAAAATGGCAAGAAAAAAACTATTTAGACTAAAGTGGCAATTTTAGTCAAATCTCAGGGACTAAAATGGCAATTTACTATACAACTTATTGACTTATTGGCTTTTTCAAAAAAATAATAAGTCAAAATAATGTTTGGATAAAGGAAATGACTTTTTAAAATAACTTTTTGGCTAAGGTAGAAAAATTATTTTAAAAAGCTAGAATATCCTGACTTTTCAAAACTTTTTGGCTTATTAGCTTTCTCCACCACATAAGTTAATCCAAACACTTTTTTAAAAACTACTTTTCAAAAAGTTATAAGTCAATAAGTCCTTTTAACAAAAAATCATTTTTGAGTTAAATAAGCCAAACATGCCCTAAATTGCCGACTTATTCACACAAAAGAGTTAAATGCCATTTAAATCCCTGTGGTTTGGGCCACTTTGCCAATTTAGTCCAAAGGTTTCATTTTTCACCTGTGGGTTCAAAAAGATTTCACCGTTGCCACTTTAGTCCACTGTGTTAACTTCATCAATTTTTTCTGTTAACGATAAGGGCAATTCGGTCATTTTATATGTAAGTCTGTTAAGTAGAAGTGTAATTCCACCATATAAAATGACCGAATTGCTCTTCTCATTAACAGAAAAAATGGATGAAGTTAACCTAGTGGACTAAAATGGCAACGGTGAAACCTTTTTAAACCCACAAACGAAAAATGAAACACTTGGACTAAACTGACAAAATGACCCAAATTGTAGGGACTAAAATGGCATTTAACTCCACACAAAATAACCAAATTTTCACATTCATTTGGATCCAAGAAGTACCCCTAGGGAATGGTCAACTCCCAATTAAATGGGATGCAATCCATGTGTTGTCTTATACCAACACATTTACTATGTAAAGTACATCATTAAATTCATTCAACTAAAACCCTAAGATATTAATCAAATTGTGGAAACACTTAAGCATAATGAGGTATTATCTTTATCATATCATATATGCAAGAATTTGGAATTGAATCCTATGTTAGTGAATGATTACTAAAGTATAGTTGACATATATTATGAAATACAAGGATCAAAAGTGGGTTTCATTTGTACAGAATTTTACCGTCACACATTTCATCAAAATAAATATGACTTTCATATAAAGGTTCCGTATGTTATTTAACTTTTAAGGAACAAATGCTCTTCATAAATATGATAGTACCCTTTTTCTCAATCTTCCTTCCCTCATTGGTCGAAGTACTTATTTATAGGAAGATGCTCACTCCACCTTCAAAGCAAGTAGCTTCATACAACTGTTTAAGTTTAACTGTTAGCTTTGCTTACCCTAATGCTAAACAATTAATAAATGTCTCTTTCAAATCTTGTTTCTTGAGATGATGTCTTCCTCAAACCCTTTTCCACAGGTTACTTCAAGCAGTCATTATGTCTTCCCTCCTTCCAATCCCTTTCTTGACCATGAAAAAGATGATCTTTACATCAACAACTTCAACCCATTTCTCTCAGGGGACTGTTTTCCAGACAATGAGAATAATACTACAAGAAAACAAGATTTGGTTGAAGAAGTTGGGTTGGAAGAAGAATGTGATGAGAATGATCATCTTTTCTGGTCTGTTGTGAAGAACAACAAAGGTTCAAACAAAGATCATCATAGCAAGATCCACACTGCTCAAGGGCCTAGAGATAGGAGGGTGAGATTGTCCATTGAAGTTGCTAAAAGGTTCTTTTATCTTCAAGATTTGTTAGGGTTTGATAAAGGAAGCAAAACCCTAGATTGGCTCTTTAACAAGTCCAAGAACTCAATTGATGAGTTGATTAAAAGAAAGAAAGAAAGCTCATCTTCAAGTCTTACTGACCAACTTGAAGTTGTGTTCCTGGAAACCGACGAACAAGCGAAAGGGCGAAAAAACAAGTGTGGTGAAGGAAAAAGAAAGAAGATAGCAAGAAAATGCACATCTGGAGTTACTGTGAATCAGTCAAGGGCAGAGGCAAGAGCAAGAGCTAGAGAAAGGACTAAAGAGAAAATGAATGTTAAAAAGCTTGATAAAGAGTCCAAGAGTGCGCCTGTTGACTGCTGTTCTTCAAATTTAACACTCCAGTCTAGCTTTTGGAACTCATTTGAGTCACAAAATGATTATAATGACAAGATTGGGGAGGCACTTTTGGAAGATGATATCTCATTACTGTATAGTTATCAGCACAATCTTGCTGTGTCAAATGATTCAAGTTCTGAGTTCAATTGTATGCCAGATGTTCATGAGCATTGGGGTGGTGACTGTGCAGCCATTTAGATCCATTGGAGGTACAATAAGCATTTTAACACCATTTGATCATACATCACAATGTCACATGTACTTAAGGTTTAATTATAGTTGTTTATGTTTCATTGATGAGGCAGGTCTTGGTCAGCCAACAGGCAGCAACAAAGTTCTAGTGATGGTTTTGTGGAGCTGGATTGATATTGTGAGTGTGTAAGTTCATACTTATTGTTGATAGATTAACCAACCAACATGGTTATGATTATTGGTGGTTTGTTTAGTAATAAGCAATCTATCAATTAAGTTCATATATGCCATCAATTTATATGAATAATAAGTTTATCTTACTTGCACAATCTCTATAAATTTGATTGAAAACCTAAAGTACAACCTGATTTGGGTCAATGTTCTTGAACTAGCTTGTGGGTTCTTTTGTTTGATACCTTAGTTAAGCAGGGAACTTAGGGTTCCACCCTTCTTTAAAGATCAAAACTTTTTGTACATTATTGGGAATACTATGCTTGTAGCAGTTTTACTTTTATCTGAAGTATAAATCACTATACATCTTGGATTAAAGAAGTATTCAAATCTCCTTTATCCCCCCTTGGGTTTGATTTTGTTTATGAATATGTATTACATTAGAACTGACCGATCCCGGGGCTAAAATCGAAATTTAGATTTGGGATTTTTTTTGGCTGGGACTATCCGGACACCGCCTGCGCCTATTTTCACACTTTTTCAAACCTAGACGCCTCGTATAGCTCTATACGAGGCGTACATGCACTGAATTCGATGGCTGGCAATGTTTGAGATTTGTGGTTTACGGAAGGGCAATGTTTTTTATTTTCTTATGCATAATGCGTGACCTAAACCTGAACAGTACATTAAATAATAATTTCTGTTTTGTACATCGGTCCTGCACACTTTAACTACCAAAATATAATCAGAAAGATATGGTATGGGTTAAATATTTTATAATGGATTAACATATATTTTGTTAGAACACATGTCCTTCTCAGTCCTTTGTTCTTCGAAGTGGATGCTTGTAGTTCTTAATTATATAAACATGATCCAAGTAGACATTTGATATTATCTGCTGATACCCAACTCAAAATCTTTTTCTTCTTGTTAAAATGTTCTTCACAAAGGCTTATGCGGTGGACTAAATGAACATCTATCTTCAATATGTTGGCTTTGGTTACTATTGCACAAGTCCATCAACATTGTCTATTGATCATACCTCTTGTTGTTACTTTAGTAGTTCATTGTAGTTCCTGATTACGATGCATGAATGTACTTGGCTGCCAACAACATATTAGAGAGAGAGAGAGAGAGAGAGAGAGAGAGAGAGGGGAGAGCTTGGGGAACACAAAGAAACATGAAGGGAGTTGCAGAATGGGTGTTAAGTGTACTGTGATTATATGTGAGTTGTCATTTCTGTTATATAGTTCTCCGTGCACAAGGATGATTAGTGAGAGTTTCAAGTTTCAATTAACATTTAACAGCTAAGGACACATCTGCGAAGCCATAGCTAGTTAAAATAGCCGTTTATGACTCAAGCCGTAACCTTCAAACGACTGTTTGGTGCAACATCAAGCGACACCCGTTTGAATATGATGTGGGATTAGAGCATCACAATAGAGTTGTTTTTTGGGCGTTTTTGAGGAGAGAGTGAGGTGAATGTGGCACCCCAAAAACACACCCACAAAAAAACTCTATTGTGGGTGGACTTAGATAGTCAATGCCGTGTGTACAACTTCAAACGGCTGTTTAAAAACGGTGTGGAATTAAATTGTCAGTGGCATGTATGTATAGCGGGCCCCTTGCAAAAAGAACCTTATGGCTGTTTCTAATTCCAGTTTAACCCTGAAATGTTACTTAAACAAGGTTCATGAAGAATTAGTTCAACTTAAAGAAAATCAATCTGAAGCTGCATAAAATCATTTGTGATTCATCATGTTTAACCACAACTGTGGGATATTTTTTGAAGGTTTCTACGTACACAGAGTTGTTACTTGTTAGTTTCTCTTGAGATTATGTTTTCTGGTGTGGTTTGCAACAGCAGTTATTTCATATTTTCATTGCTTGAGGTTTATTTTGATGCGAATTTTGTATATAGAATCTTATTAGTTTTGTGTCTAGCTGTTTATCTAGTTACGTTAGTATGTACGAGTTGATCAAAAAAATAAGACTTGTATATGTTGTCTTCATTTAAGTTGACACAGAGAAATGCCTTAACACATGTCGATGGGACACACCATCAACACCACACCAACACCAAACATCAAGACATAGGCTTGTAAACGAACTGAACGTCCAGTGGACCGTTCATCGATCGTTCGATAGGAAGTTTGTTTATGTTTGTTTATTTAATAAATGAACAAAACTTATAGTTTATTTAGTTAAACGAACAAACATAAATACAAGTCTTGTCTTTTATTTAAGTCCGTGAACGTTCGTTTAATTTTGATCATTAATCTTCGTGAACATTCTTTTCTTTATGTTCATCAATTTATGTTGTTTGTTTCGTTTAGTTCATTATATTCTTTTAAGATTGTTAGGCCCATTACAATTTAGTGTAGTTTATGAAATTAAAATCTCATTCATTACAATGTAGTCTAGTTTAATTATTCTTTAGGCCCAAGACATTATCATTCATATTTACTTTTAACTCCTTTATGTCTGTTCATCTATGTTCAGTTACGTTCGCTCATTTGTACTAATAACAAAAAACATAAACGAAACATGTCTTATTCTTAACAAGCGAACGCGAACAAGAAAATGTTGTTCGTTTAACTGTTCTTGTTCCATCGTTTTCGGTAAAAATCAGCCACATTCATATTCTTTTGGTTCATTTACAAGCCTACCAACATCTACAACAATAACAAACAATACATAGGAGTACCATGATCAGAATACCAAAACAACCATCCACAATCATGTATACAACGAGAATGCCAATAGCTTCATCTAACAAATGGTCAACTTTGCATCAAATAATAAACCATTCTTCTAAAACTGTAAATAAACATCCATGACACTTTGTGCAGTGCAACATATATAAACCCGTATTAAAGTCATCTAAATATATAGTTGATCACTTTAGGGCCTAAAAGTAGCGAATAATCAATTATCTTATACTTATTACAGTATTACTAATTGGAAAAACACGACCACGTCACAAGCAGTAAACAACAAGTGTAGAATTAATCTTCGTTTAACCAAAATTTTTCCAACTCAAAATAATCAGTGGGGATGCAAACACATAGGGTATAAAGTAACAATAAAAAGACATAAAACTTTAGCGTAAAAAACCTCTCAAAACGAGAGTAAAAACCACAGGACTATTAGAGAAACTTCAAATCCACTATAGCCAATAATAGAGCAATATAGAGTTTTCTCTCGGTAAACTTGAGATATACAATAACCATCATATATTTTGAACAAAGCTTCAAGTATATGAAATGAAAAACAAACAAAGACGAGTAAGAAATATCACCATATAAAATAACCATTCGATGATCTCCGAAACGTCTCTTGTATGCACAAAACACCCAAAAAAAATGAAGTCTTTATTATTCTTAGGGGGTGTTTGGCTTAGCTTTCTAAAACAACTCATTGATTTATAGACTTTTTAAGCCAATAAGTCAAAGTAATGTTTGTACAAGTGAAAAGAACTTTTTGAAACAACCTTTGTATAAGGTGGAAAAGTCATTTTGAATCGCCATTTGTTGCGTTCTACGGAGAGCAAAACAAAATTGCCCTAATTTTTCTTCCCTTGCGTGTGTATGTTTCGATACCCGAGAAAAAAATAAACCCTTTTATTTAATTTTGTGTGTTAAGAAATAAATCTTAAAAATCAGAATTTAATCCTAATATATGAATTTAAGCATTTGTTTTGATATATAAGTACAAATTTTTCTAATATACAGACTAAATATGCCTAAACTTACATTATCATTGTCAAGTATTTCAACTCCTTCGTAAGCTATCTCCTTCATAAACTTCATCACATAGTAGCCACATTCAGTACCTCCTGGCTGACGTGGACACTACACAATTAAAAATTATCAAGAAATGTGAAACCATTGCGATTTAAGTTTAAATTAAAGGGTTTCAATATTTACAGTATCATTACAACTACAATTTAAATAAGGGATTAAGTGCTTACCCTTGCGTTGATCCAAATGAGTTTAACCCTTATGTTGGCACCACTTCGTGACGCATACACGACCATTGCCCTATAAAAATCAAAATTATATCAAAGTATATTCCAACTCTTTTATAATCCATTATGATAATTTGTATTACTTACGTATCAATAATTTGCTTCAACTACTCATCGACACTTCTAGGCCATAAGGAATCAAGATAATAGCAAGTTCTTGTTTTCAGGTTTAGTACCGCCAACACCCAATGGTTTCTTCAAAATCCAAAATCCAAAATTCAATCAAAATAAATTAAGATAATAGGTCTTTACGAATACTTATTTAAAAGGAAAAATCAAACCCAGGATTATAGGGCAACAGGATGATGTCATTGCCCTTTCTTTTATACAATCAATCTGCAACCACTCTACTTGCATCCTCGATGTGTTTGGGTTTGGGTTTGCTTTGATCAGTCCGCGAAATTGCAGACGGTTTCATAAAACATATTCCACGATCACGTATTTGCTCTTTCTTAATTTGCTCATACAGGAACCTGCAGTTAACATACATAAACCGAATCAATGAAATAAATTTTGTTTTACGAACGGTAATTTATACTAGATATAGGAACTTACATTATATAAGAAGTGATGACAACACCAGTCAGCTCCATGAATGTAAAAATCGCTTCAAAATCATCACAATTTAAGTACATGTAACTATCATGCCCAAATAGATCGTACTCACACTCTAATCTTCTACCCTTTGCATGTAATGCACTATCGACTAAATGTGCACTCATCGTTAAAACTCCACTTCTTTCCATTCTAACCCTTTGATTCCTTTGTGCTCTTGTCATGTTTTTTCCTTCATTCTCTTTAGTTAGTTGCAGAAATACAGCCATTTATACACTCAAATGCAACTTTAATATTTACTTAAATGCAACATTCTTTATACTCAAATGCAACTTTTTAGTGTAGTTGTTTCAAACACTGCAATTGATATTATATGCACTAATATATCCATTACACAAAAACAATAGTAACATAGATATTGAAGATAATCTTATGGTGTACTTTAACATGTCCATCAAAAAGACCAATCTCATCAACAAAAATTTGTCAATTAAATTCATAAAGTGTAACAAAAAAAATAGACTTATTAAAATAACAAATTTTATTACGCGCTTTTCCATGGGACGAAGAAACTAATAAATTATTAAAATTTGCTAATTTGTCTAACTGACCTCATAGTAGTGTTATCAAATAGACAAACCTCTTTAGTTTTCGGTCAGTTCAGCCCGAACCTTACCGAGGTTTCTAGCACTCACATCTACACATACCTAGATTAACGATAAAAAAACAATATTATCTTCGTGCTAACTATAATGTGTTTCAATATAGAATAAGAATGAAAAAAGCAGACCAGTGAAAAGAAATAAGGTGGGTTCCAACCGGCACGTTGTGGCTTTAAGTCGAGTATCAAGGAACTTCAGCAGTGATCAGTAAAAAAATAAACTATCGTTTTTATATGCATGTCTACCCATCTTATGCACATATATTTGCAAATAGTAATTATTTTAATAATGAACTGTAATTGATTTAATACAGTGTTTGTAAACAAAAATCCAAGGAAAGAAATAAACAGTTAAGATAGTAGAATACAATGAGAAGTAACCATCTGACTTTAAAAAGGTAACTTGTTGGCCGTCATTTGATCTGAGTTTGGCATTGTCAGCCTAAGCAAAGCCTGAATACTGAAAAATTAAATTCACCTAAGTTTCATATACATTTTAATGAAATAAAGAGTTGCATAAAACAATTGGTCGAACCAAAGACGAGTCAACTGCATTATCACTTTCTAATAACATTTGAGCAGCTGCGGTCGCTTCATCAAAGTTTGGCAGATTAAAGGAGTTAAATAGTCCATCATAATCGAACATCCAAGGATCACCCGGAGCTCTCACAGAATTAGTATACCTTTGAACCCTTACTTCACCCCATAATTCAATCTTTTTGGTTGTCAAATTCCACACGCGAAAATTTGGAGTAGCATATCCAAGGAAGAATCCCTCGATAGCCTTTGCGCCAAACTTACCATCTGGATCAATCATAGTACATGGGCCTCCAAAAGGTTCTAAGTGAGAAATGTCCAGTTTCCTTTTGTGTAGTAGTTCGAAACATGTTTTGTCATGCCTTTTGACCGTAAGAACTCTGTTTAATGTATAGCATGCAGTAGCCACAGCCTCCCCCCAAAACTGAACGGGAAGCTCCGACTCTACCAACATCGTTCTTGCAGTCTCTATTATCGTCCGATTCTTCCTCTCCACGACACCGTTTTGTTGAGGAGTGTAACGAGAGCTGTATTCATGAAGAATACCCTTTGAAGTACAGAACTCATCCATTATGCGGTTTTTGAACTCGGTGCCATTGTAACTGCGGATCCTCTTCACTTTCAAAGTATACAGATTTTGAAGAAGAGTGAGAAGATTCTTGAGGATTTCAGGAGTTTCGCTCTTGTGTGCCATAAACGATACCCAAGAAAATCTGGAATAGTCATCAGTAACTACCAGACAATAAGCATCTCCAAAGGTCGTCTTGTGTTTCATAGGTCCAAAAAGATCCATATGAAGACGTTCCAAAGGCATGCTGACAGTGTTGACTTTCTTGATGGGGTGGGATTTCTTCGTTTGCTTTCCCTTATGGCACGAAACATAGATATCTTGTAGGTGGAATTTTTTCACAGGCACACCATTCACAAGATTGTTTTTCACTAAGTGGTTCATTTTTCTCAAGTGAACGTGCCCCATTCGTCTATGCCAAGATATTGACTCCTTCTCTGTGGCTTTTGAGACAAAACAAGTGACTTATGCAGAAGTTGTAATCGCCTGGCTCATATCAAGAATATAAAGATCATTAATCCTTGGAGCCTTCAAGAGAATCCATTCTTTTGGAATTTTAAATCCGGGCTTCAGCACATAACAACCGGCATCATCAAAATGCAAGGTGAACTTCTTATCGCAGATTTGCGAAACACTCAGAAGATTGTGATCAATTTGTCGAACATAATTGATCTTATCGAAACTCACAACACCATTGGAGATCATTCCTTCTCCAGTGATGTATCCGCCCTTGTCTCCAGTAAACGCGATATAACCTCCTCTAATGTTTTTCACATCATACAGAAGTCGTAAGTCGCCAGTCATGTGCCTAGATGCTCCACTATCAACAATCCAATGACTATTAATAGTTCCTCCTGGAACACCCTGCACAATGCATTTAGGGATTAGTTGGAGTTGGGGACCCAAGCCTTAGTGGTCTTGGGTCTTCCCTAAGAATCAAGAAATGAAATTTCAATTTGTTGATGGTTCTGAAATTGCAAGCCTCCCTCTGAAACCTCATCTGTCTTAGGTTTCCAAGTTTCCCATTTACCATATTGTGTAATATTAGCAGTTTTTGAAATTTTTGGTTTGATTGGTTGAGATGAACTTGGTTCCCGTTTAACAGATTTTACATCTGGTTTCAAAACCCTTTTGATCACCTTTATATTTTTGCGTCGTTATTTTGTTTCATGTTCTTTAATAGTTCGTTTATCTTGTTTTGGTGAAACTGAACAATGTTGAGGGTGATCATTTTCAGGAGGGGCTCTCTCAACAAATTTTGCTTTGGGTGAGTTTGTACAATTTTTTGATGATATGTCCAAACTCCCCACATTTGAAACAGGATCTCCTTTCAACAAACTTAGGAGATCCATCTTAACGACTCGATGTCGAACTTGTAGAATCAGAGGTACTTGTGCCTTCATCACACCCGTTTGTGTGTTGGGTGTAATTATTTTGATTATTACGTTTCAAAATTCTAACCTTTTGATTAAAATCGGTGTTTGTTTTATTTTCAAAAGTTTCCACCTTGTCAGTACCCTTCGATGCTACAAATTTGACATTAATGTCCTTCTTTTTGAAACGAGCTCCTTTTGATTCTACCTTTGGTTGTGATACCTTAGGTTTTGAAGCTCGTTGTTCCTTTTGTTTGCCTTTAAAAGGGATAGGTTGTTGCTTTGTCGGGAATCGTTGGTTTCCAAATTGTTTCCTAATTTCAGCTTTTGGAATAGGATCGCACTGAGTTACAGAAACTTTTGTGATCGCTTTTCCCAAAAACTTACAGGTAGTATCTTTAAACACTTTATCAATCAGAGATTTATTGACGTTTTTAATTGGAAAATCTTTGTTTGAATATATTTTACTATCTCCGACCAAAGTATACAACATGTTATCACTCTTAACAGCAGACACTGTCTCAGTGATAGGATCCATCTCTTGATGTACAGTAGAGTGCACAGCAGGAGTAGTAGGATCACATAGAATGTGATTTTCAATAGGAACGTCTACTCATTTCTTATCATCAACAGATGTATCCTGATCACTCACATCCGATTCATCATCCGACGATTTATAGTCCTCAACAGTTGGAGCACTTTGTTCTGTGGATGTTGAATTTTCCTTTGTTTCAGATGAGCCCTCTGAGGAACTGTCCGATTAATTTGAACCCTAATCCAGTTGTAAACTCCTCATAATAAAGAGGTACAGTTGGTTCAAACCAAGGCATTTCCTCCTCATCGGGCATCTTGGTATAGTTGTGTCTCAAAGGAGGTGGACACGACTTATACCCAATGCCTTTCACGTTTCCTTTTAGTTGTTGAACTTCAATTATGTGATCAAGCACATATCGGGAGTTAGAATAACTATCCAACTTGAGCTTGATCGCTTCATACTCACATTTAGCCATTGCTAGCTCCTTCTTTGTTTCCTTAATAATATTAATGTAGTTATTAATACCAATTTGTTTGCCAAGAACAGTTTTAGACATTTCGGAAACACTTTTCTTAAAAGTTTCAATGACTGATTTGAAATCTTTTTCATTGCGAGCCAAGGCCATGTTTGCCTCTTTACATTTTGACAGTTCAATAACCAAACTCTGGTTGTGACCATGAACCGTTTCAAATTCAAGTTTCAATTTAGAGCATTCATTTTTAAGACCTGCACAATCACTACATATGCTAGGAGTAGGAGTATCAGAATTTACCTTACTCAAATAGGCTGCGATATTAACCATAAAGGCAGTCTGATAAAAGAAAGATCCGTCTTCAGAAAAGAACTTTTCCATCTCCTTTGATGAAACATCAACCTTCTTGATCAGAACAGATTTCTGACACTTTAACTCCTCAGCTTTCATCAACAAACTATCAATATCAGAATCACTTCCCTCCTTTATATCCGATTCTGAACAATAATCTATAATGTTCGAGCTTTCCTCATCTGAACTGCTAGTATAACCCGAGCTATCATCGCTTTCTGAGAATTCTTCCTAATGCACATGCTTGATATGATTGATGATCTTAGCATAGCATGCGGTTCCTCCTTCATCGCCACTTCCAAACTGTACGGACCAATTACAATTTTCATCAGCTTGAACAACTAATGCACGGTTGGTGTGAGAAGGACCCGATTGGTTTGCGTTGGTGGTGTTAGTCTGGTTGTTGACAGCTACTATCCTTCTTTCCAGGTTAGGTTGATTCTGATTGGAAGTACTTGTTTGATTCCTGAAGGGATTTTGACTTGTTTGTCTGCTCGGACGAGTGCACTCACATTTGAAGTGACCCTTTTCTCTGCAGTTAAAACAGGTGACAGCATCTTTGTCGAAACCGTACTTTGTATCCCTTTTGTTTTCTAAATTAGTCTTCCCAGTTCTGCTCATGAAGTCTTTAGCTCGTCTAACCGCGCTTGTAAAAGCCCACTTGATATCCATTAACTCCATTTCATACCTATCAATCTGTTGATAATCTTCATTGGTCAGATTTATGTTTCCAATCTAACCTGCAACCAACCCACAATAAGCATTGACCATTGTGCTAAGAAGTTCCATGTGTTCCTTGGCAACTTCTACATTGACTTTGGGAAGGTTTGAAGTATCAAGTCTGGTTGTATTGGAATTTTGCGGTTGAGTGAAATTGTTACCATAGGATGCTTGTTGAGGTTGAGGTGAAGGGGTAACAACTTGTGGTTTCGGGAACTAAGCGCTAGAGTCAAATGGAGGTTGAGTAACTTGAGGTTGAGGTGGAGGGAACCAAGCACTAGTATCGAAATGAGGTTTAAGTTGAGGTGGCTTTGGTACAAATCCAAAAGGATTTACATTAGTCATTTGAGAATTTGACATGAACGCCGTTTGAAGTTTTGGTTGCTGACTTGAGCTTGCAGCAGGGTTAATCCCTCCAAAGTACATTTTTGGATTCTGAGGGATTGAGATTCGTTTCGCCTTCCGGATTTCTTCTTCATTTTTATTTTCCAGCTTTTGAACGAAATCATAGATACTGAGAGTATCTAATGCACCTGTATGCTTTAATAGCTCAATAAAGGGGCTCCACTTCGGTGGTAGAGCGTCAACAAACTTTGACACCATTTCCTGTGCAGTTGCAGTAACCCCGTAAGCAAACAGTTCACTTATCAAATGATAATAACGAGTTGCCATTTCAGTTAAAGTTTCATTTTCTATAAACAAAAATGCTTCAAACTCCTTTTTCAACAAGTCGTGGCGAGTCTTCCTTGTCGCCGCATTCCTTTCTCCTCTCGTAACTAGGATGTCCCACAATGCTTTTGTTGTCTTACAATAAGAGAATTGATGATATAATTCTTTGTGGAGAGCTTGTGTTAAGATAGCAAACACCTTCTTTTCAAGATCGTACGCTTTCTTATCTGTTTCAGACATAGTTGCCAATGTGGCTGCATTTGAACCTGCTTCTTCAAAAGCTGTGTTGTATGGTGTAGTGAAACATAACCATAGCTCGGTATTTTTCCCTAGAACGTAAGTATGAAAACGGCCTCTCCAAGATGGATATTCATTCATATGATTCAGCTTTGGCGGTCGATTGTTGCTACCCGTTTCACTTTCGCTCTGTAGCAAATTTTGAATACTTTGATTTTGATTTGCTACGCATGCCCAGTGACTTGCAGAAATTGCTTGTGGTTGTGGCATCATATTCTTGACCCATGCCTCTGCGGAGGTCGGATCTAGAGTAGTACTTGAGCTACTACTCCAATCCCAAGGATTATTACTCATGATTGATGTATGTATGAGTGTACCTGATCAAACACTTGAAAAGAAACGGTTAAGACAGTTTTGCAAAGCCTCTGTTCACAAATGACAGCTAAAATGGCGAAGTATAAAATGACGAAGGGTATGTTTGGCAAAAGTAGCTGGTGGCTGGTAGTTGGATGCTGTAAGCTGGTAGCTGGTGGCTGGAAGCTGGTAGCTAGTAGTTGTAGCTTTTTAGATATATTTGGTGTTTGGTAGAGTAGCTGTAGCTTTTAATAAAATGTATAAAATGACCAAAATGAACATAACTAAAAATTTAGAAAGTTGGTGCATTAAAAAGTTCCTTGTTTTTAGAGGTTAAAATAGTCATTTTTCCCTAAAAGCTTGTAGCTCATTCTAAACGCTACTAGTAGTAGCGTTCAACCAAAAGCTTCAAGCTTCTAACCTAAAAGCTTAAAGCTCCTTCAACCAAACAAGACTTTTTATTGAGTAGGAGCCTTTTCTTAAAAGCTTAAAGCTAGAAGCTCCTAAAAGCTCCATGCCAAACATACCCGAAGTATGATTCACAGTTGAACGACGAAGTCTTGTAACGACGAAGTTTTGAATCTTCGTCTAACACACTCTTTTGACGAAGGATGGAGAGTGTTTCAATCTTCGTCTGAAACAATTTTGACGAAACTTTGATGGTTCGTCCAACACAATCTTCGCTGACACATGATAAGATACTTTTGCAAAAGCAATTAATTCTTGCAGACAAGTAGGTGGTGTGACGAATTTTCAAAGCTAACAAGTTGCTTTGACAGAATTTAATTTGATTCACCTAACCATCATTTCATGTACACAATTGTCAAACAATAATATTATAAGCGACAAACACTTCAATTAGAATTCAAATCAGATCAAACTCAGAAATTATTTTAAGAATAGTTTGAAGATAGTCAAGAACACTTTGAAGATCACTTTGAATATCAAGAAAAACTTGAGTATTCTGAAACACAAACTTTGCTTAAGCTTTCAAGAAAAACCCATTTTTATCATGTAGACATGCAATGTAGTAAGGTTTTTTATAAAACTTATAGCAAATAACAAGATTTGAACACTTTTTCAGGAAATATGAATATCAAATAAGAACAGTTTCTGAAAAGTACACAAACAACTTGATAAAACATAACAATGTTTGGTTTTAAACAAGGATAAGAGCCATAGCTCTGATACCACTTGTAGGTCCGTTTTTCTCAGAGGATCTATTACGAGACCTAATCCTTGTTTATCACGAACACGGTCACGAGTGCGGAATCCACTTGACGGTGCAAACCAAACAAGCAATGCACGCAACACAACAGATAACCAAAGATTCACTTTAGATTAAAAGGACGAGAACAACATCAAACATATACACACAATGCTTGAAGGATAAACTCTCAGTAGTTGTCTCTCTATGCTCTCATGCCTTAATTGTTAAACACACTAAGCTATATATACTGTCCAGGGACGAACCTTGATAGACGAAGGTTAATGTGTGACGAAGAAAGAACCTTCGCCACACACAAACTTAGACGAAGATAGAAGGTTCGCCAAGCAGTGGTTTGACGAAGATAGAGCCTTCGTCAAACACTAAACAAGGACAGTAGATAACTAAGTTAACAGAAGATATAAGAAACCACTAACTATAGTTAAACACTATGCACACAAGCATGTGTTTAATAAACCTTACAAATACAGAGACAAAATGTCATACCAAGTAGTATAGGAGGATATCCGACTGGGTAGACTTGACAGAACTTACAGACTCGATAACAAAAGACTAAATAACATACAACGTAAACAAGACAAAGTTACAGACACATAAATGCACCAACGGGATCATTGCCGGCGAACAGGCAATAGGGTTGTAAACGAGCCGAGTCGAGCCGAGCTAGACCCCACTCGAGCTCGGCTCAAACTCGATTCGAGCAGGCTCGGCTCGAGCTCGACTCGATTAGAATTCAAGCTAGCTCGGCTTGGCTCGATCTAGCTCGAATTAACAAAGAACCGCAAAATTTACTACTTAAAAAGCCCTTTAAAATTAATTTCCTCATAGACTAAGGATCATAATTGCCATTTACTTTAACCATATGGCTAAATATGCAAGTATAAATAGTTAATTCAGTTAGTACATTGTCTTTACCTTCCTGTATAGAGGAGATACTCCGTTAGTTTTTGTTTTCTAAGCGATGTGGGACAAAAAAAATGAAGGATATAAACCTTATCGAGCCAGCTCACGAGCTCACGAGCCGAGCCAGGCCAAGCCCGAGCTGGACTCGTTTTGTTGGTGCATTATTTTGTGTCTGTCACTTGTCTTAATTAGCGATGTATTTTGTACGGTCTTTTATTATTATCGAGTCTGTATTCACCGTCGACCAAGTCGGATATCCTCCTATCCTACTTGTGTCCGACAAGTTTGTCTCATTGATATGTAACGTTTAATGACTATGCATGTTGCATATTTGGGTTAATATGTTGTTTGTGTGTTTATAGTTATCTGCTGCAAACTGTTAACAGTTTGCGACACATCAACATTTGCAGCCTTCGACGAAACTCCCAGGTTTCGTCGAGTACTACATGACGAAACTCCTTATTGGTCACAACTTCATGTTTCGTCGAGATGGGTGACGAAACTCCTTGAGTTTCGTCGTCTGTAAAGTTTCGTTGGCCCCAAGTGATGTTTCGTCGGGCCCAATTCTAGTTTCGTCACTGTTGGGCCTAGGCTGCTATATAAACACAACATTGTAATACCTCGTAAATTCATGTCCAATATAATATCGACACGTGTCATGGACTTTAAACGTGAAAAGAATTAATTTAGAGTGACTAAAGTTGACAAACGAAGAAAGTATGTGAGTAAAAGGATTCAAAGTGTAAACATTGGATAAATATGCCTTTGAACGACCCTATACGATGTTTATACTCTTAAACGAATGAATTATGAATCATATGAAGCCGTTTGTGGAAGAAAGTGAAAGTATACAAACCGCAAGGGTTAAAAGTGTCAACATGTTTAATTTATACCTCTGAGTGACCTTTTAGCGAACCCGAAGCTTTGTAACGATTAATTATGCTCACTAGAATAAGTGATAAAAATTTCACAAGGTTTCGATATCGTATAAGAAAGTTATGCTAACATTCGTAAGTGAGGGGTTAAAAGCGTCAACATTGAAATTTAGGGCTTTTCGGGTGATCGTATAGCTAACCGAGGACTTAACAAAGTTTGTTTATAACTTAGGGTCCTTAAAAGTTAAGTTGGAGGGTTAAAAAGTGCAAAATAATGAGTTAAAACCACTTTTGGAAGGACCAGGGACCTAAACTGCAAATACTTAAACTTTGTAACCGGAACCAGCACCCATACCGGCCGGGTAAGACCCTTAAAGATTCTTACGCGGGCCGCGTACTAACCTGCAGCGACTAAAAACATGGAAGATGCTTGTTTCAGCCTGTTGCACCGCCTTTAAGGCCTTGTTTTACATACAAGGGGCTGTGCAAATGGGATTTCATGCAATAGGGACACCTGTGATGATCAGGAATCATCCCATAGACTTGTTTGGCATGATCTTGTTCAATCAAAGTCCATATATATAGAGAACTTGTTGAAACATTTTGGGCATTCACTTGAAATCTTTCAAACACATTTTCTGGAGCTATCTGGACCTCAAACAAGATTCTGTTACCTTCACTTTCGTACTAAGGACTTCAATAAGCTTCCTTAACCTCTCTTAATTCAGTTTTATTAGTTTAATGGCCTAAAGTCAAACCCGTCGTAATTAAGGTTTGACTTAGTGATTAATCACTAATGGTCCAATCAATTCTCGAATTCTCGGAACCGAAAGTCGCAAAAGTAGACTTTGCTTTGACTTTCAGTTCTAACCCAATATAGCATATTTTAGAAATGCCTTAGAGCTCTATTAGGACCAGGTTATAGGTTAGTGTAACCCTCTGAGGTTATACAACTTGGTTCCATAGTTATCCGATTCATTTGCATGTTTCCGTTATATGCCTAAATGTTGACCATTATGCCCTTTTGACCTTAAAACGGGAATTTTGAAAATGTGAGAGGACAATAACCTTTATTACTGATTTATAAACTTGTCCTCAAAATTTGACATCAGTTTGAGGTCTAGATTAGGAGTTATGCTCAATATCGTAACTAAGAAGCTTTTTATTAATTAAACGGCATAATTAGCATGTAGCCTATTTAAACCCAAATTTTGATACCAAACTTTTTACCCACTGATGTAAAATAATATTTTGGGTTTTTAAAGATTTTTATTTATTTTTAGGCTGAGCATAACATAGGGTTATAGCCTTGATTCGGTAATTGACGGTTATACCCTTTTCTTGAATAAAATGAGTTTTACATAATATTTTGATACCAAACTTTTTGCTACTGATTTTATATGATAAGTAAAATATTTTGAACTTTATAAACTGACCAAAAACTTAGATTTCCTGTTTTAACCCGAAAATCGCATAAAACCAACTTTTACGCGTTTTAAGCGCATAATATGAGTTAAAACCATTTTTAACATATAAGACTTAATACCTACTGATGTTTTAAGCGCATAATGGAAGATATCCTACTGATATCACAACATATGTAAGGCATATTAACTTAGGAAACCTGTTCATGACTCTTTTGGTTACCCGTTACGCATTTTTCGCGTTTGGCGCGGTTTATGTAACTACTTTGCATAAATTAGCCGAAGCAAGTCAAACCTTATCATTTTTATCTCAAAATCGAGAATGTGTTTAGTTTACCCATATTATACAAGTATACAAACTTGTCAGGTCTAAACCACATTCTAATCCGGTCTTTGCTTAATCGTGCGTTTTGAACCATATATCTTCCTTTAAAACTAACTGGTCTAAGTTTAGGCTTAATTAAGACCCGTTAGGAATCTAATAGGTTATTAAAACCTTCATTCCAGATTAGGAGCCCAGTAAAAGCTACTTGCACTCGCTGATTGTGATATATACTTGCTCAAATAAATACTTTTAACTTATTTTCCTATACGGGCTTGGGATACGGTATTATAATACCGCTTGGTCGGGTATGTAGTTATTTAAATCGGATTGTGATTAATATATTTACATAACCCATTTTAATCTATTTTATTTGGTGTACGGCCTTTGGGGGGTTAATGACCATGTCCCGGATATACTTGGCATCATTCATAGAAATGGCCATGACTTAAGCACGGGGTGTAGGGATACGCCTGACAGTTGCATATGTAAGAATTGGTAACCCACAATAAGGATTTTTCCTTGTGGGCATTATACCTGTGGTGTGTCAATTAATCTTGCCCTGACGTACGACAAATAAGTAAAACTGTATACAAGATTATTTTTAAATAATTGTCTCAAGTTATAAAAGATATTTTGTGCCTTGTGCATTCAAATCAATTTTCTTAAACATTTTCAAAATGAGTCAGTTAGTTGTATAGTGTAAACTGACGTATTTTCCAAAAAGGCTAAGTGCAGGTACTAAACGGACTAGGCTGGCTACTCCTGGCATCAATAAAAGAGTCTTGCAAGCTTAGATGCCTTTAAATCTGTTGAACAATATTTCTTTTATTTTCGATCCGCCTGTGGATCTTTTACAACCGTTTTTGTAATACTTGATATTACTCGTTATCGGTTTGTGATGTATTTATCTTTTGCTTCCGCTGTGCATTAAATTGTGTTATTTGACTATGACTATATCAACTACGTCACGATACTCCCCACCGGGCCCACCGGTAATACATGGAAATATCGGGGTGTGACAGGTTGGTATCAGAGCCAACATTGAGTGAATTAAACACTAGCCTTTTGTGTTTAATCTCAATGACACAGTTTGCACATTCCTCGATTTTCGATTCTTGACAAAGAACATAGGACTAATCCTAATTCGTTTTATTTTATCCTTTATTTTTTTCCTTGTGTTTATTTTGTTTGTTTGACAGGTTCAAATATGCCACCAAGATTCAGGAGAGGAAGAGGAAAGGCGCCGATTACTGGCCACGACCATGAAGCCGGACCTTCTCACCGGCGAACCCCATCCGTTAACATGAGCACCAGTCCTCAAGAGGATTGGAGGACCTATCTGGAGCCAGCGAGGCGATCTGTCTCCCTAAGTTCATCATCTTCGTATCAACACTCGTTTGGACCTCAATCGGAGAACGAGCCCCACAACTGACATCCTTCCTTCATCCCTCTCCAACGCTCAAACTCACACCACTCCTTCAATGACCCAACACCCTTTTTCCAGAGCCGGTTCAACCCGGCAAACCTAATTGAAGAACCAGTGGGTTGTAACCCATTGGGACCAGAAGACACCGATCCCGCTGAACCTCCGTCCGGAACACCTACTCACCCCATTGAGATCTCCGATGGGTCATCGTTTCATGGATCACCTTATCGTGGTCCAGACAGCTACGAGGCTATATTTGCCCAATATGATTGGGTGTTTATTCCCTCCTACCGCTCAGAGCCTCAGCAGCAGCAGCAGCAGGATCCCTCCGAGAATTCGCGTTTTGTAGCGGTCACTCCACCGCCACCACCATCAGTTCAGCAGCCGCCTCCGGAGCCACCGAGGCGGAGAAGATCAAACGCACGGATGTCCATGCGAGGGGGAGTCTATATCAGCACCCCCAACCTTCGAGTGGCAGTCACTACCCGCCACTATATGAAGACCCGTAGATGGGTGGGCCTTCAAACCCCATCTCTGAGGTGGACTCTGCGCCTATCGCGCCGCCACCAATGGGTTATGATAACCCAATTCCTGCATACGTCGGTTCAGCGGCGTACAACCCATTTGAGCAGCCGGCCCATACTCACTACAACTACGCCGAAGTTGACCCTTATCTTGTGGCGTCAAACTACAATGCTCTTCATCCCGAGGGGCCCCTATGGAGCTCCCTGGGGAGTTGGATACCCAGCTTATGGATACCAACACCCGCCACCTCCTCAACCTCCACATCAGCAGCCGCCATTGATACCACCAGAGCAACAACAGGAGATTCTCCAAAGGTTGAGCCAGGTGGAACGGGAGGTTCAAGAAGAGCGTAAGACAAACCGAGGTTTTCTCAAGGGTTTAGCAAGTTTAATCAAGGGGAAGAGCAAGAAAAGGGATTTTTGAAGATTCCTTATTTATTTATTTGTATTGTAATTTCCTTGTTTTAAATCAAGTCCCTGCGTGGACATCTATTTCTGTATTTAGTCCCTGCGAGGACTTGTTTTTCCAGTTTAGCCCCTGCTGGGCATGTCATTTCTGTTAGCCCCTGCGTGGGCAAGTTATTCTGTTAAAAAGTCCCGTTTAGGGCAATCATGTACTCTTTTAATTTTAGTGTAATGTTGAATTTAAAATTTCATTTTGTCAATTATATGCATAAACATAAAATATGAAATGAAAAAAATATCATTTCCTTTTTATAAGATCTGCCA
The DNA here is from genome assembly GCF_002127325.2 of Helianthus annuus. NCBI lineage: Eukaryota > Viridiplantae > Streptophyta > Magnoliopsida > Asterales > Asteraceae > Helianthus > Helianthus annuus. The sequence goes on from NC_035441.2 coordinate 153,015,292, forward strand.
TTATTAAATAAAAATCTAAAAAGGGCAAAAACCTAGCCCATGTGTCATTTTAAGACAGGGCCATGATGGTAGTTCCTTAATTAGATTCAGATCCTTGTTAACATCTGAAAACATGTTAACACTCTTGGCAAAAAGTGATTCGATAAAATCGCATAAGTCACCCTTAAATTGGATTCTTCCAATTCCTTTCTTATTTATTTAATCATCCATTAGTGATGAAGTGCCTACGGGCCATAATTAATGTCATCTAAGACTAAAGACAGTTGTAGTCTATGACTCCCTGTCAAGAAGAGGTAATGAACTTTGATTCAAGCCTTAATGCCCCGATTCTATAAAATCTTGGCTTATAATTTAAATTTATCCATGTGACTTGGCCTTTTGTGCTATTATTATGTTTTAATTATAGTTAGGGATTATTACAATAAAATTCCTGAATAAATACATTTATCAAATTAACCAATATGGTTTATTAATACTATGGTTAATAAATCATCAAGAATGATAATACTGTTATGGACATCTGAATAAATAATTATCATTTACCTTATGTAGCAATCAAGCTACATGGCTAGGTCAGACGAAGTTAACAGTCACCCAAGGGAGAATCATGATACTTCCAGAGTTAATGTAGCAGGAGCGGAATTGCAGGCATTAATAGATAATGTTGTTACACGAGCTCTGGACAGACAGTTCAATGAATCTAGTGGTACCCATGTCTGGACTCAGTCTGTACTACACTCAAAACCACCCTCAAGGACTCATACCGCTCACAAGAGTGATTCTCATCACTCATCGAATCAGAGGAGTGTTCCATCTAGGAAAGTTGTGCTAAATCAGGAACCACGTGTTAAGGGCTGTACTTATAAATATTTTGTCTCCTGCAAGCCCAGGGATTTCACGGGGGAGAAAGGAGCCATCGATTGTGTGACTTGGCTCGATGAGATGGACACTGTGGTCGATATTAGTGGTTGTGCAGGACAAGACGTCGTGAATTTGTTTCACAGTCATTTAAGGGAGAAACCTTAGCATGGTGGAGGTCACTGATTCAGACTGCTGGAAAGATCCCACTGTATAATCTGACATGGGATCAGTTTGTTGCTCTTATTAAGGAGAATTACTGCCCTCAGCATGAGGTTGAAAAGATCGAGGCCGACTTCTTGTCATTAGTTATGAAAAACCTGGATTGTCAAGCATACCTTACAAGCTTCAATACCATGTCTCGATTGGTTCCTTACCTGGTGACGCCGGAACCAAAGCGAATCGCCCGCTTCATTGGGGGTTTAGCCCCATAATCAAAGCTAGTGTGAAGGCCTCTCGACCGATTACTTTTAGGTCAACAGCTGATTTATCTCTATCCCTCACTCTGGATGCGGTCAGGCTGAGATTGCTTAAGAGCTCTGAAGAAGGAAAGAGGAAGCGTGAGGATGATAACTCACGACAGTCTGAGAAAAAGCATAAGGGTAACACAGACCACAAGAAGAAGTCTGGGTCTAACAAGGGTAACCAGTAGACAGATGAGAAGCCAAAGTGCAAAACCTGCCAAAAGCGTCATTTTGGAAAATGCAGGTTTGAGTCAAAGTCTCAGTCAAAGCCGATTGCATGTGGGTTATGCAAGTCCAAGGATCACAAGACATTAGACTGCAAGAAAATAAAGGATGCGACATGCTATAACTGTAACGAAAAGGGGCACATCAAGACCAACTGCCCTAAGTATGCCAAAAAGCCTGAGGAAGTCAAAAAGACCAATGCAAGGGTCTTTCGAATGGATGCACGGGAAGCAGTTCGGGATGATAATGTGATAACAGGCACCTTCCTTATAAATGATGTTTATGCAAGGGTGTTATTTGATTCGGGTGCGGATAAGTCATTTGTAGATGATTAGTTTTGTAAGTTGTTGAATTTACCAGTTAAAACCCTAAGCGTGAAATATGAAGTAGAGTTGGCCGATGGTACCCTAGAAACTGCCTCAACTGTGTTAGATGGATGCTTCATATCCATTAGGAACCACTCTTTTCCGTTGTCCTTGCTTCCTTTAAAGCTAGCTGGTTTCGACATAGTAATAGGCATGGATTGGTTATCTCATAACCAAGCCCAGATTGTGTGTGACAAGAAGCAAGTAGTGATCAAGACTCCATATAGGTTACCTAAGCAAGTGTCTATGCTTAAGGCGTCTAGGTGTATGAAGAAGGGTTGTGTCATTTACATGGCACAAGTGACTATTGATGAGCCGAAGCCCAAGATTGAAGACATCCCCGTCATTTCCGAATATCTAGAGGTATTCCCTGAAGAACTACTTGGTTTGCCACCAGATAGACAAGTGGAGTTCGGAATCGACATTATTCCTGGAGCAGCACCTGTTGCAAGAGCACCTTACAGATTAGCACTGACAGAAATGAAAGAGTTAAGGACTCAACTGGATGATCTATTGGCAAAAGGATTTATTAGACCTAGTCATTTCCTTGGGGAGCACCAATCCTGTTTGTAAAGAAGAATGATGGATCGATGCGTCTATGTATCGATTATCGCGAGCTTAACAAAGTCACTATCAAGAATATATATCCATTGCCCAGGATCGACGATCTGTTCGATCAATTGCAAGGGGAAAGTTAATTGTCCAAGATGGATTTGAGGTCAGGCTACCATCAACTAAAGGTTAAAGATGAAGATGTACACAAGACTGTGTTTAGGACTCGTTATGGTCATTACGAGTTCTTAGTGATGCCTTTTGGGCTCACTAATGCACCAACAGCGTTCGTGGATCTCATGAACCGCGTCTGCAAGCCCTTCTTGGATAAATTTGTCATCGTCTTCATCGATGACATTCTTATTTACTCAAAGAATCAAGCTGACCATGAGAATCACCTCCGTAGTATTCTTAAACTCCTACAGCAAGAGAAACTCTATGGCAAGTTTTCGAAATGTGAATTTTGGCTTTGTGAAGTCCAATTTATTGGACATGTTGTTATTGAGCGTGGTATCCAGGTGGATCCCGCTAAGATCGAAGCTATCATGAATTGGCAAGAGCCGAAGACGCCCACTAAGATTCACAGTTTTCTAGGCCTGGCAGGATATTATAGGCGTTTTATTGAAAACTTCTCAAGAATTGCAGCGCCCCTAACTTTACTAACCCGCAAGAATAGCAAGTTTGATTGGGGTCCTAAGCAACAAGAATCCTTCGACATCCTTAAACAAAAGTTAAGCAATGCGCCAGTGTTAACACTGCCTGATGGAATAGCAGAATTTGAAGTATATTACGACGCATCACACACTGGTATGGGATGTTTGCTCATGCAGAAATGCAAGGTTATTGCCTATGCTTCTTGACAGTTAAAGGTGCACGAGAAGAATTACACCACCCACGACTTGGAGTTGGGTGCCGTTGTATTTGCACTGAAGCTTTGGAGGCATTACCTGTATGGGACTAAATGTGTGATCTATTCTGATCACAAGAGCCTTCAACATCTGTTTAATCAGAAGGACTTAAACATGAGTCAGCGACGATGGATGGAGACTTTAAACGACTATGATTGTGAAATTCGATACCATCTGGGCAAGGCGAATGTGGTCGCCGATGCCTTAAGTAGGAAGGAAAGGGTTAAGCCCATAAGAATCAATGCCAAGAGCATTGAATTAAAGAACAGTTTGAATGAAAGACTGTTAGCCGCGCAAAAGGAAGCTGTACTAGAAGCTAACTATCCTAATGAAAAGTTAGGAGTAACTGCTGAGCAGTTATCTTATGGCAAGCATGGAATACTAAGATTGAATGGACGGATATGGGTTCCAGTCTATAGAGGACTTAGGGAAGTAATCCTTCAGGAAGCCCATAGTTCCAAGTATTCTGTTCATCCTGGAAGTGACAAGATGTACCAGGATTTGAAGGCAAATTATTGGTGGATAGGCTTGAAGAAGTCTATAGGCACTTATGCGGCCAAATGTCTGACATGCGCTCAGGTTAAAGCCGAACACCAGAAGCCGTCAGGTTTGCTACAACAGCCTGAACTTCCCACCTGGAAATGGGAAATGGTGACTATGGATTTTATCACCAAGTTACCAAAGACAAAGCGAGGAAATGATACTATTTGGGTGATAGTGGATAGACTGACTAAGTCAGCCCACTTCCTACCTATTAAGGAAACACACAGCTCAGATAAGTTAGCTCAGCTATACGTGGACGAGATAGTATCTCTCCACGGAGTGCCAGTGTCTATTATTTCTGATAGGGATACGAGGTATACATCGCATTTTTGGAAAAGCTTTCAGTAATCCCTAGGCACTTGATTGAATTTCAGCACAGCATACCATCCTCAGACGGATGGTCAAAGCGATCGTACTATTCAAACGTTGGAAGATATGTTAAGGGCTTGTGTTATTGATCTAGGTGGAAGTTGGGATGATCATCTTCCATTGATCGAATTTTCATACAATAATAGCTATCATTCCAGTATACAAGCTGCACCTTTCGAAGCATTATATGGAAGGAAGTGCGAAATGCCCGTTTGTTGGGCAGAAGTTGGAGATGTCCAACTAACAGGACCTGATATAGTCCTGGAGACGACAGATAAGATTGTACAGATACGAGATCGTCTCAAAGCTACCAGAGATAGGCAGAAAACTACGCAGATAAAAGGCGTAAACCTCTAAAGTTTGAGGTAGGTGACAAGGTTCTACTTAAGGTTTCACCCTGGAAAGGGGTTATGCGATTTGGTAAGAAAGGCAAGTTAAGCCAGAGATACATAGGACCATTCGAGATCATTGAATGTGTCGGAATAGTGGCTTACAAGTTAGACCTGCCTGAAGAGCTCAGTGGTATTCATAATGTATTCCACATCTGCAATCTGAAGAAATGTCTAGCTGATGAATCACTAGTCATACCACATACAGATGTGCATATAGATGAGAGCCTGAATTTGTTGAAAAACCTTTGTCGATCGAGGATCGACCTGTTAAAAAACTTCGAAAGAAGCAAGTAACAATTGTGAAGGTTAAATAGGATGCCCGTAGAGGTCCCGAGTACACGTGGGAGGTAGAGTCCACAATGAAAGAGAAGTACCCTTATTTATTTCAGTAAAATCTCGAGGTCGAGATTTCTTTTAAGAGGGTGAAGATATAACACCTCGTAAATTCATGTCCAATATAATATCGGCACGTGTCATGGACTTTAAACATGTAAAGAATTAATTTAGAGTGACTAAAGTTGACAAACGAAGAAAGTATGTCAGTAAAAGGATTCAAAGTGTCAACATTGGATAAATATGCCTTTCAACGACCCTATACGATGTTTATACCCTTAAACGAATGAATTCTGAATCATATGAAGCCGTTTGTGGAAGAAAGTGAAAGTTTACAAACCGCAAGGGTTAAAAGTGTCAACATGTTTAATTTATACCTCTGAGTGATCTTTTAGCGAACCCGAAGCTTTGTAACGATTAATTATGCTCACTAGAATAAGTGATAAAAATTTCACAAGGTTTCGGTATCGTATGAGAAAGTTATGCTAACATTCGTAAGTGAGGGGTTAAAAGCGTCAACGTTGAAATTTAGGGCTTTTCGGGTGATCGTAAAGCTAACCGAGGACTTAACAAAGTTTGTTTATAACTTAGGGTCCTTAAAAGTTAAGTTGGAGGGTTAAAAAGTGCAAAATAATGAGTTAAAACCACTTTTGGAAGGACCAGGGACCTAAACTGCAAATACTTAAACTTTGTAACCGGAACCAGCACCCATACCGGCCGCGTAAGACCCTTAAGGATTCTTACGCGGGCCGCGTACTAACCTGCAGCGACTGAAAACATGGCAGATGCCTGTTTCAGCCTGTTGCACCGCCTTTAAGGCCTTGTTTTACATACCAGGGGCTGTGCAAATGGGATTTCATGCAATAGGGACACCTGTGATGATCAGCAATCATCCCATAGACTTGTTTGGCATGATCTTGTTTAATCAAAGTCCATATATATAGAGCACTTGTTGAAACATTTTGGGCATTCGCTTGAAATCTTTCAAACACATTTTCTGGAGCTATCTGGACCTCAAACAAGATTCTGTTACCTTCACTTTCGTACTAAGGACTTCAGTAAGCTTCCTTAACCTCTCTTAATTCAGTTTTATTAGTTTAATGGCCTAAGGTCAAACCCGTCGTAATTAAGGTTTGACTTAGTGATTAATCACTAATGGTCCAGTCAATTCTCGAATTGAAAGTAGCTATGAGTTGGTAATTATGTAGGTAATAAACCCTTAAAAAGGCACCCTCAGATTCCCACTCTAACTAGGTCAATTGTCGGGTCAAACTTGATTATAAAAAGTCAATAGAAAGATAATTTTCAAATAAACACATAATTAACAATGTAGAAGCCATGCAACCTGTTTTATCACTCATATAACTTGGTAATTAATGTAAGAACATGTCTAAGCATGTTCAACCCAACAATTTTCAGTTTAAGCTCGGTTCGGAACCGAAAGTCGCAAAAGTAGACTTTTGCTTTGACTTTCAGTTCTGACCCAATGTAGCATAGTTTAGAAATGCCTTAGAGCTCTATTAGGACCAGGTTATAGGTTAGTGTAACCCTCTGAGGTTATACAACTTGGTTCCTTAGTTATTCGATTCATTTGCATGTTTCCGTTATATACCTAAATGTTGACCATTATGCCCTTTTTACCTTAAAACGAGAATTTTGAAAATTTAAGAGGACAATAACCTTTATTACTGATTTATAAACTTGTCCTAAAAATTTGACATCAGTTTGAGGTCTAGATTAGGAGTTATGCTCAACATCGTAACTAAGAAGCTTTTTATTAATTAAACGGCATAATTAGCATGTAGCCTATTTAAACCCAAATTTTGATACCAAACTTTTTACCCACTGATGTAAAATAATATTTTGGGTTTTTAAAGATTTTTATTTATTTTTAGGCTGAGCATAACATAGGGTTATAGCCTTGATTCGGTAATTGACGGTTATACCCTTTTCTTGAATAAAATGAGTTTTACATAATATTTTGATACCAAACTTTTTGCTACTGATTTTATATGATAAGTAAAATATTTTGAACTTTATAAACTGACCAAAAACTCAGATTTCCTGTTTTAACCCGAAAATCGCTTAAAACCAACTTTTACGCGTTTTAAGCGCATAATATGAGTTAAAACCAGTTTTAACATATAAGACTTAATACCTACTGATGTCTTAAGTAAATTTTTATAATTAAACAGTAAGCAAAAGTTTTTAACTCGGACTTCCAGATTTGACCTTTTAAGCTTATGTGAAATTACCAAAATGCCCATTCGGTGCGTAGTTTGGTTATAAATGATAAATTTCACATATAAGCAATACCCTACTGATATAACTTATAAAATTAAGTATTTTTACTGATTATATCAGACCTGAAACTCAGATTTATATTTAATCTCTTTTATAACATTTAAAATGACCAAAATACCCCTACGGGGCATAATTTGAGTTTAAATCCATTTTGGGCATAATGGAAGATATCATACTGATATCACAACATATTTAAGGCATATTAACTTAGGAAACCTGTTCATGACTCTTTTGGTTACCCGTTACGCATTTTTCGCGTTCGGCGCGGTTTATGTAACTAGTTTGCATAAATTAGCCGAAGCGGGTCAAAACTTATCATTTTTATCTCAAAATCCAGAATGTGTTTAGTTTACCCATATTATACAAGTATGCAAACTTGTCGGGTCTAAACCACATTCTAATCCGGTCTTCGCTTAATCGTGCGTTTTGAACCGTATATCTTCCTTTAAAACTAACCGGTCTAAGTTTAGGCTTAATTAAGACCCGTTAGGAATCTAATAGGTTATTAAAACCTTTGTTCCAGATTAGGAGCCCAGTAAAAGCTACTTGCACTCGCTGATTGTGATATATACTTGCTCACGTAAATACTTTTAACTTATTTTCCTATACGGGCTTGGGATACGGTATTATAATACCGCTTGGTCGGGTATGTAGTTATTTAAATCGGATTGTGATTAATATATTTACATAACCCGTTTTAATCTGTTTTTTTTTTTGGTGTATGGCCTTTGGGGGGTTAATGGCCATGTCCCGGATATACTTGGATCATTCATAGAAATGGCCAAAATATAAGCACGGGGTGTAGGCATACACCTGACAGTTGCATATATAAAAATTGGTAATCCACAATAAGGATTTTTCCTTGTGGGCATTATACCTGTGGTGTGTCAATTAATCTTGTCCGGCTCTTCTAACCGGCCCTGACGGACGACAAATATGTAAAACTGTATACAAAATTATTTTTAAATAATTGTCCCAAGTTATAAAAGATATTTTGTGCCTTGTGCATTCAAATCAATTTTCTTAAACATTTTCAAAATGAGTCAGTTAATTGTATTTACCAGTGTAAACTGACGTATTTTCCAAAAAGGCTAAGTGCAGGTACTAAACAGAGTAGGCTGGCCACTCATGGCATCAATAAAAGAGTCCTGCAAGCTTAGATGCCTTTAAATCTGTTGAACAATATTTCTTTTATTTTCGATCCGCCTGTGGATCTTTTACAACCGTTTTTGTAATACTTGATATTACTCGTTATCGGTTTGTAATGTATTTATCTTTTGCTTCTGTTGTGCATTAAATTGTGTTGTTTGACTATGACGATATCAACTACATCATGATACTCCCCACCGGGCCCACCGGTAATACGTGGAAATATCAGGGTGTGACAAACATGGTTTCACTTTGAAACCATGAGAGCATATCCTGAGAGTCTTACTTCAAACTGTGTGTGTATCTGTTTGAACCGTGTTCTTATCTAATCAATTGAGTGTGATTCATTGGTTACCTTTGTGTTATTACTATCTATGTTTGATTTGGCATAGTCACATGGATTCCGCACTCGTGACCGTGTTTGTGATAAAATAGAGATTTGGTTTCGTTATCGATCCTCCGAGAATCGGGACCTACACGTTTACAAACCGAGCCGAGCCGAGCTGGCTCGTTCACAACCGAGACAATTTCGAGTCGAGCTTTCTCCGAGCTTTTTTCGAGCGAGCAGCGAGCTACGAGTTTTTTGAACACATCTAACAGGCAATTGTTGGGCCAATCGTGTTCCGTAATTTCCTGCCCATCTTAACCTCTTCTATCGGCTATCGTAGAAGAGACCACAAGGACATTCGATAGCGATGTCCAACCAATGGCGTTCTACGGATACACACAATCCTCTGCCATCATTAACAATCTGCAAGGAGGGGACCCAATAACTTCTCGCCATCCCGGCTTTAAATACCATACTCCTCATTTAGGTGAACTCACTCTACTCTCTCTACTCCCACTCCTACTTACACCACAAAAGAAATGACTTGTTTTCACAACGGAGGGTGGTTACGAGAAAAACCCCCAACATCTCCTCAGAGAACCTCCAACATCTCCTTCTCGTGAGGAGCCTAATGGTGTTGTTTAGTTTTGTAGATTAAACCGTCGTAGAGGATTCTTGGCTGTCGGACGATTCCAACTTGTCGAACCTAGTTAGACGAGCCCGTTTGATCTAGTGTTCTACATATACAATATTTCTGATGTTAAATAAAAAAAAAGAAAGAAAGTATTCCCATATTATAGTATTAAATAATCACGTAAGGTTTTCTCAATACAAATAGAAGTAACACATTGAAAAGTAGAGTAATAGATACTACTGATAAAGTTTTTTTCATGTTGCCCATAACTTTATACATCTTAGGTGTGATATAAGGGTTTGGGATCAATAGGTATTGGGTTCGATTTCCATAAGTAGTTTTTTTCTATATTTTTTATTGAGTTTCCTCCTGAATTGGTGTATAGGCATTATGCCTAGTGGAGATATATATAATCGGGTGGTTTCGCTGGTGGCACAATGATATACTCTAGTGGTCCGTCAATTATCCAAATTTATCGTTCAAAAAAAGTTTTTTTTGCATGTTACAACATATAATGTCATGTTTATTGATGTGTACGTTCTAGTTATGGCAAGGAAGCATGAGCTGGTCATGTGCGATTAAACTAGCTTTGGCTAAATAAAAGGTTCAACTAGAGGGTGGCTCACTTTTTGAACAACTAAAATGATATATCAATATAATATAAGTATTCATGTGTTACGATATCCAAATATTTAGCATTTTAGATATAGGCAAAGGGGTCGGGTTGGGTCGGTCGGGTCATGGGTCAAAACGGGTCAATTATAAAAAAATGGTTGTTTTGGTTCGGGTCGGAACGGGTCCGGGTCAGAACGGATCCTACAGAACGGGTTTCAGGTCGGGTATTTTTTTTTAGAATATAACTTTGGTGATCATACTTGACACCTTAACTATTATTAAAAAAAAAAAACTGAAACTTTTTGAACAAAAAGTGAGCCATAGTCAAGAGACAAGCATTCAAAGGGAAAATAATTACGCAACAAACATGTAGGTCCCTTTTCTCGGAGGATCGAGAACAACCTAAACCTTGTTATACTAACCCACTAGCGAGTGCGGAATCCAAGCTAGTAGGCAAACCGGGATGAAGCAAGAACAAACACATGAACACACAAAGTTCACCGATTAACACCACTGTATTAATACGTATGAAGGTTTACGGTTACAAGCACAATGTTTACAATCTGTTTGCAAACTCTCTATAGTGTGTGTGTGTGTGTTTTTCAGCAGAGTTTCTCTAACTCTCTATGTGTGCATCTGTCTAACACTAACACACTGCATGAGTATATATACCCATACACAGCAGGTCCTGTCCGAAGGATCCGATAGATGGTCCGAAGGATCATCTATCGATGACAACAAGCTCGAATGATCAACATGTACCTCGAAGGATCATCCTTCGAGGACTAATGGTCGAACCATATCTTTCGAGCACCTCGAAGGATCAACAGTATCCTTCGAGGCTATCCTTCGAGACAGACACTTATCTTTCTAACTGTTTGACCAAGTCAACCCGGAGGATGGTTGACTTAGTCAACTTACAGACTTAGGACATCGTTTATATACATACCGAATGCAGACAAAGTACAGACACAAGTGCACCAACAAACTCCCCCTTGGCTGTAGCTTTGTCTTGATCTTGTCTTGATCTTCTATAGATGTAGACCCGTCTTGAACTTCGATGGTCTTTGGTCTTCGAGTTTCCAAAACTCTGATGTCCTTTCAAGTCTTCATAGTCGGAGAATCTTCAAAGTCTTCACGTCTTGAAAGCAGAGAGTGTATCAACAAACTACCCGTACCGTGTAGGAAGTGTGTTGACAAACTCCCCCTTAACATAAGCTCCCCCTTGAGTTATGCTCGTGAATGGACTTTATCTTTATGAAGTGAGATCCTTGTGGTGTTGATGATGGCCAGCGGCAACTCGATCATCTTCATCTTTTGAGCGCCTTCTCGTCGTGTCTTCATTCCAGAGCTTGTCATCGACCATGTTCTCCTAGCCATTAGAATCTGCACATACAAGAAATCTAAACGCGTAATGAGAACAACTGCTTGGAATATAGTATAAACAAATGACACACGAATGACCATGTCATAATCAAACACCGTCCGACAGTTTGAAAGTTTAATAAATTTGTCAATTTTAGCCTTTAACTTTCAAAACTTGCAAATTTCGACCGTTTATGAAGATTTAGTCAATTCGGTTTTCGTTCAGGTTTCAGGCAACGAAGACTTGAGCTCCAACATCGTACGATCGAAAATAAAACAGAAATAAAATCTTTTTGGCTTTTATAAAGTTTATATTAAAACAAGCCTAAAATCTTTTTGGTATTTTTGAAATTAAAAGGAAACAATTTTAATATCCTTTGAGTGTTATCAAACGACATCACCGCTAATGTCGTGCTGATATGCACCAAACGACGAAACTGTTTAAAAGAAACATACTAAAAATTAAGCAGTAAATAAATATATACAGACATTCTTTTTGCGAGTTTCGAGGGTAAGAGAATCATATCAGTGTACGGTCATGCCAAAACACTCTTGTTGTTCAGTTAGTTAACATTAAGATAAGCATCCTATAACAATTATCGGTATTGTTGTCCACTTAAGCTCAACTTATCAGATGTAATCATGGCGAGGGGATACGTTAAGGTATGATTTATACTTACCGACCGGTGTTCATCCACATCACGACACATTCCCGTATCAAGGTATGCACGAGAGTTCATCTTACCGGTGAGTATACCGATTATCATCTGTTTGACCGTATAAATTGTGAGATACTCACTTATTTTGATTTGAAAACAAGTCCTATGTGATATAATCACTTATTGATGAGGAACTTGATTTTCATATGCATGAGGGCACAGGAGCAAGTCCGTGAACAGGTCAGTACTTCCGTACAGCAGAGAGACGAACTTGACACCCGGATAAATGTGATATTTTATCACTTATTTGATATGGACATGTGATTGTTTATCACTTATTGAGGTCGAATGCAGTATGTAATATGTACACGTATGTATAGTATCATGGAAGATCTAGACTTGCGTCCCCGTTATTTTTCGGTAAAAGATACAACCATGATACCCAGATGATAAGCAGCATAAAGACCGAATATCTCAGAACCTCGGCAATCTATCAAACGAAATTTCGGTACTGAGACCATATGCCAATGAATGGTTCCCACCTGGTCTTCAGTCGATTAAGATTTATATCACCCTGCACACTTTAAAATGATTGTGAGCCTACCGATACATCTTATATAGAGCTGCTTATCGTTTTGCATTTAAGGTTTAAAGAGGTTTGGATAGACCACTGATGTACTATCATTTTCTCTTTTGCTCGCCAGGAAACTCATTTTTGTTTTTCTATTGTTTTTGTGTTTTTGAAATTTTTCGATGTTTTTGTATTTTCCGATTTTTGAATTTACTCCCCCTAAAATCAACAAACTAAGATAAATTTAAAAACACACAAAGATATTTACAAAAATGATTTTCCGATGTTGGTTTTACTCTTGCTTGACCTTAATGCCATTTACCAATAATAAGAAGTCAAATCTAGATTTGTCAAAAGCTTTGGTAAATAAGTCGGCACGTTGGTCATCGGTGTGGACCTTAACAACATCGATTAGCCTTTTCTCAAAGCAATCACGTATGAAGTGATATTTGATTTCGATGTGTTTGGTCTTTGAATGCTGCACAGGATTTTTAGTGATATCTAACGCAGCAGAATTATCAACATAAATAGGAGTAGTTAGGAATTCAAAACCGTAGTCCCGCAATTGTTGTTGGATCCAAAGAACTTGTGAACAACAACTTGAGGCAGCAATGTATTCAGCTTCGCATGTTGATGTAGCTACACACGTCTGCTTCTTGCACTGCCATGTTACTAGGCGATTTCCTAAAAACTGACATCCAGCTGTTGTGGATTTGCCGTCGATTTTACATCCGCCAAAATCAGAATCACTGAATGCGACCAAGTCAAAGTTATTATCCCTAGGATACCACAGACCGGTGTCGGGGTAAGCCTTCAAGTAACGAAAAATCCTTTTGACAGCTGCAAGATGTGAGGCCTTCGGGTTAACTTGATATCTGGCAAGCAGGCACGTTGGGTACATTATATCTGGCCTTGATGCTGTGAGGTACATAAGGGATCCGATCATCGCGCGATAGTATGAAGGGCTAACAGATTCACCCTTCAAGTCAGGAGTTATTCCGTGATTAGTGGGCAATGGGGTACCAATGGGCGTTGCATCGGACATCTGGAACCGGCTCAAGATGTCTCCAACATATTTAGTCTGATGGATGAATATCCCAGACTCCGTTTGTTGCACTTGTAGGCCCAAAAAGAAATTCATTTCCCCATAGCACTCATCTCGAACTTATCCTGCATGATGCGCTCGAAATTCCTACACAAAACATCATTAGTAGAACCAAAAATAATATCATCAACATATACCTGAACCAGAAGAAGATCTCCATCTTGTTCTTTGATGAAGAGAGTACAATCGATAAGACCTCTTCGAAAACCGTTCTCCAACAGATATGTAGATAAGGTTGCATACCAAGCTCGTGGCGCTTGATGAAGACCATAGAGAGCTTTGTTGAGCAACCAAACCCGATCGGGATGGACAGGATCTTCAAAACCTGGAGGCTGTTCGACATATACCTCTTCTTCAACCACACCATGTAGAAATGCACTTTTGACGTCCATCTGGTAAACCTTGAATCCTTTGAATGAGGCATAAGCCAGAAAGATCCGAATAGCTTCCAGACGTGCAACTGGTGCATAGACTTCGTTGTAGTCGATCCCTTCTATCTGACGAAAACCTTGAACGACTAAACGAGCTTTGTTCCGAATAACCACTCCACGGTCGTCTTTCCTGCATTTGAAGACCCATCGAGTGCCAATCTTCTTGTAGTTCTCAGGTTTTTCAACAAGCTTCCAAACACCAAGCTTGTGAAATTGCTGTAATTCTTCCTGCATGGCTTCAACCCAAGCACTATCTTTCAATGCTTCTTTCCACGACTTTGGTTCTTCTTGTGACACGTAACACGCGAAGGACCAGTCATTTTGTTGACCAGATTCTCTTATAGCTGAATACAAACCAGCATTCCGGTTGTTTCTCAGCTGATTACGCGTCTGCACACCGCGATGGACATCTCCTATGATATTCTGCTGGGGGTGGGTATCGTGAATCCTCATTTCAGGAGTATCTGGCACACGAGCATTGATACCCAAATTGGTAAGATTAAGATCAACAACCAACTCCACACCAGGAATGTGGGTAGAGGTGGATGCATTTCCTTCAGCAGTGTCTACATTCTGCGTATGAGGTGTATCTACAGAAGCACCTTGAACAGGAGCAGCTGGAGCTGAAGATCCTTCAGCTGCATCATGATATTCATCATCTTCAGAAGAGTCATTATAATCAGCAGCATCTTCATAAACCTCATTTTGAACCATATTGTTGACAGACGAAGAAGCTTGAGGGTCAACCACAATAGGTCTAACCAAAGGCGAGACAGCAGCGTTGTCACTTTCCAACAACATCCGAGCCGCTGCTGATTCTTCGTCAAAGGTTGGCAGATTGAAGGAGTCAAATAGCCCATCATAATCGAACATCCACGGATCACCCGGAGCCCTAACAGGACTCGTGTACCTTTGAACCCTAACTTCGCTCCATAGCTCAATCTTTTTGGTAGCTAGATTCCAAACACGAAAATTCGGAGTAGCATATCCAAGGAAGAAACCCTCGATAGCTCTTGCACCAAACTTTCCATCTGGTTCAATCATAGTACACGGAGCACCAAACGGTTCAAGGTAAGAAAGATCCGGTTTCCTTCTCTGAAGGAGTTCGAAGCAAGTCTTGCCATGTCTCTTAACTGCAAGAACTCTGTTTAACGTGTAGCAAGCAGCCGATACAGCCTCTCCCCAGAATTGAATAGGGAGTTCCGACTCTACTAACATTGTTCTTGCAGTTTCTATAATAGTCCGATTCTTCCTCTCAGCGACACCATTTTGTTGTGGAGTATAACGAGAACTGTACTCATGAAGAATGCCTTTAGAAGTACAAAACTCATCCATAACTTGATTCTTGAATTCAGTTCCATTGTCGCTTCGGATCCTTTTCACTTTCAACGTATAGAGATTTTCCAACATTGTAAGAAGATCCTTGAGGATGCCAGGAGTTTCACTCTTGTGTGCCATAAAAGATACCCAAGAAAATCTAGAGTAGTCATCAGTAACTACTAAACAATAAGCATCACCAAACGTCGTCTTGTGCTTCATAGGTCCAAAAAGGTCCATATGAAGACGTTCGAGAGGCATGCTGACAGTGTTGATTTTCTTCAAAGGGTGAGACTTCTTTGTTTGCTTCCCCTTTTGGCACGAGACACAGATATCTTGTAGATGAAAACTTCTTACAGGCACACCATTCACAAGATTATTTTTCACCAAATGGTTCATCTTTCTCAAGTGAATGTGTCCCATTCTTCTGTGCCAAGATATAGACTCCTTTTCTGTGGCTTTCGAGACAAAGCAAGTGACTTGTGCAGATGTAGTAATCGCCTGGCTCATGTCGAGAATATAAAGATCATTAACTCTCGGAGCCGATAAGAGAATCCATTCTTGTGGAATTTTGAATCCAGGCTTCAGCACATAGCAGCCAGCGTCATCAAAAATCACTGAGAACTTTTTATCGCAGATTTGCGACACACTGAGAAGATTGTGATCAATTTGCTTCACATAATTGATCTTATCAAAGCACACGATACCATTGGAGATACTTCCTTCTCCAGTGATGTACCCACCTTTATCACCCGCAAAGGCAACATACCCTCCTCTAATATTTCTCACGTCATACAGGAGCCGTAAGTCGCCAGTCATGTGCCTGGATGCTCCACTATCAACAATCCAATGACTATTAATAGTTCCTCCTAGAACATCCTGCACATGTCAATTAAACACATCAGTTGAGAATGGGGACCCAAGCCTTAGTGGTCTTGGGTCGTCCCTTGGCATCACGAAACGTAAGCTCTATCTCTTGATGGTTTTCAAGAATAACTGCTCCCCCTGAATTGTCACCCGACTTAGGTAACCAAGTTTGTCTGTGCCTACCAGTTTTTGAAGATTCTGGTTTTTCAGGTTGTGACATTCTTGGTTCCTTCTGAACTGTTTTAACTTCAGATTTTAAAGCTTTTTCAACAGTTTTTTTTGTTCTTACGTCGTTGTTTAGTTTCTTGTTCTTTTACAGTTCGTTTATCTTGTTTAGGTGAAACTGACCGACGTTGAGGGTGAACTGTTTCAGGTGGAGTTTTCTCAACAAATTTCTTCTTTGGAATACTTGGGCAATTTCTGATGATGTGCCCAATTGTTCCACACTTAAAACATTTTCTCCTTTCAACAAGCTTAGGAGATCTTGACTGACCACAAGATGTCGAGGTCGTGGACCCAGAGGTACTAGCCTTTTCATCACACCCGTTTGTGTGTTGAGTGTAATTGTTATCACTGTTTCGTTTTAAGATTGTGACTTGTTTTACAAAATCTGTATTAGATTTGTTTTCAAAAGTTTCAATCTTATCAGTACCCTTGGATGACACAAACTTGACATCCTTTTCTTTCTTTTGAACTCGAGCTCTTATTGTTTCAGGCTTTTGAGCTCGATTGATTGGTTGTTTACCTTTAGAAGCACTAGGTTGTAGAGTGGTTGGAGATTTCTGATTCCTAAACTGTTTTCTAATTTCAGATTTAGGAATTGGATCACATTGTGTTACCACAATTCCCGGAAGTGTTTTTCCCAAAAATTTGTTTGTATTGTCTTCAAAGACTTTGTCAATCAAAGATTTATTTACATTTTTAATTGGAAAAACATGATCTGAGTAGATTTTATTATCTCCAACCAAAGTGTACAACACATTACTGCTTTTAACAGTAGACACACCTGTCTTATCAACCTTGACAGGATCAATCACTTGCTTCTCAACAGATGGAAGCTCAGGAGTATCAGGATCACAAAGGATGTGATTCTCTCGTGGAATATCTACTCCTTTCATCTTGCTAAGTGATTTATCCTGATCACTTACAGCCACTTCTGATTCATCATCCGATGTCTCATAGTCCTCGATAATTGGAGGACTTTGTTTCATGGATGGTGAAGTTTCTTGTTCCTTAGGGGCTGTGTTTGAAGAACTGTCCGGTTTGAACCCTAGGCCAGTAGAAAATTCCTCAAAGTTCAAAGGCACACTGGGTTCATACCGGGGCATTTCTTCTTCATCAGGCATCTTGGTATAGTTGCTCGTCAAAGGAGGTGGACATGCCTTATACCCAACTCCTTTCACGTTCCCTTTCAGTTGTTGAACGTCAATTATGTGATCAAGCACAAATTGGGAGTTAGAATAACTATCCAATTTCTGTTTGATCGCATCATGCTTGCATTGGGCAATGGCTAATTGCTTCTTAGTTTCTTCCACAAGGTTAATGTATTCGTTTATACTTACTTGTTTGTGGTAAACTACTTTGTTAACCTCGGACACATTTTTCTTTAATGTTTCTATTACAGATTTAAATTCTTTTTCATTCCGGGTTAAAGCCATGTTTGCCTCTTGGCATTTTGACAGTTCAATAACCAAATTCTGATTATGACTATGAAGCTTTTCTGATTCAAGCTTCATATCTGCACATGATTTACAAATACTAGGAGCAGGAGGTTCAGAAGTTACCTGACTAGTAGAGGCTGAACCATTTGCCATAAAGGCAGTTTGAAAAGAAAAAGCTCCATCTTCAGAAAACAGTTTTTCCATTTCCGTTGATGTAGCAGCAGCCTTCCTAATCAGAATTGATTTCTGACATTTAAGCTCATCAGCTTCATTCAGAAGATCCTGAATATCTTCACCTTCTTCCTCCTCATCAGGCTCTGAGTGATTATCCCCAGAAACAGAGCCTTCTTCATCTGAACTTCCAGAATAACCAGAACTGTCATCACTTCCAGAAGATTCTTCTTTATGAACCTGCTC
Organism: Helianthus annuus; assembly: GCF_002127325.2. Taxonomy (NCBI): domain Eukaryota; kingdom Viridiplantae; phylum Streptophyta; class Magnoliopsida; order Asterales; family Asteraceae; genus Helianthus; species Helianthus annuus. The sequence continues at coordinate 153,033,724 of NC_035441.2, forward strand.
GATGACCTTAGCATACAATGCAGTTCCACTTCCTTGATCACCTTCACCAAACTGCACTGACCAGTCACATCCTTCATCAGCTTGAACAGCCAAAGCCCGATTGTGATTGGTAGTTCCAGGCTGTCCCTGATTGTTATTCACTGCCACCATCCTCCGTTCACGGTTTTCTTGTTGGGCATTCACACTCGTCTGGTTTCTAAAAGGGTTGTGATTGCCGTGTTTTGTTGGTCGAGTGCACTCACGTTTAAAGTGCCCTTTCTCGCCACAATTAAAGCACGTGACGGCATTAATATCAAACCCATACTTCGTGTTTTTCTTTCCTTCCAACGAAGTTCTTCCAGTTCGTGCCATAAAATCTTTTGCCCTTCTAACCGCACTAGCAAAAGCCCATTTAATATCCATCAACTCCATTTCTTCCTTGTCGATCTGATCATAATCTTCATTGGTCATGTTGATGTTTCCAAGCTGACCTGCTACCAAACCACAGTATGCACTGACCATGGTGTTGATAATCTCCATATGTTCCTTAGCGACTTCAATGCTAAGGTGTGAAAGATTTGAGTTGTCGACTCGGATTGTGTGATGATTTTGGGGTTGAGGTTGAGGATTGCTTGTATAGTGAGCTTGCTGTTGTTGTTGTTGAGGTTGTGGTTGTGGCTGTGTTGGAACAGGAATGTAAGACCTCGGATCGAATTGAGGTTGTGGTGGAACAGCTGTTGACTGAGGAAACGGAAAGGAACTTGAACTTGTATTTGACACAAATGCAGTCTGCAGCTTAGGTTGCTGTTGCTGAGCTGCAGCGGATCTTGCCAAAGCATCGAATCCTGGAAGATACATTTCTGTATTCTGAGGAGCTGGAGCACGCCTTGCTTTCCTAATTTCTTCATCATTTTTATGTTCCAGCTTCTGAGTGAACTCATAGATGTTAATCGTTTCTAGAGCTTTAGTATGCTTCAACAGCTCAATAAACGAACTCCATTTTGGGGGTAGGGCGTCAGCAAACCTATTCACCATGTCTTGTTGAGTAGCTGCCACTCCATAAGCACACATTTCACTAATCAAATGATAGAAACGTGTGGTCATATCATTCAGAGTCTCGTTTTCCAAAAACTGAAAGGATTCAAACTCTTTCTTCAACAAATCATGCCGAGATTTTCGAGCAGCTGCATTGCCTTCTCCTCTAGCAACTAAGGCATCCCACAATGCTTTCGTGGTCTTGCAATATGAAAACTGATGGTAGATGTCTTTGTTGAGTGCTTGAGTAAGTGTGGCATAGGCCTTTTTCTCCAATTCATAAGCCTTCTTGTCATTTTCAAGCATGTTGGCGTAACCTTCTCAAGTGGATGCTCTACTTTCAAGGCTTTCATTGAATGCATTGACAAAACACATCCAAAGGTCGGTGCTTTGTCCTTGAACATATGTGTGAAAGCGGCCTTTCCATGACGGAAAGTCGTTCATGTGGTTCAGCTTTGGTGGACGATTGTTACTGCCTGTTTCACTCTCACTAATCAGAAGATTCTGAAGACTTTGACTTTGATTGGATACCAAAGCCCATTGACATGAACTTATTGATTGTTGTTGTTTAGGAATGGCATTCGTCATATATTCAGCCATCGACATCTGTTTCAGATCTGGTTGTGGATCCGTACTCCAATCCCAAGGGCTAGTACAACTCATTTTGATATAATATAAGTACCAAACCTACACACCACAAACTGTTAAGTGCAACACAGATATGAATTGAAGATACAACCTGTTCGAAAGATCAATACTTGTTCGAATGATCAACAAGGTTCGAAAGATCCTTGTTGAGTTTCGAACAAAGACTTCGAAGGATTGACTTCGAAGGATTGACTATACGAAGGGTCCTTATCTTTCGAAGGATGATTTCGAAAGATTCTCCTTATGTTTCGAACACAGACCTCGAAAGATGACAATTGTTCGAAGAATCAACAGTGTTCGAAGGATCACTGTTGATGGCTCGAACAATAACCTCGAAAGATAACCTTGAAAGATTCACCCAACACGAAGGATCCTTATCTTTCGTAAAGAACAGTGACTCGAAGGATGTATCTATCGAAAAGATTCCTTGACTCGAAGGATAACACACTTACTTCGAAGGATGTTCGAAGGATGGTTATCTTTCGAATCTCCTTGATCGAAGGATGATCCTTCGAGCTCGAAAGTTATCTTTCGACGTCTGACACACTGTCAAAAGTACTGATGGGTTGGTGAGAAAAGTGACAGGTTGGTGTACCAACTTTCGGCAGAAAGGTATGTTCAGACACGCCTTTTCACCAACCTTTTTGACTTTCAAAAATTTTACCAAAATAGGCAACCTTATCCTCAAGTTCAGTCACCGGAGACAAACCGGAAGTATGGCCGGAAAGTTCAAAGTTTCACAAAAATGATTTTTATGTTACCCAAACCGACCCCGAACACTCCCGATAGGTTTAGTAGCCGTTTTTCAGTTTCAAAATGCAAGAAAACTACCAAAAACGAGTGCTAAACCAAGTGTCCAAACACACCAAAGAACTCGAACAAACCGGTTTTAAACAAGGTAAAGAGCGAGGCTCTGATACCACTTGTAGGTCCCTTTTCTCGGAGGATCGAGAACAACCTAAACCTTGTTATACTAACCCACTAGCGAGTGCGGAATCCAAGCTAGTAGGCAAACCGGGATGAAGCAAGAACAAACACATGAACACACAAAGTTCACCGATTAACACCACTGTATTAATACGTATGAAGGTTTACGGTTACAAGCACAATGTTTACAATCTGTTTGCAAACTCTCTATAGTGTGTGTGTGTGTGTGTTTTTCAGCAGAGTTTCTCTAACTCTCTATGTGTGCATCTGTCTAACACTAACACACTGCATGAGTATATATACCCATACACAGCAGGTCCTGTCCGAAGGATCCGATAGATGGTCCGAAGGATCATCTATCGATGACAACAAGCTCGAATGATCAACATGTACCTCGAAGGATCATCCTTCGAGGACTAATGGTCGAACCATATCTTTCGAGCACCTCGAAGGATCAACAGTATCCTTCGAGGCTATCCTTCGAGACAGACACTTATCTTTCTAACTGTTTGACCAAGTCAACCCGGAGGATGGTTGACTTAGTCAACTTACAGACTTAGGACATCGTTTATATACAGACCGAATGCAGACAAAGTACAGACACAAGTGCACCAACAAAACATTCAACTCTGTACACTCACCCAGTTACCCACTCACAAATGTGTAGATATAACCAAAATGAGTCCACATGCGCGAGACAAAAGATATTATTAGTTTAAGTGTATAATCCTCGTTACATGTTTTGACAGTGATATGTTTTGAAATTGTGGCGAGTATTATAAAATTTGAATGTCAGATCACGAGTCATCCAAATTGGTTTTAAACGGTGTCATTTTACTCCTTAGGTTCAGTTCGAAACGGTATTGGTCGGAACGGTTCGGTTTGAAACGATACGAGCCGAAACGGTTCGCATCGAAACGGTACGCGTCGAAACGGTTCGCGTCGAAACGGTTCGCATCGAAACGGTTCGCTTCGAAACGGTACGGGTCGAAACGGTTTGCGTCGAAATGGTCCGCGTCGAAATCGTACGGGTCGAAACGGTTCGCCTCGAAACGGTTCGATTCCAAACGGTACGGGTCGAAATGGTACGAAACCCGCCCCCGACCTGAAACTCGTCTCGTGCGGAAACTCGTGTCGGCCCAAAACCCGTTGCGATCCGAAACCCGTCCCGTGCAAAAACCCGTGTCGACCCGAAACCCAACCCGAACCGACCCGTTCCGATCCAAAACCTGCGTCGTGCCGAAACCTGTCTCGGCCCGAAACTCAATTTGAACTGAACCCGTTTCGTGCCGTAACCCGTGTCGTGCAGATACTTATGCCGGCTCGAAACCCATTCCGATCCGAAACCTTCCCCGTTTCTTTAAGACACTAACCCACATCGACCCATTTCTTTAATGTTGTCGACCCGCTTTGACCCGAAAATAAAAAGATGAAATTTCAAGTGACCCATTGTGACCCATTTAGTTAAAATATCTAACCGAAACCAACCTATATAATCTTAAAATCAACCCAAATTGACCCACTTAGAAGGGTTTGGGTCAAGATTGCCCTCTAATAGTGAATAGTTTTAACCAAAAGTAGTCAAAATTCAAATCAGAACTTATTCATTTGTAATCAGTTTCATAACTTCATTATCAACCAACCTAACATCAAAACAATATTTTTTTTTTCCTTTTTAAATGTTCGATATGATATGTAACTTAGGGGGATGGGGGCGCCAACGAGTTCGAGATTGGGTTAATGCAATCTGGCCAAGCCCCCAAGGAACACCACCGCAACCCATGCGGGTTGTTTAACTAGCTCACGAATCAGGGATGGGAGTCATGAGTTAGCCGTGTTTATTTAATCTTAATCAAAATAAAAAAAAAATGCTAAGGTAGTTGTGACTTCAACTAGTAGCGTCCTCTGGTAGTACGGGTTGAAGTGTTTAACCGGATTATGTAGAGGGTACTTGTGGGTTCAACTCGGAACATCCCCTACACCCTACGATAAATCGATGCCCAAGTTAATTATTATTGTGTACAAATGCATCCCCCCGTATCGATATGTTTGTTTTCTTCCCCAAACAAGTATTAATCAAGAAAAATCTTCATGGGTGTGATACTACCCTTTCAGTGTAATCTTTCTTCCCACTGATTTGCAGAAGTATATCTATTTAACAAGATGCACTTCACCTGCAAAGCTATTAGAAGTACATTAATGTTTAAGTTCAAGCTAACCCAGTAGCTTTACTTAAACTAACAAATCTTTTTAAACAATTATTAAACGTCTCTTTCAAATCTAGTTTCTTGATATGATGTCTTCCTCAAACCCTTTTCCACACCCTACTTCAACCATTCACTATGTCTTCCCTCCTTCCAATTGCTATCTTGATCAGGAAAAAGATGATCTTTACACCGACCACCCAAACCCATTTCTCTCCGGTGATTGTCTTATGGCCAAAGAAGATATTACTACAAGTAAGAAAGATTTAGTTGAAGAAATAGGGTTGGAACAATGTGATGAGTATAATAATCTTTTCTGGTCTGAAATCCAGAACAAGAAAAGTTCCAAGAAAGACCACCATAGCAAGATCCATACCGCTCAAGGCCCGAGAGATCGGAGGGTGAGATTGTCAATTGAAGTTGCAAAAAAGTTCTTTTGTCTTCAAGATATGTTGGGAGTTGACAAAGCAAGCAAAACCCTCGACTGGCTCTTTGAAAAGTCCAAGATCTCAATTAAAGAATTAATTAAAAGCAAGAAAGAAGGCTCATCTTCAACTGTTACTGACCAATCTGAAGTTGTGTTCCTGGAAACTGGATCAGATGAACAAGATAAAGGGGTGAACAAGAGGTGTGGTGAGGGAAACAGAAAGAAGATAACAAGAAAATTTAAATCTGGATTTAGTGTGAATCAGTCAAGGGCAGAGGCAAGAGCAAGAGCTAGAGAGAGGACTAAAGAGAAACTGAATGTTAAAAAGCTTGATAAGGAGTCCAAGAGTGTTCATGTTGACTGCTGTTCTTCAGATTCAACACTCAACTCAAGCTTTTGGAATTCAATTGAATCGCAAAGCGATTATAATGACAAGATTGGGGAGTCGATTATGGAGGATAAGATCTCAATGCTGTATAGTTATCAGCACGATCTTGCTGTGTCGAATGATTCGAGCTCTAAGTTCAAAGGTTTGCCTAAATTTACAGATGTCCACGAGCAGCCTCAGCCTGGTGACTGTGCAATGATTTAGATCTATTCAAGGTACAATTACTATTAAAACACCAGCACAAACATGTTTATTAATCCAGTTATTCATGGTTCGATCAACGATATACGCAGGTCATGGTCAGCCAAGAGGCAGCAATAAAGATCTGGTGATCCTGATCCACATCCATAAGTACCTAGTCTGGCTGAGCTGGACCGATATTGTGAGGATGTAAGTCCATACTAATATATTGTTGTTAAATAATCAACATTGTTATGATTATTGGTGTTTTGTTGTTTAATAAGCAATCTGTTAGGGTCATATATGATGTATGCAATCAATTTTAATCAATAACAAGTTTGTTCTCACTCGGACGATACCTTTATGTTTTTTTTTTTCGTTCCTGTCAAATTTTTACATCTGAAATCCTAGGGTACAACTTGGTAATTGGGTGTCTGTTCTTGAACTAGAACTTATTAATACCTGTAGCTAGTGGGTTGTTTTGTTTGATTTCTTTTGTGAGCATGGAACTTAAATAGTGTATTATCATTTGGATCAACTGATACATATCATTTGGTGAAGGCTCTATGCTTGTAGCAATTTTGTGGTTTGTAAGTGGGTAAACCTAAACCAAAAATGAAGCATGTCTGAGTCATTAAGTTGTTAATTGGAGAGGTTTCCTTGTTTCTAGAAAGTAGTTAAGTCATGGAATATTGGTAGCATTAGTTACTTTCCCCAGTAAGCCCACTATATAGGTTACTTTATAGTTGGATTACTATAGATACTATAAATTGAAGTAGATTTCCATTCATCATGTAATGTAGATTAGTAGTTTAGCAATCTCTGATTTCCCATACTGTAATCTCTTGTTTTTCTAGTCAATTTCAGTAATTGTTTCATTCGGGTATTACCTTCGACTTAGCTTCGTCCTTCTACCTTCTCCCACCGAAGATACCTTATCCGAACGGGCCAATACACACAATCCAAGATCCAACAAATTTGAGTTAAATCTGATATATAATCCCTATTTTTTCATTATGGATTAGGGCGGTGGGGGTGGAACGTTATTCCACCGTGATAGCCAAAAACAACGCGTGATAGCCACCGCCACCTACAAAGTCCCCGCGTGATAACATGCATAAATTCAAAATCCGTTATTTTCTTCACGGCGTGATGGTTTTATTTTGTGAGGGTAATTGTTGGTTGGGGGGAAATTGTTGGGTGTGGTGGTGAGTGATGACCATTGCCACTAAAAAAGTATGCGAGTGATAGAATAATGGTTGATGACATGGCGGAACTTGATTGGATGTTTGTGAGTGATGAAATTCTATCACTAGTGACCACCCTCACTCCCCTTATCCATGTTAATGTTAAGGATACCCGGATTTGATTTAAATGTAAAATATGTTTGATCCAAAGTAGTTTTAAATGACTGCATGTCTTTCATTCATACCAAACATTTGTTTTTTCTATTTTCCATAAAAAAGTAGCTTTTGAAATTGGTATGGATGCATAAAATTTTTGAGAAACAAATACAACTTCATAGATCTTTTATAATTAAGCAACACAATTAACACGGATTATTGTAAAACACCCAAAATAACAATCAAGACCACTAGAGTTCATTTACATGATTTGGCTAGTTTGTAATTATACGCCCCACTTGCGGTATGCTCATATAATGTATATATGTGTGGGCGCTCGGGGGGCAAAAATGAAAGTGCACTAATTTTAACGTTATTTTACTAATTTCGTGAAAATAACGTTAAAAGAGGGGGACGGTTAATCATGCATCATGTGGTAGCGTTGATAGCCGAAAGACAAGTCGGTACATGCACTAATCGGTGTTTGTCTCAATTGTTGAGTATTATGTGCCTTATATTCAAGGCTTGATGCAAAACTACTATCGAGTCGGGGGTCTCATTGGAAACAACTTCTCTATTGCTACGGGGCAGAGGTAAGGCTGTCAACATCTCACACTCCTCAGACCCTACCTTAGCTTTCCTTTGCTATTGGTGGGATATACTGAGTATGATGACGATAATGGCTAGTTTGTAATTACCCACTATTAATATTGTAAAACACTCAAAGTAACAATCAAGACCACTAGAGTTCATTTACATGATTTGGCTAGTTTGAGGCTTCATTGAAAGGTTCTTAGAAGGCTTTGTTAAACCTTTAAGTTAGCAGGTCCATTTGTAAATCACAATGGTATGACGCTTGTTAAACCTTAGTCATAGCCCCCTAACGCTTGTTTGAGTTTGGGGTTTACGTAGCATATAGTAGGTCCATTTGTAAATTTAACATAAAATATATTATAAAGATATGTTTTGGTTGAATTCTCTTACAATGACCAATGACCTAGTGGTATGGTGGTATGGTGGTATGACGCTTGTTAAAAGTGTTAAGAGTTCAAATCTTTGCAAACATACCATGTCGTGTATTTAGGCGTAAAAAAGTTAGTTGTTCAAGAAAACATATCTCATAGTGAATTAATATCAATTTTGTTAGGACAATTGTTCTTTGTTTGCTTTGGGAAGTGGATGTTTCTAGTTATCTGATATACATATATGTCATTGACACTTGACACCCATCTCAAAATCTTTTTCTTGTTATTATCTTTGTTTAGTTGGTAAAATGTTCTTGATGATTGATGTAGACATCACAAAGATCTAGTGTCACTTCTGCTTTGGACTAAATGAACCTCTAATCTTCACTAGAAACAAATTTATAATCTATATTAACTTCAGATTACACATTACAGGATCTGGGCATGCTATCTGGGGTTCTTAAATCTCACTATTGCCTATCAATTAATCATATTTCTTGCTGTTATATTAGTCACTGATTACCATGAACGTATATACGGAGAGTACGAGTACCATTTGCAGAAAGAGAGCCTGCTTTAGTATTCTATAGAGAGAGAGAGAGAGAGAGAGAGAGAGTTTGGGGAACAGACACAAAGGGAAGGGATGTGAAGGTAGTTGCAGAGTGGGTGTTAAGTACTGTGATTATAATGTGAATTGTCATTTCTGCTGGTTCTTAGTGCACAGTTTAGTTATCTTTTCATATGGTTTTTAACAACATGATCAGTTATAGGTTCAAGTTTCAAGCAACGTACAACAGCTAATATCCCGCATCTGCCAAACCCTAGCTAGTTAAACTAATCATAACTTACAAAAATAACCTTAAAGTTGTTTCTTATTCTAGTTTCACTCAAGTTAACCAGTTTACTTGATGATTAAACCTTATCTCGAAACATTGTGGATTAAAAAAAATAAAAATAAAATAGAACGGCAAACATATACTTACAAAGTAGTGAAACCCTAACAGTAAAAAGCAGCAACTCTAAAACCAAAAACAAAAAAGCTAATGGTGTTATTTATTTATTTTTTTTACTTAAGCCCTGCCACATAGGCGCCACCTGGACCTTGGGGGTTTTTTGCCCTCCAAAGCACAAAAGGAAATAGATGGTGAAAGGCATGGGACAAAGACAAGTAAGTGAAAAGAGGGGCAACGCCGGGCAAGATATTGCTTTTTGCTTTGGGCCACGCCCCTTTTTGAATTTGCAAGGTGGTGGGCGTGGGCGTGAAGAGGCTTGCCCCTAGGGGCGACCCCTGAACTTTTCGCTTAGTAGTGCTCAGTATATAGTTTTCGTATAAATTTTTTTAGGTATATACGTTTTCGACCCCCGATTTTATAATTTTTTAGGTATATACGTTTTCGACCCTCCGGTCGGAAATCTCAAGCTTCACCATTGCTTCCCCCCCCCCCCTCCACCTACCACTCCAAGTGATCTAAAAGGAGTTTGTGATTATCACGTAGTTAACCACTACAAGAAACGGACACCTTTAGCGGCGCCAGGTGTCGCCGCTATTGCCCTATTTTGTCGCCACTATTAACCTTTAGCGGCGACGTGTGGCCGCTAAAGGGTCGTCGGTGTTGATGGGTCGGTATTGCTCAGTGTGTCGCCGGTAAAGGCCTATGTCGTCGCTATTGCCGGTGTCGGAGACTTTGCCGGAAAGTTTGCCGGAGATGGATTTCCATATTTCTTACCAACAAAAGACGATTAACTCGCATGATATTTTGTTATTAACAAAGTTGAAGTCAATAATCGAACAAAACACGAATAATTTTCATTAAAATTTGTCTACATGATTTATACAAATTCAACTTGTTTACATGCCTACATTACAAAATCTGTCATCACGCTGGGGATGGTGGTCACATGCCGGTGGAGCTTGATAGTGGTGGTGGTCCGGCGGAGCTTGACGGTGGTGGTGGTCCGGCGGAGCTTGACGGTGGTGGTGGTCCGGTGGAGCTTGATAATGGTGGTGGTCCGGTGGAGACATTGGTGGTGGTCCGGTGGAGCTGATGATGGTGACAAAGATGCTTGCTGGGTGGTGAACGGTGGAGTGCCGGAGGTCGATGGTGGAGGTTGGCGGCTGAAGGTGGTGATTATTGCTTGGTGGTGAATGTTGGAGTTTGATGAACGAATATGAAGGTTGAGCAGGAGGTTGATGATGGTGTTGAGATGGGTTTGTGTTTTAGGAGGATAAGGTAGGGGTGTGTGTTTGTTTGAGCAGGAGGTTGATGGTGGCCATTGGATCAACTTTTAATCAACGATCAACAACAAATCTGGAAGCAGCACACGGATTGAGCCCTTTAGCGGCGACGGCAATAGTGGCGACAAGAGCCTTTAGCGGCGACGCGTGTCTAGGTCGTCGCTATTGCTCTTGTCGTCGCTATTTCCGTCACCGCTAAAAGTGGTAGGTTCTTGTAGTGAACTGTTAGATCATCATTACTTTTTGTACAACACATGTCTCTAATCTGATTATGTTTTTTGATGAGTTTTTTTCAAGAGCAGTATTTCATTCTTTTCATTACACTAGCTAGGATTATCTTGATGTGGATTTGTAGGTCCCTCTCGGAGGATCGAGAACAAACCTAAACCTTGTTATACTAACCCACTAGCGAGTGCGGAATCCAAGCTAGCGAGCAAACCGGGATAATGCAAGAACAAACACAAACACACACGGGTTCACCGATTAACACAACTTGTATTAATGCAAATGAAGGTTTCGGTTACAAGCACAATGTTTACAAATCTAACATGTAAACTCTCAAAGTGTGTGTGTGAGTTTCGGACAGAATGCTCTCTAAGAAGACTCTCTCTTTCAGTGTGTGAATCTGTCTAAGTGTCTGTCTGCTGAACTCAACACAATGCATGGGTATTTATACCCATACACAGTAGGCCTTGTCCGAAGGATCCGATAGATGGTCCGAAGGATCATCTATCGATGACAAGATGTTCGAATGATCAGCAATGACCTCGAAGGATGATCCTTCGAGATCTAACCATCGAAGCATATCTTTCGAGTACCTCGAAGGATCAACAGTATCCTTCGAGGAGCTATCCTTCGAGACAGACAACTACTTTCTAACTGTTTTACCAAGTCAATCCGGAGGATGGTTGACTTGGTCAACTTACAGACTTAGAACATCGTTTATATACAGACCGAATACAGACAAAGTACAGACACAAGTGCACCAACAAACTTCCCCTTGGCTGTAGCTTTGTCTTTATCTTCTATAGTTGTAAACTCGTCTCGAACTTCGACGGTCTTTGGTCTTCGAGTTCTCAAAACTCTGATGTCCTTTCAGTCTTCATTGTCGGAGGATCTTCAAAGTCTTCACGTCTTGAAAGCCGAGAGTGTATCAACAAACTACCCGTATCATGTAGGAAGTGTGTTGACAAACTCCCCCTTAACATAAGCTCCCCCTTGAGTTATGCTCGTGAAAAGACTTTATCTTTATGAAGTGAGATCCTTGTGGTGTTGATGATGGCCAGCGGCAACTCGACCATCTTCATCTTTTGAGCGCCTTCTCGTCGTGTCTTCATTCCAAGGCTTGTCATCGACCATGTTCTCCTAGCCTTTAGAATCTGCACATGCAAGAAATCTAAACGCGTAATGAGAACAACTGCTTGGAATAGTATAAACAAATGACACACGAGTGACCATGTCAAAATCAAACACCGTCCGACAGTTTGAAAGTTTTCCAGATTTATCAATTTCAATTTCTAACTTTCAAAACATGCAAATTTCGACCGTTTATGAAGATTTAGTCAGTTCGGTTTTCAGTCAGGTTTCAGGTAACGAAGACTCGAGCTCCAACATCGTACGATCGAAAATAAAGCAGAAATAAAATCTTTTTGGCTTTTATAAAGTTTATATTAAAACACGCCTAAAATCTTTTTGGTATTTTTGAAATTAAAAGACAACAATTTAAAATCCTTTGAGTGTTATCAAACGACATCACCGCTAATGTCGTGCTGATATGCACCAAACGACGAAACTGTTTAAAAGAAACAATAAAAGTTAAGCAGTAAATAAATATTTACAGACATTCTTTTTATGAGTTTCGAGGGTAAGAGAATCATATCAGTGTACGGTCATGCCAAAACACTCTTGTTGTTCAGTTAGTTAACATTAAGATAAGCATCCTATAACAATTATCGGTATTGTTGTCCACTTAAGCTCAACTTATCAGATGTAATCATGGCGAGGGGATACGTTAAGGTATGATTTATACTTACCGACCGGTGTTCATCCACATCACGACACATTCCCGTATCAAGGTATGCACGAGAGTTCATCTTACCGGTGAGTATACCGATTATCATCTGTTTGACCGTATAAATTGTGAGATACTCACTTATTTTGATTTGAAAACAAGTCCTTTGTGATATAATCACTTATTTATGAGGAACTTGATTTTCGTATGCATGAGGGCACAGGTGCAAGTCCGTGAACAGGTCAGTACTTCCGTACAGCAGAGAGACGAACTTGACACCCGGATAAATGTGATATTTTATCACTTATTTGATTTGGACATGTGATTGTTTATCACTTATTGAGGTCGAATGCAGTATGTATTTATGTACACGTATGTATAGTATCATGGATGATCTAGACTTGCGTCCCCGTTATTTTTCGGTAAAAGATACAACCATGATACCCAGATGATAAGCAGCATAAAGACCGAATATCTCAGAACCTCGGCAATCTATCAAACGAAATTTCGGTACTAAGACCATATGCCAATGAATGGTTCCCACCTGGTCTTCAGTCGATTAAGATTTATATCACCCTGCACACTTTAAAATGATTGTGAGCCTACCGATACATCTTATATAGAGCTGCTTATCGTTTTTCATTTAAGGTTTAAAGAGGTTTGGATAGACCACTGATGAACTATCATTTTCTCTTTTGCTCGCCAGGAAACTCATTTTTGTTTTTCTATTGTTTTTGTGTTTTTGAAATTTTTCGATGTTTTTGGATTTTCTGATTTTTGGATTTACTCCCCCTAAAATCAATAAACTAAGATAAATTTAAAAGACACAAAGATATTTACAAAAATGATTTTCCGATGTTGGTTTTACTCTTGCTTGACCTTAATGCCGTTTACCAAAATTAAGTTTTATCAGAAAAGATTTAACAAATTTTGGAAAGGTGAGTTGGCATGTCGGTAAGCGGTGCGGACCATGACAACATTGATGAGTTTCATATTGAAACAATCACGTGTGAGGTGATATCTGAGATCAACGTGTCAGGTCAAAGAGTGCTGTTCGAGATAATAATAATTCACAAAGTAGCTTAAATATCGACAAGTATAGGAGAGATTAAGAATTTAAAGGCGTATCCTGCAACTGTTCCGTGCATTGCAAGGAATCTAAGCACTCTCCCAACTGGATATCCACCCGGTGTGGACTTCAAAGTCGAATTTGCAACTACTGAAAAGTCTCTTGACAGCAACAAAATCATAAACCTCCGGGTCCGGCTGGTCTTCCACATTGTACCAGCGAAGGTCTTTGACTTTCTCTTTCAGAAATGGTGTGCGGATGTTCAATCCATGCAAAGGCATCGGCACACATTTCACTTCATTCGTTCCTGAGGACCCGATCAAAACCAGAATGACCAAGTTTTCGGCACGTTCTTCATTTGGTCGAATTTTGCAACTTCATTCAGCCACATTTTCCTTTTCTTTCCTCTCTCTCCATCAAAGGCAACAATTTCTTCTGTCGCCTATCTTGTGCAAGGACATTCCACTATCAACAATCCTAAGACTATCAATAGTTCCTCCTGGAACTTCCTGCACACTCACTCAAAGATTAGTTGGAGAGAGGGACCCAAGCCATTGTGGTCTTGGGTCTTCCATTTTCATCAATGACAATAACTTCTTGTCTTTGATGGTTTGTAAATTGTGATGGTCCCCCTGATTTAGTAACCGATTTAGGTTTCCATGTCTGTTTTGTTTTATCAGTGTCATTCTTTAAAATTTTAACTTCATTACAGTTTGAAGTTTTTGAATTTGTTGATTTTACAGAAACAGATTGTTTTTGAACCACATCGGTTTTAATTGCTTTTTCAATCCTTTTGACCTGTTGGCGTTTCTGCTTCTTCTCCCTTTCTTTTACAAGTCGGGGATCTTGTTTTGTGGAAACAGATGGCTTACGGTCAGTCTTGCCACGGGGATCATCAACCTTTCCTTTTTGCTTATGAAGATAAGGGCAATTTCGAATTATATGCCCAATGGTTCCACACTCAAAACATGATCTTCGTTCAACATACCTCGAGGAATCATGTGTTCTCTTAGCCGATGATGTTGAACTTTGTGAACCCGAGGTACTAGGTTGTGAACTGTTTTGTTCATTTCTTTTCAAAACAGTAGCTTTCTTGACAAAATCTAAGTTAGATTTATTTTCAAACGTTTCAATTTTGTCCGTTCCCGTCGATTTCACAAAGTTAACATTTTTCTTCTTCTTTTGATTCGGCTTCTTCTGGACTTGAGCCGGTGCCTTTCCTTTGGGCTTGGTGTGATTTTGCTGTTTTGACATTGCTGGTAATTTCTTGTTGCCAAATTGTTTTCGAACTTCAGCCTTTGGGATTGGAGGACACTGTGTAACTGTAACATGTGGTCCTTTCTTCCCCAAAAACTTACTTGTCGAATTTTCGAAGACTTTATCGATTAAGGATTGATTAACGTTCTTAATCGGAAAATCTTTGTCTGAGTAAATTTTATCATCACCAACCAAAGTGTACAGCAAGGTCACACTCTCCGACTCCTTCTCAGACGAGGACTCAGTTGCAACAGTCTTAGCGGGTGTGGCAGGGGGATCACATAGAATGTGATTCTCAAGAGGTATGTCCTCATTTTTGACTACCGCATCAGACTTTGCTGGAGCAGCATCATCAGATTCATCATCTGAAGAATCAGCATCCTCAACCTCAACTGGAGGATCCTGTTTCTGTTCAGCAGTTACAGACGTATCTGCTGACACATTTGAATCTGAGGATACTTCTTTCTGGTATCCGAGTCCTGCTGCAAACTCCTTCACATCAAGAGGAACAGATGGTTCGAAGAACACTCTATCCTCCTCATCAGGCATGGCATCATAATTGTGTCTGACTGGTGGTGGACATTTTTTGTAACCTATGCATGTGACATCCCGTTTTTCTTTCTGAACGTCAATGATGTGATCCAACACATAGCTAGAGCTCAAATAACTGTCTAGCTTAAGCTGGATCGCATCACTTTCAGTTTTGACACAAGCCATTTCCTTTTGCATCATCTCAAGGCGAGATATATACAAATTAATGTCCGTTTGTTTTCTGGAAACCATTTTAGTCAATTCAGTTTTATCTTTCTTTAATGTCTCAATCATTGACTTAAATTCTTTTTCATGGTTTTCATAAAACATATTGGCTTCTGTGCATTTTGAAAGATCCACAGTCAACTTCTGATTGTGGATGAATGTCACATCATATTTTTCTTGCAAAGCCTCGTGTTTGCTTTGCAATGCACACCACTCAGCATTCAAGGAACCATGTTTGTCTTGCAAGTCAAACAAACTAGCTTGTATAGCATCATGTTTGGCTTGCAACTCAGACATGTTTGCCTCTAACTCAGCACATTTAGCCTGCAAGCTATCACAGTTATCACAGTTTACAGCAATGGGTTCATCGACACATACCTGACTTGAAGAACTGTCGACATTAGCCATAAAGGCTGAATGGAGAGAAGACGAAGTACAAGCAGCTTGATCCACCAGAACAGATCTTCCAACACTTAGTGCTGCAGCTTCATCCAAACGTTCATCAATATCAGCATCAACCGAGACACCAGATGTCTCACCCACATTCTCATCGCCTGACCTAGATGAATCTTCATCAACACTCCTGCTGTACCCAGAAGAGTCTTCATCTTCAGAAGATTCACCACCACTGGCGGAAGATTCTCCACCACTGGTGTTAACTACATCCTTCACAACTTGAGCAAAGCAAGCTGTACCATTAGGAGCATCACCACCAAATTGGATTGACCAGTCACAACCTTCATCCATCTGAACTACAAGTGCCCGGTTGGCTTGATTGTTGACAGGCACTAACGTACGTTCACTATTTCTGTTCTGGTTCTGCTGGTTGCCCTGGTTTCTGAAGGGGTTCTGGTTTCCATGCTGTGCTGGCTTTGCACATTCCCTCTTGAAGTGACCCCGTTCACCACAGTTGAAGCACCTTACTGCTTGTTTATCGAACCCATACTTGGTGTCTCTCTTACTTTCCAAGCTGGTTCTGCCAGTACTTTCCAACCAATCCTTTGCTCTTCTCACAGCGCTAGCAAAGGCCCACTTGATATCCATCAAGTCCATCTCTTCTTTATCTATCTGCCGATAGTCTTCCTGTGTCAGATTAATGTTGCCAATCTGACCTTCTATCAACCCACAGTACGCGCTCACTATAGTGTTAAGTAGCTCCATGTGTTCCTTGGCTACTTCTACACTGACTTTGGAGAAGCTTGAAGTGTCGAGCTGTACTGTATTTGGCTTTGATTGTTGACCAGAAGATGATGTTCCTCCATAACATGCACGTTGTTGTTGAGCAGGAGGAGGAGGAGGTGGTTCTATTGGATTTCCATACATGTCTGTGGTGGGAGGTGGCTTAACAGGAACTTGTATTGGATTGCCAAAACAATCTGTGCTTGTGACAAACGCCGTTTGAATTGGAGCATGTGAACCAGTTCTTGCAGACGAAGAGCTGGAAGTTCCATAATACATTTCTGGATTCTGTGGCAATGGAACTCTCTTCGCCTTCAATGTTTCCTCCTGATCCTTGTTTTCCAAAAGCTGCACGAAGTCGTTAATATTTGTAGTTGTCAACGCTCCGTTATACTTAAGGATTTCCAAGAAACTATTCCATTGAGGAGGTAAGGCATCAGCAAACTTCTTTACCACCTCTGCTTGAGTTGTTGTAACTCCAAAATTGTTCAACTCAGTAAGCAGGTGATAGAAACGACTTGTCATGTCTCCCAGAGACTCCTTATCCATGCAAGCGAAGCAGTCAAATTCTTTCTTGAGTAGATCATGACGCAACTGACGTGTTGCTTCATTTCCTACTCCTCTTGTTTTCAACCCGTCCCACAACTTCTTAGTTGTCTTGAAGCTGACAAACTGGTGATAAATATCCTTGCTCAAAGCCTGGGTGAGAATGGCGTATGCTTTCTTTTCCAGATCATACGTTTTCTTTTTATCTTCGGGAAGATCAGCAAATGACGCAGTCTCTGAAGCAGCAACCTCTATGGCTTGATCGAAATCTGTGGTGAAACGTATCCACAGTTCCGTATTTTGACCAAGAACATATGTTTTAAACCTCTCAGCCCATCCTGGATATTCATTCAAACTCATCAGTTTTGGGGGTCGATTCAAACTTCCTGTTTCGCTTTCGCTTAATAAGATACTTTGTACACTCGGAGTTTGACCCGTTACTAATGCCCATTGATTTGATGGTAAAGCATTTACTTGTGAAGATGTAGATACTGGAGATTCGGCCCATGATGGTGATAGACTTGTACACGTATACTTTCCACTATCAGGAGCCGGTGTACCCCACCATGAAGGAGTAACACCAGAACTGGTATATTTTCCACTGTCTGGAGCAGGATTCCACCAACTCGGATTCATCTTTGACAAGAAAAATGAATTCTAAGTCAAAGTCACGAAGGATGATGGCCACCCGAAAGATCACACAGCCGAAGAATCCTGGTCGAAAGATCTGAAATCACAGAAACTAGTTAACAATAAACTGACCACAATCGAAAGATCAACTATTGTTCGAAGGATCAACAGTACTCGAAAGATTACTGTTGAATCTCGAACAATAATTTCGAAAGATTCAAGAACTCGAAGGATTCCCTTTTGAAAGATCCTTATCTTTCGAGTTAAATCCTTATCTTTCGGACACTGTCTTTCGAATAGATTCCTTGGTCGAAAGATATGTTTCGGACTTCGAAGGATGTGTCGAAAGATGATGATCTATCGAGCCTTCCTTGATCGAAAGATGATCTTTCGATGTCGAAGGATATCTTTCGAAGTCGAAGGATATCTTTCGAATGTGCACTGACACACTGACACAGATGTGACGGGTTGGTGAAAAGGTGATGGGTTGGTAAGTCAACTTTCGGCAAAAGGGTATGGCAGGCTGACAACTTTCCCACCAACTAAGATTTTGAAAGATAATTTACCCAAAAAGGAAAACCCTATCTTCAAACCAGTCACCGGAATATTGACCGGAATATGGCCGGAAATTACCAACACACTCAAAAATAAGTTTTTAAGTTACCCAACCCAAACTTGAACACTCCCGAAGGTTTAGAACGCGTTTTTATGTAAGAAAAACCAAGAAAAGCACTAAAAACGGAATCCAAACTAAGTGTCCAAACACACCAAAACTTGAATAACCCGGTTTTAAACAAGGTAAAGAGCCAGGCTCTGATACCACTTGTAGGTCCCTCTCGGAGGATCGAGAACAAACCTAAACCTTGTTGTTGGTGCACTTGTGTCTGTACTTTGTCTGTATTCGGTCTGATATAAACGATGTCCTGATTTGTGTTGTAAGTTGACCAAGTCAACCATCCTCCGGTTTGACTTGGACAACATTTGAAAGATGTTCTGATCGAAGGATAGCCTCGAAGGATACACCTGATCCTTCGAGGTGATCGAAAGATATGGTTCGACCATGGTTCGACCATTAGACCTCGAAGGATGATCCTTCGAGGTCCATGCTGATCTTTCGTGTAACATGTGGTCGACAGATGATCCTTCGGACCATCTGTCGAATCCTTCGAGCAGACCTGCTGAGCTGGGTATATATACCCATGCATGTGTTGAGTGTGAGTGAGTTCTGAAGTTCTGCCATTTGCACCAAGAGATAGAGAGTTTCTTTGAGAGCATTCTGTCGGAACTCACACACACACACTTGAGAGTTTACATGTTAGATTTGTAAACATTGTGCTTGTAACCGAAACCTTCATTTGCATTAATACGACTAGTGTTAATCGGTGAATCTTTGTGTGATTGTGTTTATACTTGTCTCATCCCAGTTTGCCTACTAGCTTGGATTCCGCACTCGCTAGTGGGTTGGTATAACAAGGTATAGGTTTGTTCTCGATCCTCCGAGAGGGACCTACAAGTGGTATCAGAGCCTCGCTCTTTACCTTGTTTAAAACCGGGTTTGTTCAAGTGTTTGGTGTGTTTGAACACTTGGTTTAGCACCCGTTTTTGGTGGTTTTCTTGCTTGTTTTAAACTGAAAAACGGTTTCTAAACCTTCGGGAGTGTTCAAGGTTGGTTTGGGTAACTTGAAAAATTGTTTTTGAGTAACTTGGTATTTCCGGTCAAGTTCCGATCAAGGTTTCCGGTGACTAGTGTGAAGATAAGGTTTTCCTTTTTGGGCAAGCTTTTCAAAGTTGGTGGGAAAGTACGTCTGACCATACCTTTTGCCGAAAGTTGACCTTACCAACCTGTCACCTTTTCACCAACCTTTCACATCAGATCAGATTGTGTCAGAGCTCTCGAAAGATATCTTTCGACATCGAAAGATCATCCTTCGATATCTTTCGACCAAGGAGGGCTCGAAAGATTAATATCCTTCGATCCATCCTTCGAAGTCTGAAACATATCCTTCGAGAAAGGAATCATTTCGAAAGATTAGTGTCCGAAAGATTAGGATCCTTCGTATTGGTGAATCTTTCGTGATCTGTTATTCGAAAGATAAAGAGTTAACTCGAAAGATAAGGATCTTTCAAAAGGGAATCCTTCGAGCTCTTGAATCTTTCGAAATCATTGTTCGAGAGTCAACAGTAATCTTTCGAATACTGTTGATCCTTCGAACAATAAATCGATCTTTCGACTGTGGTCAGTTTATTGCTAACAAGTTTCTGTGATTTCAGATCTTTCGACCAGGATCTTTCGGTTGTGTTATCTTTCGGATCATTCTTACTTAGCATTTATTTTGCTTATCTATCATGAATCCGAGTTGGTGGGGAAGTCCGGCTCCAGACAGTGGAAAATACATGAATACCAGTCAATCTCCATCATGGGCCGAATCTCCAGTTTCTACATCCTCACAAGCAAATGCCACTCCAGCTGGTCAATGGGCGTTTGTTTCAAATCAAACTCCGAGTATTCAAAGTCTTCTACTAAGCGAAAGTGAAACCGGAAGTTTGAACAGGCCTCCAAAGTTGATGCATCTTCATGAATATCCAGGATGGGTTGATCGTTTCCATACATACATTCTTGGTCAAAATACAGAGTTGTGGTTGCGGTTCATTACGGAATTCGATCAAACTATCGAGGTTGCTGCTTCTTCGACAGCTACATTTGCCGATCTTCCTGATGATCAAAAGAAGACGTATGACTTAGAAAAGAAAGCATACGCTATTCTCACTCAAGCACTGAGCAAGGATATTTATCATCAGTTCGTCAGTTTCAAGACTACGAAGAAGCTGTGGGATGCATTGAAGACAAGAGGAGTAGGTAATGAGGCCACACGTCAACTACGACGAGATCTACTGAAGAAAGAATTCGATGGCTTCACATGTATGGATAAGGAGTCCTTGGGAGATATGACAAGCCGTTTCTATCATCTACTTACTGAGCTGACGAACTTTGAAGTCACAACGACTCCAACAGAGGTGGTAAAGAAGTTTGCCGATGCATTGCCTCCTCAATGGAATAACTTCCTGGAAATCTTGAAGTACAACGGAACGTTGAGAACTACAAATATCAACGATTTCGTGCAGCTTCTGGAGAACAAGGATCAGGAAGAAACGTTGAAGGCAAAGAGAGTTGCAGTGCCACAGAATCCAGAGATGTATTATGGCACCTCCACTACTTCATCTGCAAAAGCCGGTTCACATGCTCCACTTCAAACGGCGTTTGTCACAAGCACGGATATGTATGGCAATCCAGTGCAAGTTCCTGTAAAGCCGCCTCCAACCACAGATCTGTATGGAAATCCAATACAACCACCTCCTCCTCCTCCTGCTCAACAACCACAATATGCGTGTTATGGAGGAACATCATCTGCTGCAGGTCAACAATCAAAGTCAAGTACAGTACAGCTCGACACGTCAAGCTTTTCTAAAATCAGTGTAGAAGTAGCTAAGGAACACATGGAGCTGCTTAACACTGTAGTGAGCGCTTACTGTGGGTTGATAGAAGGTCAGATTGGAAACATTAATCTGACACAAGAAGATTACAGGCAGATTGATAAGGAAGAGATGGACTTGATGGACATCAAGTGGGCCTTTGCGAGTGCTGTGAGAAGAGCAAAGGATTGGATGGAAAGTACTGGCAGAACCAGCTTGGAAAGTAAGCGAGACACCAAGTATGGGTTTGATAAGCAAGCTGTTAAGTGCTTCAACTGTGGTGAACGGGGCCACTTTAAACGGGAATGCACAAAGCCAGCCCAGCACGGGAATCAAAACCCCTTCAGAAACCAAGGCAACCAGCAGAACAGAAACAATGATCGTACATTGGTGCCTGTCAACAACCAAACCAACCGAGCACTTGCAGTTCAGGTGGATGAAGGTTGTGACTGGTCAATCCAGTTGGGTGGTGATGCTCCTGATGGAACAGCATGTTTTGCTCAGATTGTGAAGGAGCTAGTTCACACCAGTGGTGGAGAATCTTCTGCCAGTGGTGATGAATCGTCTGAAGATGAAGACTCCTCTGGATACAGCAGGAGTGTTGATGAAGAATCATCCAACTCTGGTGATGATCATGTGGGTGAGACATCTAATGTTTCAGATGATATTGACATTGATGAACTCTTGGGGGAAGCTGTAGCAGAAACTCAAAGAAGATCTATTCTGGTGGATCAGGCTGCTTACTCTTCGTCTTCTCTCCATTCAGCCTTTATGGCTAATGTCGACGGTTCATCAAGTCAGGTACGTGTCGATGAACCCACTGCTATTAACTGTGATGAATGTGATAGATTGCATGCTAGGTGTGCTGATTTGGAAGGAAACATGTCTGAGTTGCAAGCCAAACATGATGCTTTACAAGCTAGTTTGTTTGACTTGCAAGACAAACATAGTTCCTTGAATGCTGATTGGTGTGACTTGCAAAGCAAGCATGAAGCTTTGCAAGAGAAATATGATGTGACATTCATCCACAATCAGAAGTTGACTGTGGACCTCTCTAAATGCACAGAAGCCAACATGTTTTATGAAAACCATGAAAAGGAATTTAAGTCAGTAATTGAAACATTAAAGAAGGATAAAACAGAACTGACTAAAATGGTTTCAAGAAAACAAACTGATATTAATTTGTATATATCTCGCCTTGAGAGTATGCAAAAAGAGATGGCTTGTGTGAAAACCGAAAGTGATGCGATCAAACTCAAGCTAGACAGTTATTTGAGTTCTAGCTATGTGTTAGATCACATCATTGACGTTCAGAAGGAAAAGAGAGATGTCACATGCATAGGCTATAAGAAGTGTCCACCACCAGTGAGACATAATTATGATGCCATGCCTGATGAAGAGGACAGGGTATTCTTTGAACCTTCTGTGCCTCTAGATGTTAAGGAGTTTGCTGCAGGACTCGGATACCAAAAGGAAGTATCCTCAGATTCAGATGTGTCAGCAGATACATTTGTGAGTGCTGAACAGAATCAAGATCCTCCAGTTGTGATTGAGGATGCTGATTCGTCTGATGATGAATCTGATGATACTGTCCCAGCAAAGTCTGATGCGGTAGTCAAAAATGAGGACATACCTCTTGAGAATCACATTCTATGTGATCCCCCTGTTCAACCCGCTAAGACTATTGCAACTGAGTCCTCATCTGCAGGAGAGCCGGAGAGTGTGAATTTGCTGTACACTCTAGTTGGTGATGATAAAATTTACTCAGACAAAGATTTTCCCATTAAGAATGTTAATCAATCCTTAATCTGCAAAGTCTTTGAAAATTCGACGAGTAAGTTCTTGGGAAAGGCAGGACCTAAGGTTACAGTTACACAGTGTCCTCCTATTCCAAAGGCTGAAATTCGAAAACAATTTGGTAACAAGAAATTACCAACAGTGCCAACACAGCAAAATCACACCAAACCCAAGGGTAAAACACCGGCTCAAGCTAACAAGAAGCCGAACCAAAAGAAGAAGAAGAATGTTAACTTTGTGAAATCGACGGGAACAGACAAAATTGAAAAGTTTGAAAATCAATCTAACTTAGATTTTGTCAAGAAAGCTATTGTCGAGAAAAGAAATGAACCAAGCAGTTCAAAACCTAGTACCTCGGGTTCACAAAGTTCAACATCATCGGCTAGACGATCACATGATTCTTCGGGGTTTGTAGAACGAAGATCATGTTTTGAGTGTGGAACCATTGGGCACATTATTAGAAACTGCCCATATCTTCATAAACAAAAGGAAAAGGTTGATGATCCCCGTGACAAAACTGACCGTAAGCCAACTGTTTCCACAAAACAAGATCCCCGCCTTGTAAAAGAAAGGGAAAAGAAACAGAAACGCCAACAGGTCAAAAAGATAGAAAAAGCAATTAAAACCGATGTGGTTCAAAAGCAATCTGTTGTTGTAAAACCAGAAAATTCTAAAACTTCAAATCATCAAGAAGTTAAACTTTTAAAGAAGAACACTGGTGAAACCAAACAGACTTGGAAACCTAAATCGGTTACTGAATCAGGGGGACCATCACAATTCACCAACCATCAAAGACAAGAAGTTATTGTCATTGATGAAAAT
This sequence comes from Helianthus annuus, assembly GCF_002127325.2. Lineage (NCBI taxonomy): Eukaryota > Viridiplantae > Streptophyta > Magnoliopsida > Asterales > Asteraceae > Helianthus > Helianthus annuus. Next base: position 153,057,594 of record NC_035441.2, read on the forward strand.
GGAAGACCCAAGACCACAATGGCTTGGGTCCCCATCTCCAACTAATTCATTTGAGTTCATGTGCAGGGTGCTTCAGGAGGAACTATCAGTAGTCACTGGATTGTTGATAGTGGGGCATCCAGGCACATGACGGGCGACATGAAGCTTCTCTACGACGTTAAATCTATTAGAGGAGGTTATGTTGCTTTTGCTGGAGATAAAGGTGGATACATTACGGGTGAAGGAATGATATCTAACGGGATTGTCAGCTTTGACAAGATCAATTTTGTGCAACAACTTGATCACAATCTTCTTAGTGTTTCTCAAATTTGTGACAAGAAATTTTCAGTACACTTTGATGCTAATGGATGTTATGTGCTGAAACCCGGCTTCAAAATTCCAAAAGAATGGATTCTCTTGTCGGCTCCAAGGATAAATGATTTGTACGTCCTTGACATGAGCCAGGCTATTACTACGTCTGCACAAGCAACTTGTTTCGTTTCTAAAGCCACAGAAAAAGACACTATCTCTTGGCACAGACGAATGGGTCACATTCACTTACGCAAAATGAACCATTTGGTTTCAAATGAATTGGTGAATGGTGTTCCCCTCAAAAATTTTCATCTTCAAGACATCTGTGTTTCGTGCCAGAAAGGAAAACAAACAAAGAAGAAGCACCCTACAAAGAAGATCAACACAGTGGCAGTTCCTCTTGAGCGTTTGCACATGGATTTGTTCGGTCCTGTCAAGCACAAGAGTATTCGGGGTGATCAATACTGCCTCGTGGTTAGTGATGATTATTCAAGATTTTCTTGGGTTGCGTTCATGGCACACAAGAGTGAAACCTTTGGCATCATCAAAAACTTGATCATTCAGATTGAGAATTTGTATAAGTTGAAGGTTAGGCGGATACGTAGCGACAATGGTACTGAATTTAAGAATCATTCCATGGCGGAGTTCTGCACTTCAAAGGGTATTCTTCATGAGTTTAGTGCAGCTTATACTCCTCAACAGAATGGTGTCGCTGAACGTAAGAACCGCACATTGATCGAGACTGCTAGGACAATGTTGGTAGAGTCGCAGCTACCCATTCCATTCTGGACTGAAGCTGTGGCCTCTGCATGTTACACATTGAACAGAGTCCTTACAGTCAAAAGACACAACAAGACCTGCTTTGAGCTTCTTCAGAAACGGAAACCAGACTTGTCTTATCTAGAACCGTTTGGAGCTCCATGCACGATCATCGATCCTAATGGAAAGTTTGGGGCAAGAGCAATTGATGGATACTTTCTTGGGTATGCCACCCCTAACTTACGAGTCTGGAATCTAGAGACTAAAAGGGTCGAGGAATGGTCTGAGGTCAGAGTACAAAGGCACACCTTGCCAGTCAAAAATCCGGGTCACCCTTGGATGTTTGAGTACGATGACTTTTTCAATTCGATCAATGTTGAAGCCGTTGAAGAAAATGCTGCGGCTAGGATGTTTTTCGAGAGTGACAATGCAACAGTTTCACCGGTGGTTCGTCCAATTCTTGTTAATCAAGAACCATCTTCTTCGGTGAACAATAATACTCTCAACAATGAGGATTTTCATGATGCAAACGAATTGAACGAATCTTCAGAGGATGATGAATTTCTAGATGCAGATCAAGAAGCTCCTACAACAGCAGTTCATGGTACTTCAGAGGGTACTCCTCCAGTGGATACACATAGAACAGCTGAGACTACTGCATCATCCTCTTCGTCAATTCCGGGTCTTGAATTGGTTGTTGATCTTAATCTTAACAACCTGGGTATAAATGTTCCAGTTCCAGATAATCCAGAAACAAGGATTCATAATACCCATCCTCAACAAAACATCATTGGGAATGTGCAAAGTGGCGTTCAAACAAGAAACATGTTGCGAAACAACAACAATGCAGGCCTGTATGCAGCTATTCGAGAATCCGGGCAACAAAACGACTGGTCCTTCGCGTGTTATGTCTCACAAGAAGAACCAAGAACGTGGAAAGAAGCCTTGAAAGATAATGCTTGGGTTGAAGCAATGCAGGAAGAACTGCAACAATTCCAGAAGCTGGGTGTCTGGAAACTAGTAGAGAAACCTGCTGGATACAAGAAGATTGGTACCCGTTGGGTTTTCAAATGCAAAAAGGATGACCGCGGAGTTGTTATCCGAAACAAAGCTCGTTTAGTCGTTCAAGGTTTTCGTCAGATTGAAGGGATCGACTACAACGAAGTCTATGCACCTGTTGCACGTCTCGAAGCAATTCGAATCTTTCTAGCCTATGCGTCCTTCAAAGGATTCAAGGTTTATCAGATGGACGTGAAAAGTGCATTTTTACATGGTGTGGTTGAAGAAGAGGTGTACGTCGAACAGCCTCCAGGTTTTGAAGATCCTATCCATCCCGATCGGGTTTGGTTGCTCAACAAAGCTCTTTATGGTCTTCATCAAGCACCACGAGCTTGGTATGCAACCTTATCACACTATCTGCTGGAGAACGGTTTTCGAAGAGGTCTTATCGACTGTACTCTTTTCATCAAGGAACAAGATGGAGATCTTCTTCTGGTACAGGTATATGTTGATGATATTATTTTTGGTTCTACTAATGATGTTTTGTGTAGGGAATTCGAGCGCATTATGCAGGATAAATTCGAGATGAGTGCTATGGGGGAAATGACCTTCTTCTTGGGCCTTCAAGTACAACAAACGGAGTCTGGGATATTCATCCATCAGACCAAATATGTTGGTGACATCTTGAGCCGGTTCCAGATGTCTGATGCAACGCCCATTGGTACCCCATTGCCAACTAATCACGGAATTACTCCAGACTTGAAGGGAGAAGCTGTTAGCCCTTCAATCTATCGCGCTATGATCGGATCTCTTATGTACCTCACAGCATCAAGGCCAGACATAATGTACCCAACGTGCCTGCTTGCTAGATATCAAGTTAACCCGAAGGCCTCACATCTTGCTGCTGTTAAAAGGATTTTTCGTTATTTGAAGGCGTACCCTGACACCGGTCTGTGGTACCCTAGGGATAATAACTTTGAATTGGTAGCTTTCAGTGATTCTGATTTTGGCGGATGCAAAATCGACGGCAAGTCGACAACGGCTGGATGTCAGTTTTTAGGAAATCGCCTAGTCACATGGCAGTGCAAGAAGCAGACGTGTGTCGCTACATCAACATGCGAAGCTGAATACATTGCTGCCTCAAGTTGTTGCTCACAAGTTCTTTGGATCCAACAACAATTGCGGGACTACGGTTTTGAATTCCTAACTACTCCTATATACGTTGATAATTCTGCTGCTTTAGATATCACTAAAAATCCTGTGCAGCATTCAAAGACCAAACACATCGAAATCAAATATCACTTCATACGTGATTGCTTTGAGAAAAGGCTAATCGATGTTGTTAAGGTCCACACCGATGACCAACGTGCCGACTTATTTACCAAAGCTTTTGACAAATCTAGATTTGACTTCCTATTATTGGTAAATGGCATTAAGGTCAAGCAAGAGTAAACCAACATCGGAAAATCATTTTTGTAAATATCTTTGTGTGTTTTTAAATTTATCTTAGTTTATTGATTTTAGGGGGAGTAAATCCAAAAATCGGAAAATACAAAAACATCGAAAAATTTCAAAAACACAAAAACAATAGAAAAACAAAAATGAGTTTCCTGGCGAGCAAAAGAGAAAGTGATAGTACATCAGTGGCCTATCCAAACCTCTTTAAACCTTAAATGAAAACGATAAGCAGCTCTATATAAGATGTATCGGTAGGCTCACAATCATTTTAAAGTGTGCAGGGTGATATAAATCTTAATCGACTGAAGACCAGGTGGGAACCATTCATTGGCATATGGTCTTAGTACCGAAATTTCGTTTGATAGATTGCCGAGGTTCTGAGATATTCGGTCTTTATGCTGCTTATCATCTGGGTATCATGGTTGTATCTTTTACCGAAAAATAACGGGGACGCAAGTCTAGATCTTCCATGATACTATACATACGTGTACATATTACATACTGCATACTGCATTCGACCTCAATAAGTGATAAACAATCACATGTCCAACTCAAATAAGTGATAAAATATCACATTTTTCCGGGTGTCAAGTTCGTCTCTCTGCTGTACGGAAGTACTGACCTGTTCACGGACTTGCACTTGTGCCCTCATGCATATGAAAATCAAGTTCCTCATTCAATAAGTGATTATATCACAAAGGGCTTGTTTTCAAATCAAAATAAGTGAGTATCTCACAATTTATACGGTCAAACAGATGATAATCGGTATACTCACCGGTAAGATGAACTCTCGTGCATACCTTGATACGGGAATGTGTCGTGATGTGGATGAACACCGGTCGGTAAGTATAAATCATACATTAACGTATCCTCTAAACATGATTACATCTGATAAGTTGAGCTTAAGTGGACAACAATACCGATAATTGTTATAGGATGCTTATCTTAATGTTAACTAACTGAACAACAAGAGCGTTTTGGCATGACCGTACACTGATATGATTCTCTTACCCTCGAAACTCGCAAAAAGAATGTCTGTATATATTTATTTACTGCTTAACTTTTATTGTTTTCTTTTAAACAGTTTCGTCGTTTGGTGCATATCAGCACGACATTAGCGGTGATGTCGTTTGATAACACTCAAAGGATTTTAAATTGTTGTCTTTTACTTTCAAAAATACCAAAAAGATTTTAGGTGTGTTTTAATATAAACTTTATAAAAGCCAAAAAGATTTTATTTCTGCTTTATTTTCGATCGTACGATGTTGGAGCTCAAGTCTTCGTTACCTGAAACCTGACTGAAAACCGAACTGACTAAATCTTCATAAACGGTCGAAATTTGCATGTTTTGAAAGTTAAAGACTAAAATTGACAAATTTTATTAAACTTTCAAACTGTCGGACGGTGTTTGGTTATGACATGGTCATTCGTGTGTCATTTGTTTATACTATATTCCAAGCAGTTGTTCTCATTACGCGTTTAGATTTCTTGCATGTGCAGATTCTAAAGGCTAGGAGAACATGGTCGATGACAAGCCTTGGAATGAAGACACGACGAGAAGGCGCTCAAAAGATGAAGATGATCGAGTTGCTGCTGGCCATCGTCAACACCACAAGGATCTCACTTCATAAAGATAAAGTCTTTTCGCGAGCATAACTCAAGGGGGAGCTTATGTTAAGGGGGAGTTTGTCAACACACTTCCTACATGATACGGGTAGTTTGTTGATACACTCTCTGCTTTCAAGACGTGAAGACTTTGAAGATCCTCCGACTTTGAAGACCTGGAAGGACATCAGAGTTTTGAGAACTCGAAGACCAAAGACCGTCGAAGTTCAAGACGAGTCTACATTTATTGGAAGACAAAGACAAAGCTACAGCCAAGGGGGAGTTTGTTGGTGCACTTGTGTCTGTACTTTGTCTGTATTCGGTCTGATATAAACGATGTCCTGATTTGTGTTGTAAGTTGACCAAGTCAACCATCCTCCGGTTTGACTTGGACAACATTTGAAAGATGTTCTGATCGAAGGATAGCCTCGAAGGATACACCTGATCCTTCGAGGTGATCGAAAGATATGGTTCGACCATGGTTCGACCATTAGACCTCGAAGGATGATCCTTCGAGGTCCATGCTGATCTTTCGTGTAACATGTGGTCGACAGATGATCCTTCGGACCATCTGTCGAATCCTTCGAGCAGACCTGCTGAGCTGGGTATATATACCCATGCATGTGTTGAGTGTGAGTGAGTTCTGAAGTTCTGCCATTTGCACCAAGAGATAGAGAGTTTCTTTGAGAGCATTCTGTCGGAACTCACACACACACACTTGAGAGTTTACATGTTAGATTTGTAAACATTGTGCTTGTAACCGAAACCTTCATTTGCATTAATACGACTAGTGTTAATCGGTGAATCTTTGTGTGATTGTGTTTATACTTGTCTCATCCCAGTTTTCCTACTAGCTTGGATTCCGCACTCGCTAGTGGGTTGGTATAACAAGGTATAGGTTTGTTCTCGATCCTCCGAGAGGGACCTACACTTGTTATACTAACCCACTAGCGAGTGCGGAATCCAAGCTAGCGAGCAAACCGGGATAATGCAAGAACAAACACAAACACACACGGGTTCACCGATTAACACAACTTGTATTAATGCAAATGAAGGTTTCGGTTACAAGCACAATGTTTACAAATCTAACATGTAAACTCTCAAAGTGTGTGTGTGAGTTTCGGACAGAATGCTCTCTAAGAAGACTCTCTCTTTCAGTGTGTAAATCTGTCTAAGTGTCTGTCTGCTGAACTCAACACAATGCATGGGTATTTATACCCATACACAGTAGGCCTTGTCCGAAGGATCCGATAGATGGTCCGAAGGATCATCTATCGATGACAAGATGTTCGAATGATCAGCAATGACCTCGAAGGATGATCCTTCGAGATCTAACCATCGAAGCATATCTTTCGAGTACCTCGAAGGATCAACAGTATCCTTCGAGGAGCTATCCTTCGAGACAGACAACTACTTTCTAACTGTTTTACCAAGTCAATCCGGAGGATGGTTGACTTGGTCAACTTACAGACTTAGAACATCGTTTATATACAGACCGAATACAGACAAAGTACAGACACAAGTGCACCAACAGGATTTTTTTCATAAAATATATCTAATGAGATGTGTTAAAGTTCTAGATCATGGAACACGATGGGAAAATGATTCACGATTAATTTGGTACATGGCAACTAAAGATATATTGTTACAACGAGGTCGTTACCAACACAATCGATGCAACCGAAAACATAAATGATATGTTTGGAAGATGATGTAGAACAGTAGAAGAGGGATCCGAACATGTTTTTATAGGAAATTCGCAAAGGTTATTTTGGGATAACTTGTGATCATATATGCATCAAATTGTTGTATCGTTGTAGGCTAAATCTGAAGATGGATTTAAGCTTATATTAATGCAAGTGCCAAGAGAAAAAAAAAAATCTAAATATGTTCTAGCAATGTTAAGAAAAAAACCCAAAATGAAAGAAACTTCATTATGATCCATCAAAAGTTGTTCAAATGTTACACATGTACGTGATCACTCTATTAATTCATATGCAATTCCAATCAGTAATTTCTATCGAAGTAATTAACCGACATCTCGATTAAATGAAACAAAAAAAACATATTTAAGTACGATTTTGGTGGGTGAACGGAGTGGGTCGGTAAACCCACGCGGTACCGATCCCAACTCCACCGTCAACCATTTTTACCGATCAATGTTACCGAATTTGGGGGGGGGGTGTTTTCGGTGAGTGCTCACCGATTCGGTGAGACAGAGGGAAGGGGGAGAGAGATGGGTATGTGGCGGGGTCCATTCCTTCTCAACCAATCACATATTTTTCCTTTTTTTTAAATAGTTTACCTAAACCTCATTAGGTAAAACACCGCCAATGTTTTTGAGGATTAGGTAAACAATTTAGGTGAATTGACGTACCACTGTCTGATTGGGTGAATGAAGAGTTTATCTATTCCAAATAGGTAACCACTCCCTTCACCCTAAGGGGCTGTTTGGCAACATCTGAATGGTTAAGTGCTGAATCAGTAAGAGAGAGGTCTGAACCATTAAGTACTGAACCAGTAAGAGTTCTGAACCATTAAGAGCTTGTATAATGCTTAACTGTTCAGAGGCAAATATTTGACCAATTCAGATTAGAGGTCTTAACCATTCAGACTGTGTATAAATCTTAACCATTCAGATGCAAATGTCTGAACCATTCAGACATCTGCTTGTGAAACAAACAGTCTGAACCAGTAAGAGGTCTAAACCATTAAGAGCCTTATTAAGATGTAAACAAACAGCCCCTATATTACTTAGTTTTAAACCTAACTAAATTAAATTAATAAAATCTATATCTAATAAAAAACTCCAATTAATATCACATGACATTTTCTTATTCAAAATTTCAGCTAATGCCACATGGCATTTTCTTATACAAATCATTAATAATATTATTTAATAAATATATAATTCTAATTAATGAATGTTATTATTAATAATATTATGCTATTGATATTTATATTAATTAAAATTCAAGATTGATAATTAAAAAATACATAAATTTTTTATTAAAAGAATACTTCAACTTTTCTTTTAACGGCGGTTATCTATAATTTTAAAACCTGTGATTTTAATACTTTTTAAAATGAATAATTATGCTTAAGTTTTTTCATATGATCTATAATTTTCATATTCCACATATTAGTTGGGTTTTCGATTTGTTCTTGTATTTTACAATAACTACATTTTATGCCCTTTTTACAAAATTTATTAATATATAGGATAATTAAATTTTTAATAACCTTTTCATATTTTAATAAATTATAAGATGAAATACCAAAAGTAACCCTGGCTACTATTCACAAGGTTGGTTTATTAATATATAGGATTTTATAGGATAATTTAATTTGATAACCTTTTCATATTTTAATAAATTATAAGATGAAATACCAAAAGTAACCCTTGCTACTATTCACAAGGTTGGTTTATTAATATATAGGTTTATATTAATTAAAATTCAAGATTGATAATTAAAAAAATACATAATTTTTTTAATAAAAGAATACTTCGACTTTTCTTTTAACGGCGGTTATCTATAATTTTAAAACCTATGATTTTAATACTTTATAAAATGAATAATTATGCTTAAGTTTTTTCATATGATCTATAATTTTCATATTCCACATATTAGTTGTGGTTTTCGATTTGTTCTTGTATTTTACAATAACTACATTTTATGCCCTTTTTATAAAATTTATTAATATATAGGATAATGAAATTTTTAATAACCTTTTCATATTTTAATAAATTATAAGATGAAATACCAAAAGTAACCCTTGCTACTATTCACAAGGTTGGTTTATTAATATATAGGATTATATAGGATAATTAAATTATTAATAACGTTTTCATATTTTAATAAATTATAAGATGAAATACCAAAAGTAACCCTTGCTACTATTCACAAGGTTGGTTTATTAATATATAGGATAATTTTTAATAACCTTTTCATATTTTAATAGATTATTGTAACACCACGTAAAAACGTGTCCAATTATGTATAGACACGTGTCCTAAACTTTAATTGTCAGAAAGATTGAGTTGAAGGACTAAAGTTGACAAACAGTGAAACTATGCTTACAGAAGGATGAAAAGTGTCAACATGCCAAACTTGAGCCTCTGAATGACCACACGTGAAGAAAATATTCCTAAACGGGTGATCAATTGGATATAAGAAGTCGTTTGTGAAAATAATCGGAAGATTATAAGTTACAAGGGTTAAAAGTGTCAATATGTCAATTCTGACCTCTGAGTGACCTTTTAACGAAACCGAGGCTTTGAAATATTCAAATATACTCCCGAGAATAAGTGGTAAAAATTTCACGTGATTCCGAGATCGTTAAGCATGTTTTCCGAACTTTGGGTTAAAAGTGTTAACTTGATGAAACTTGCTTTCATGAAGATATTTAACGAACCCGAGCCTAACGAAGTTGGATATTCATCCTAGAGCTTCACCAAATTAACTACAAGGGCCTTATATGTCAAAAATATGGTTAAAAAGGATTAAAAAACGTTCAGGGACTGAAACTGCCAACATGGAAACTTGTTTTGCCAGTTACCCATGTCCAGGCGGGCCGCGTAAGACCCAAAAGGATCCTTACGCGGGCCGCCAGAGGTCCCCAGTGTAAGAAAATGTTGCAAGGTGCGAGTTTAATTTGTTCCACCGCCTTATCTTCGGTTATAACGATCCTAGGAGCTTTATGTCGGTTTATAACACTTGCTAGGACACCTGGAGTGATCCTAGGCCCCCCCCCCCATAACACCTGGAAGTCATCTTTGATCTCACAATTCACTATATAAGAACACTTGTTCTTGAGTTCATTTGCTCACTTGCAAACAATTGCTAATCACTACTATCTGGAGCTTGCTAAGGACAAGGAGAAGACTCTCAAGTGTAGAAAAGACTGCTTGGACCTTAAGTAAGCCTCTAATTACTTGTTTAGTCGTTATAATTAGCTTAATTACTCAAGAGTCAAACTTAGCGTAAGTTTAGTTTGACTTTCCAATTAATCGTGCATAGGTTAACTGCTGATCAAATTGAAAGTAGTTATAAGACCACATTACTATAGGTGATTAACCCTAAAAAGGGCATCTCCTAATTATCTCGTTTGACCAGTTAATTGTCGGGTCAAAGTAGTATGACAAAAAGTCAAACTGGACAAAAATGATTCTAATTAGTAAACCAGAGGTTCTAAATTATATTTTAACATTCTAATGACTTGGTAATTAATATTTAATCATGTTTTATCAGTCCTAATCCGACAATTAATAGTCTAAGGTCAGTTTATAACCGAAAGTCGCAAAAGCTTGACTTTTGCTTTGACTTTCAGTTCTGACTCATTCAAGCTTAATTCTTCCACGTTTTAAGCTTCTATTAGGACCATATTACTTTGTAGTATAACCCTCTGGAGTTATATTGCATGGTGCCTAATAGTTTGAATTATATGCACTTGATCGTGATTATGCTTAAGAATGCCTAAAACGCCCTTTTTTTATAAAACCGAGATTTTTAGCAATGTGAATGGACTAAAACCTTTGCTACTGATATTTAGACATGTCCCAAAAATTTGACATCAGTTTGAGGTCTAGAATAGGAGTTATGCTCAATAGCGTAATTATGAAACTTTTTAGTAATTAAAAGGCGTAATTAGCATAAGACCTATCTAAACCCGATTTTTGACACCAAACATTTTACTTACTGATGATAAATAATATTTTGGGATTTTTGAAGATTTTTATTTATGTTTAGGCTAAGCATAACATAGGATTATAGCCTAATTTCGGTTATTGTCGGTTTTACCGTTTTCATACATAAAATGAGTTTTACATAATATTTTAATGCCAAACTTTTTGCTACTGATTTTATATGATAAATATAATATTTTGAACCTTATAAACTGATCAAAAACTCAGATTTCCTATTTTTACCCAAATAGCCCTTTAAATCGGTTTTTAAGCGTTTTTTAGCACCCAGTATGGGTCAAAACTATATTTGGCTTATAAAACTCATTACCTGCTGATGTTTTAAGCTAATATATGTAATATTACAGTAAGCTAAAGTTTTTAAAACCAGAAGTCTATTTTGACCTTTAAAAGCTTATGTAAAATTACCTAAATGCCCCTTCGGTGCATGAATGATTATAAAAGGTATGTTTCTCATATATTAAGTATCCTACAGATATAACTTATCAAAATACATATTTTTACTAATTATAATCAGACCTGGAACTCAGTTTTATAAATGAACTCTTTTATGGGCATTAAAATTACCAAAATGCCCTTATGGGACTTATTTTGGTTTAATTTGCTTTTTGGGCATATATGTTAATATATTACTGATATATTAGCATATTTTGAGAATAATAATGATTAAGACCTGTATATAATTTATTTGATTACCCGTTACGCATTTACGCGTTCGGATCGGTCAACGTGACTAGTTTACGTAAAATTACCGAAACGGGCTTAACCTTATCATTATTCTCTTTTTTCCAGAATGTATTTAGTTTACCCATATTATACAAGTATCCAAGCTTGTCGGGTCTAAATCACATTCTATCCCGGTCTCCGCTTAATCTAGCGTTTAGAACCGTAAGGTTTCTTTCTAGCTAGCCGGTCTAAGTCCTTGACTTATTTAAAGACCCGTTAGCATCCTAATAGGCTAATTAAACCTTCTATACAGATTAATAGCTTCCGGTAAAAGTGCCTTTCAAGAACCTTAGGAATTTTACTGCTATCACCACGTAAATACTTTTAACTTATTTTCCCTATACGGGCTTGGGATACGGTATATTAATATCGCTTGGTCGGGTATGGGATTATTTTGTCTGATTGTGATTTAATAAATCCGCATAACCCGTTTTAATCTGTATTTTTTGATAACATAAACATTTGGGGGTTAACGACCGTGTCCTGGATATCCTCGGCTCATTTAAGTCATTAATGGCCACGACCTATGCACGGGGTGCAGGCATGCACCTGACAGATGCAAATGCTAAATATTAAATTACCTACAAGTTGGGGATAACTCCTTTGTGAGTTCTATATGTGGTGAGTCAGTTAATCATGTCCGGCTTTCAAACCGGCCACACATGTATGACAAACATGTAAAACTGTATACAAGATTTTATTAATGATTGTCCCAAGTTATAAATGATTTGTGCCTTGTGCACCTAAATCAATTTTCTTAAATGTATTCAAAACGAGTCAGTTAAATTGTATTTACCAGTGTAAACTGACGTATTTTCCTAAAGATTGATTGACAGGTACTTCCCGAAATAGGCTGGAGCTATAGGGTGTTATAGAGGATCTTGCAAACCCAATAGATACCCGAAGTCTGTAGTTTTGTTTCTTTGTACATTATGATCCGCCTGTACATTCATAAACTCGAACGCTCAGACTTTATGGTTTGTAATAGTTTATTTTACCCAGCCTTCCGCTGTGCTATATTATTGTGTGTATTGACTATGATGATATCAACTACGTCACGATACTCCCCACCGGGCCCACCGGTAATACGTGGAATATTGGGGTGTGACAGGTTGGTATCAGAGCCAACATTGAGTGAATTAAACACTAACCTTTTGTGTTTAATCTCAATGACACAGTAAGCACATTCCTTAGACTCTCGAGTCTAGGCAAATGACCTAGGATGTATCTTTTACTTTCCTTTGCTATTATTATGTTTATTTTATTTTATTTTCTTGTTTTAACAGGAATCATCAACATGCCTCCAAGAGTAAGGGGACGAGGCTAGGGTCCCATGCGTGGGGGACCGTCGTCAGCAGGACCATCTCATAGATGCACTCCATCGGCGTCCTTTTCCACCTCCGACTCTCGCGATATGTGGGGTCAACCTTTTGAGCCGGCAAGACACTCAGTCTCGCTAAGCTCATCGCCTTCTTTCCACTCGTCCTTTGGGCCACTTGTTCCTGATGAACCCCAACATTCACACCACTCTCAGCAATCCCACCATTCTCATGAGTCTTACCATTCACACCACTCTTTGAAATCCCATTCGTTTCACCACTCTGATTCCCTCTACTCCCCAGGGCATTTTAACCCGAACGACTATGTTAACGATTTTCTTGGTTACAACCCCTTGGGCCCTGAGGACCATTTTTCTCAGGGGATGGAAACGGACGATGATCCAGATCCGGAGATGCAGACCGGAACACCGGGTCACCCAATCAGCATATCGAGTGGATCCCCATTTCAGGGATCACCTTACCATGGGCCCGACTCGTTCCAGGAGAAAATGGCCACTTTTTATTGGTTCTTTACCCCATCTTACCATAACTCTCCAGCCCAACCACCTTTTGTTGAACCGCAACTCCAAGCTGTCTCACCGCCGCCACTTCCTGTAGAGGAGCCACCGCAGCAGCCACCGCAGCCACCTCCCGAGCCTTCGAGGTAAAGGAGGAACGCGCGTTTGTCCGTACGGGGGGGGGGGGGGACTCGTTTCAGTTCTCCCCGGGGTTCGAGTTCTTATCCCCCTATTCCGGAGGACCCCCAGATAGGTGGGCCCTCGAATGCGGCACCGGAGATTGAACCTCCGCCAGCTTCTTATGCACCACCTGAGCCGCCTATGGGTTTTGATAACCCAATCCCGACCTACCCAGGTTCTTCTGCGTATAATCCTTTTGAAAACCCATCGGGGTACCCCTCGGACTATGTATCTCAAGACCCGTACCTTACGGCCGCGCAGTATCACCATCTTTACCCTTCTTCTTACCCTCCGGTTCTTCCAACTGGATATCCAGTACCGGGTTATCAGTACCCACCGTACCAACAACCTCCTCCTCAGCAGCAGCAGCAGCAACAGACTCAGGAAATCCTGGAGAGGTTAGATAGGGTTGAGCACAAGGCTAGGAAAAACAAGGAAAAGCATAATAGCTTTATGAAAGGCCTTGCAAACCTTATCAAAGGGAAGAAGAAGTAGAGGATTGTTTTATTTTCTTGGTTGTTGTAATCGTGTCCCTGTGAGGAAATTTGTTTAATTTCTGTATCAAATCCCTGCGTGGACTTATTTTCCTTTCTGTAGGCCCCTGCGTGGGCAGTTTGTCTTTTCTAAGTCCCGTTTAGGGCAGTTGTATTTGTTTTCAGTTTAGTGAAGTTTTTAACTTTGGTTTTTAATTGTATATTTTATTACACCATGTTATATCTTTTCAGTTTATAATTGACCCGCCAAAGAAAACTCTTAGAGGTATAACCTAGCCAAAGTATTAATTAGCTATGATGGTACAACCTTTTTAAGATAACAAATCTCTGTTAACATCTGAAAACATGTTGACATTCCTAGCTGTGTGGTGCGAGAAACCACACAAGCTTTCAAAAGGTACTTGGATCTTTCCAAGTCACATATACCCTAAAATGATCAATGTGAATCATAGCTAATAAACATCAATATGATGTGTACACCAAGACATCCTTAGGAGATGTATGCTTATAAGCAAAGGTGTAATAATGACAACGAAAGTTAAATTTATAAACTTCTTGTCAAAAAGGGCAATGAACCTTGTTCGACCCTTAAAAGATCATTGATCCAAGAGATCGGTGGATAGATCTTAAGTCGTCCCTATAACAAGCTTCCTAAGCTATTTTAATGTTCTTTGAGACGAGCTTAATGATAAATAAAAATGTATTTCATGGCATTGGCAGTTGTGGAAATTCTATCTTTCCCTGCCTAATAGCATCAAGAATAGTATATTCTATTGATATTTTTTTATGGTCTAAATGGTTTAAATAATACCATGACCATCTGATCATCAATGCGATGTATTTATATATAAATTAAATAATCATTATTGTTTGATTATAGTATTCAGTAAATGGCTGGCTCAGACGAAGCAAACAGTCATCCAGCAGAGGGCAACACCAGAATCAATATTACTGGTGCCGAATTGCAAGCATTAATCACCGCGGCAGTTTCTCAGGCGGTAGATGCTAAGTTTAAAGAGCCGAGTGTTGTCCGGTCTCAAACTCATTCTAGAACCCATTCTCAGCCACATACTCACAGGAAAAGTGAGTCCCTGCACTCGTCTAACCAGGGTAGTGAACCCAAAAAGCAGGTAGTTCTTGAGCCTACCCCTTAGGCACGCCAAGGGTTGTACCTACAAGTACTTTGTATCCTGTAAGCCAAGAAACTTTACAGGAGAAAAGGGGGCGATAGACTGCATGAAGTGGTTAGATGAGATGGAAACTGTGATAGATATTAGCGGTTGCGCTAGGGAGGATGTGGTCATGTTTGTATCCCAATCTTTTAAGGGTGATGCCCTTACATGGTGGAAAGCGCTAGTACAGTCCACCGGGAAAGTGCATTTGTATAATCTCTCATGGGAGAAGTTTGTTGATCTGGTTAAGGACACTTATTGTCCGCAACACGAAGTCGAGCGTGTAGAGACTGATTTCCTCACCCTTGTGATGTAGGATCTAGACTGTAGATCCTATGTGACTAGTTTCAATTCCATGTCGAGACTTGTACCGTACTTAGTCACTCCTGAGCCCAAACGCATTGCGTGTTTTATTGGTGGTCTGGCCCCTGAAGTTAAGGGGAATGTAAAGGCTTCTAAGCCAACCACCTATAGATCCGATGTGGATCTATCATTATCCCTCACTTTGGATATCGTGAGGAGTCGGGCTAAGAAGACGACCGAAGAGGGAAAGAGGAAAAGAGAGGATGATCAGTCTTCTCAGTCAAACAAGAAGGGTAAAGGGAACTCTGGTTCCAAGAAGGGGCAATCTGGTGATAAGCCCAGGTGCAAAACTTGCCACAAAAGGCATTTTGGTAAGTGCAACCGAGACCCACAGGCCAAACCATGTGGGATCTGTAAGAAAAAGGGGCACAAGTCTGTCGAGTGCCGAAATATTAAGGATGCAACCTGTTACGGTTGCAATGAAAAGGGGCACATCAAAACCAACTGCCCCATGAATGCGAAGAAGCCTGAGGAGGCTAAGAAGAACAACGCCAGAGTGTTCCAGATGCAGGCAAGGGAAGCGGTGAATGATGAGAATGTCATAACAGGTACCTTCCTCATCAATAATATTTATGCTAGAGTCTTATTTGATTCCGGTGCTGATAAGTCCTTTGTAGACCATAAGTTCTGTAAGTTGTTGAATTTGCCCATTAAGACTCTAGACATAAAGTATGAGGTAGAACTTGCTGATGGTACCTTAGAAACAGCTTCAACTCTTCTGGATGGGTGTTCCATATCCATTAAGAATCATTCTATTCCGCTATCCTTTCTGCCAATGAAATTGGCTAGTTTTGATATGGTTTTAGGCATGGATTGGTTGTCGTATAACCAAGCCCAAATTGCCTGCAATAGAAAGCTTGTCATTATCAAAACCCCCTCTGGAGAACCAGTCACTATTCAAGGAGATACACAGTACGAATTACCCAGCAATGTGTCTATTCTCAAAGTATCCTAGTGCTTGAAAAATGGATGTGTCATTTACATGGCACAAGTGACTGTGAATGATCCAAAGCCGAAAATTGAAGAAATTCCAATCATTTCAGAGTATCCTGATGTCTTTCCTGACGAGTTACATGGATTACCTCCTGAGAGGCAAGTAGAATTCAGGATAGACATCCTCCCTGGATCTACGCCTATTGCACGAGCTCCGTATCCTCTAGTGCCTACTGAAATGAAAGAGCTTAGAACTCAATTAGATGATTTATTGGGAAAAGGTTTCATTCAGCCCAGCTCTTCGCCTTGGGGAGCTCCTATTTTATTCGTGAAAAAGAAAGACGGATCAATGCGCTTATGCATTAATTACCGTGAACTGAATAAGGTAACGATCAAGAATCGTTATCCTTTACCCAGGATCGATGATTTGTTTGATCAACTCCAAGGAGCGAGTTATTTCTCAAAGATTGATTTGAGATCTAGGTATCATCAACTCAAGGTTCGAACTGAAGATATTCCAAAGACGGCATTCAGAACGAGGTATGGACATTTCGAGTTTTTAGTGATGCCCTTCGGCTCACTAATGCGCCTGCAGCATTCATGGACCTCATGAATAGAGTCTGCAAGCCATATTTAGATAAGTTTGTCATTGTCTTTATAGACGACATACTTATTTACTCTCGTAGCCAAGTGGAGCATGAAAAGCACCTTCGGTGTATTTTAGGACTGCTTCGACAGGAAAAGTTGTATGCCAAATTCTCCCAAGTGTGAATTTTGGCTTCGTAAGGTCCAGTTCCTTGGACATGTTGTCAGTGAACAAGGTATTCAAGTAGATCCTGCCAAGGTAGAAGCTGTTATGAATTGGGAAGCACCTAAGACACCTACGGAAATTTGCAGCTTTCTGGGTTTAGCTGGATATTATAGAAGATTCATTGAGAACTTCTCAAGAATAGCAGCACTATTAACCTCTTTGACCCGTAAGAATGTGAAGTTTGACTGGGGTCCAAAGCAGCAGGAATCCTTTGAGATCCTGAAACAAAGATTGAGCAACGCTCCGGTATTATCTTTACCGAAAGGAGTTGAAGATTTTGTTGTGTACTGCGATGCTTCACACACTAGCATGGGGTGTGCACTCATGCAGCGAGGCAATGTAATCGCCTATGCATCGGATAACTAAAAGTGCATGAAAAGAATTACACCACCCACGATTTAGAATTGGGCGCTGTTGTGTTCGCACTAAAGTTGTGGAGGCATTATTTATATGGAACTAAATGTGTGATCTATTCGGATCACAAAAGTCTCCAACATCTGTTCAATCAAACATAGCTTAATATGAGACAACGCCGTTGGATGGAAACTCTGAATGATTATGATTGCGAAATTCGCTACCATACAGGTAAGGCGAATGTGGTTGCTGACGCTCTAAGCTGAAAGGAAAGAGTTAAACCAATTAGGATCAATGCCAAGAGTATTGAGTTGAAGAATAGTCTGAATGAAAGACTATTAGCTGCACAAAAAGATGTTGTTTTGGAAGTTAATCTTCCAAATGAAAAGCTAGGTGTAACTGCTGAACAGTTAACACCTGGGAAGGATGGAATCCTCAGAATGAATGGAAGAATTTGGGTTCCTATTCAAGGAGGACTTCGAGATGTGATCCTTCAGGAAGCCCACAACTCTAAGTATTCGGTTCACCCTGGAGGTGACAAGATGTATCAAGATTTGAAGGCTAATTATTGGTGGATAGGTTTGAAGAAATCTATTGCCACCCATGTAGCTAAGTGCCTGACGTGTGCTCAGATTAAAGCTGAACATCAAAAGCCATCAGGTCTTCTACAACAGCCAGAACTCCCTATGTGGAAATAGGAAATGGTAACCATGGATTTTATAACCAAGTTACCTAGAACGAGGCACGGAAACGACACTATATGGGTTATTGTTGATAGACTGACCAAGTCAGCACATTTCTTGCCCATCAAGGAGACTCATAGCTCCGATAAGTTAGCCCAGTTGTACGTTGATAAGATTGTAGCTCTTCATGGTGTGCCGGTGTCTATTATCTCGGATAGAGATACTAGATACACCTCTCATTTTTGGAAAAGTTTCCAACAATCTTTGGGCACTCGTTTGAATTTTAGTACTGCTTACCATCCTCAGACTGACGGTCAGAGTGAACGTACCATTCAAACCTTGGAAGACATGCTTCGTGCATGTGTTATTGATTTGGGTGGTAGTTGGGATGACCACCTGCCATTGATCGAGTTCTCCTATAACAATAGTTATCATACCAGCATTCAGGCTGCGCCTTTTGAGGCATTATATGGTAGGAAATGCAGAACGCCTGTCTGTTGGGCAGAAGTAGGAGAAGCTCAGATATCAGGACCTGATATAGTCTTTGAGACTACGGACAAGATTGTCCAGATTCGTGATCGCCTAAAAGCTGCCAGAGATAGGCAGAAAAGCTATGCTGACAAGAGGCGAAAACCTCTAAAGTTTGAAGTAGGCGATAAAGTTTTATTGAAAGTATCACCTTGGAAAGGTGTGATGTGCTTTGGTAAAAAGGGCAAGCTGAGCCCTAGATATATCGGACCATTCGAGATCATCGAATGTGTCGGCAGTGTAGCTTATAAGCTAAGATTGTCAGAGGAGCTGAGTGGAATTCATGATGTGTTCCATGTTTGTAATCTTAAGAAATGCCTAGCCGATGAATCGCTAGCTATATCTCATAAAGACGTACAAGTTGATAAAAGTTTGAGATTCATTGAGAAACCTATATCGATCGAGGATCGGCAAGTCAAAAAGCTTAGAAGAAAGTATGTACCTATAGTAAAGGTCAAATGGGACGCTCGTAGAGGTCCCGAATATACGTGGGAAGTCGAGTCCACTATGAAATCAGGGTCGAGATTTCTTTTAAGGGGGTGAGGATGTAACACCACGTAAAAACGTGTCCAATTATGTATAGACACGTGGCCTAAACTTTAATTGTGAGAAAGATTGAGTTTGAAGGACTAAAGTTGACAGACAGTGAAACTATGCTTACAGAAGGACTAAAAGTGTCAACATGCCAAACTTGAGCCTCTGAATGACCACACGTGAAGAAAATATTCCTAAACGGGTGATCAATTGGATATAAGAAGCCGTTTGTGAAAATAATCGGAAGATTATAAGTTACAAGGGTTAAAAGTGTCAATATGTCAATTCTGACCTCTGAGTGACCTTTTAACGAAACCGAGGCTTCGAAATATTCAAATATACTCCCGAGAATAAGTGGTAAAATTTTCACGTGATTCCGAGATCGTTAAGCATGTTTTCCGAACTTTGGGTTAAAAGTGTCAACTAGATGAAACTTGCTTTCATGAAGATATTTAACGAACCCAAGCCTAACGAAGTTGGATATTCATCCTAGAGCTTCACCAAATTAACTACAAGGGCCTTATATGTCAAAAATATGGTTAAAAGGGATTAAAAAACATTCAGGGACTGAAACTGCCAACATGGAAACTTGTTTTGCTAGTTACCCATGTCCAAGCGGGCCGCGTAAAACCCTAATGGATCCTTACGCGGGCCGCGAGAGGTCCCCAGTGTCAGAAAATGTTGCCAGGTGTGAGTTTAATCTGTTCCACCGCCTTATCTTCGGTTGTAACGATCCCAGGAGCTTTATGTCGGTTTATAACACTTGCTAGGACACCTGGAGTGATCCTAGCCCCCCCCCCCCATAAAACCTGGAAGTCATCTTTGATCTCACAATTCACTATATAAGAACACTTGTTCTTGAGTTCATTTGCTCACTTGCAAACAATTGCTAATCACTACCATCTGGAGCTTGCTAAGGACAAGGAGAAGACTCTCAAGTGTAGAAAAGACTGCTTGGACCTTAGGTAAGCCTCTAGTTACTTGTTTAGTCATTATAATTAGCTTAATTACTCTAGAGTCAAACTTAGCGTAAGTTTAGTTTGACTTTCGAATTAATCATGCATAGGTTAACTACTTATCAAATTGAAAGTAGTTATAAGACCACATTAGTATAGGTGATTAACCCTTAAAAGGGCATCTCCTAATTATCTCGTTTGACCAGTTAATTGTCGGGTCAAAGTAGTATGACAAAAAGTCAAACTGGACAGAAATTACAAAAATGATTCTAATTAGTAAACCAGAGGTTCTAAATTATATTTTAACATTCTAATGACTTGGTAATTAATATTTAATCATGTTTTATCAGTCCTAATCCGACAATTAATAGTCTAAGATCAGTTTATAACCGAAAGTCGCAAAAGCTTGACTTTTGCTTTGACTTTCAGTTCTGACCCGTTCAAGCTTAATTCTTCCACGTTTTAAGCTTCCATTAGGACCACATTACTTAGTAGTATAACCCTCTGGAGTTATATTGCATGGTGCCTAATAGTTTGAATTATATGTACTTGATCGTGATTATGCTTAAGAATGTCTAAAACGCCCTTTTTGTGTAAAACCGAGATTTTTAGCAATGTGAATGGACTAAAACCTTTGCTACTGATATTTAGACATGTCCCAAAAATTTGACATTAGTTTGAGGTCTAGAATAGGAGTTATGCTCAATAGCGTAATTAAGAAACTTTTTAGTAATTAAAAGGCGTAATTAGCATAAGGCCTATCTAAACCCGATTTTTGACACCAAACATTTACTTACTGATGATAAATAATATTTTGGGATTTTTGAAGATTTTAATTTATTTTTAGGCTAAGCATAACATAGGATTATAGCCTAATTTCGGTTATTGTCGGTTTTGCCCTTTTCATACATAAAATGAGTTTTACATAACATTTTAATGCCAAACTTTTTGCTACTGATTTTATTTATAAATATAATATTTTGAACCTTATAAACTGATCAAAAACTTAGATTTCCTATTTTTACCCAAATAGCCCTTTAAATCGGTTTTTAAGCGTTTTTTAACAGCTAGTATGGGTCAAAACTTTATTTGGCTTATAAAACTCACTACCTGCTGATGTTTTAAGCTAATATATGTAATATTACAGTAAGCTAAAGTTTTTAAACCCAGAAGTCTATTTTGACATTTAAAAGCTTATGTAAAATTACCTAAATGCCCATTCGGTGCATGAATGATTATAAAAGGTATGTTTCTCATATATTAAGTATCCTACAGGTATAACTTATCAAAATACATGTTTTTACTAATTATAATCAGACCTGGAACTCAGTTTTATAAATAAACTCTTTTATGGGCATTAAAATTACCAAAATGCCCTTATGGGACTTATTTTGGTTTAATTTGCTTTTTGGGCATATATGTTAATATATTACTGATATATTAGCATATTTTGAGCATAATAATGATTAAGACCTGTATATAATTTATTTGATTACCCGTTACGCATTTACGCGTTCGGATCGGTCTACGTGACTAGTTTACCTAAAATAACCGAAACGGGCTTAACCTTATCATTTGATTCTCATTTTTCTAGAATGTATTTAGTTTACCCATATTATACAAGTATCCAAGCTTGTCGGGTCTAAATCACATTCTATCCCGGTCTCCGCTTAATCTAGCGTTTAGAACCGTAAGGTTTCTTTCTAGCTAGCCGGTCTAAGTCCTTGACTTATTTAAAGACCCGTTAGCATCCTAATAGGCTAATTAAACCTTCTATACAGATTAATAGCTTCCGATAAAAGTGCCTTTCAAGAACCTTAGGAATTTTACTGATATCACTAGGTAAATACTTTTAACTTATTTTCCCTATACGGGCTTGGGATACGGTATATTAATACCGCTTGGTCGGGTATGGGATTATTTTGTCAGATTGTGATTTAATAAATCCGCATAACCCGTTTTAGTCTGTACTGTTTGATAACATAAACATTTGGGGGTTAACGACCATGTCCTGGATATCCTCGGCTCATTTAAGTCATAATGGCTACGACCTATGCACGGGGTGCAGGCATGCACCTAACAGATGCAAATGCTAAATATTAAATTACCCACAAGTTGGGGATAACTTCTTTGTGGGTTCTATAAGTGGTGAGTCAGTTAATCATGTCCGGCTTTCAAACCGGCCCCACATGTATGACAAACATGTAAAACTGTATACAAGATTTTAATAAAGAATGTCCCAAGTTATAAATGATTTGTGCCTTGTGCACCTAAATCAATTTTCTTAAATGTATTCAAAACGAGTCAGTTAAATTGTATTTACCAGTGTAAACTGACGTATTTTCCTAAAGATTGATTGACAGGTACTTCCCGAAATAGGCTGGAGCTATAGGGTGTTATAGAGGATCTTGCAAATCCAATAGATACCCGAAGTCTGTAGTTTTGTTTCTTTGTACATTATGATCCGCCTGTGGATCTTATTACATTCCTGTCTGTACATTCATAAACTCGAACGCTCAGACGTTATGGTTCGTAATAGTTTATTTTACCCAGCCTTCCGCTGTGCTATATTATTGTGTGTATTGACTATGATGATATCAACTACGTCACGATACTCCCCACCAGACCCACCGATAATACGTGGAATATTGGGGTGTGACAATTATAAGATGAAATACCAAAAGTAACCCTTGCTACTATTCACAAGGTTGGTTTATTAATATATAGGATAATTTTAATAACCTTTTCATATTTTAATAAATTATAAGATGAAATACCAAATGTAACCCTTGCTACTATTCACACGGTTGGTTTATTAATATATAGGATTATATAGGATAATTAAATTTTTAATAACTTTTCATATTTTAATAAATTATAAGATGAAATAACAAAAGTAACCCTTGCTATTATTCACAAGGTTGGTTTATTAATATATACGATAATTTTTAATAACCTTTTCATATTTTAGTAAATTATAAGATGAAATACCGAAAGTAACCCTTGCTACTATTCACAAGGTTGGTTTATTAATATACAGGATAATTTTTAATAACCTTTTCATATTTTAATAAATTATAAGATGAAATACCAAAAAAGTAACCCTTGCTACTATTCTATAACCTTTTCATATTTTAATAAATTATAAGATGAAATACCAAAAAAGTAACCTTGTTACTATTCACAAGGTTGGTTTATTTCATATTTTAATAAATTTTAAGATGAAATACCAAAAGTAACCCTTGCTACTATTCACAAGGTTGGTTTATTAATATATAGGATATATATGATAATTTTTAATAATCTTTTCATATTTTAATAAATTATAAGATGAAATACCAAAAAAGTAACCCTTGCTACTATTCTATAACCTTTTCATATTTCAATAAATTATAAGATGAAATACCAAAAAAGTAACCCTTGCTACTATTCACAAGGTTGGTTTATTAATGTAATGGTCTATTCGCACACGCTCTTGGTCTATTTAAACACCCCAAAGCGCCCCGCTGTGGCCAAAGTGGGGCGCTTTGGTGTAAAGTCAACAGACAAGGTCTGACAGGTTCAGTCCTTGTCTGTTGACTTTACATCAAAGCGCCCCGCTTTGGCCTAAGCTAGGCGCTTTGGTTTTTTTTTTTTTTTTCCAAAACGCCCCGCTTTGGCCTAAGCTCGGCGCTTTGGTGTTTTTTTTTTTTTACATTTTCGGCGTATTTTTGACTGGTGACTGGTCTACGTTTAAGTTCAAATTTTATATTTTTGGTCCAAATATTACAATATTTAATTTGTTTGTGCACATATATCTAAAGGAGAAGTCTCATCTCAATATTTAATTTGTTGAGGCATCTCACTGTCGTGTACAACCCTTTCCAACTCTTTGACTAGTCTCATCCGTGCTATAGTATACATTTAGCAGTTCTTGTGGGCTCCACAATGCCACTTGCCACAATGAAATATAGTATACATTAGGGTGGAGGGAGTGGTTATACACTTGAAAGTGGTAAACTTCAAAATTAACCAATGAGAGTGTGCCACATCATTCAGTCATAAGTGTTTAAACTATGTTGAAAAGGGTTGGCAATGGTTAGACACTTGGTGAAGTGGTAAACTTAAAAAAAAAGGTGTGATTGGTTAAAGATGGCATGGACCCCACTACCGACGGAGCTTAAATGAGTTCTTGTTAACATTTTTTGAAAAACAAAATTCATCTATAATGCCGACACGAAAAATTAATATGTTTGAAATATAAATGCTAGCTATATTTGACTAATATAGTAAGATGATAGCTAGATAGTAGAGGTGAGGGTCCATGAATGACACTACAAGAAATTTTGTCTGACAAGTCGACTTTTTTCGACGGCCTATCCCGATGACATCGTCAGGAAAATATTTTGTCGATGCTGAAGCTACTCTACCTTTTTAATCACATCTCTTAATTTAATAAGTTAAAATATTTTGTCCGTACAATTTTTAACATGATACGTTTATGTAAAATTTTATTTTAAAAAAATCGTTTCTAACTAATAACAATAGTATACTTAAAATAAGTAGCATGTTTTAATTCCTTTCACACATAATGTAAGTTGTTATTTGTTAGGTTAAACTCTTTTGACCAACTTAGATTTGATTTATGTATTAGATCCCAACATTATTTAGTGAAATCTTGTACTTTATATAATGGTTAAGTGCTTTTAGTGGCGAAACTTGAGATTTCTAACTGGGGGGAAGAAGTCACCGTACCTAAAATTTCTATACGAAAACTACATACTCTCCACTACTGAACGAAAAGTTAAATGTGTTTAATAATAATGATGTTAATTCTTTTACAATCCAAAAGTACGTTTGTGTTTGTTCAATATATGCGTTACATCACGTTAAAAACCGAATGTCACCGACACGACCCAATCAGATTCAATACGCACTTGTACGACCCAAAATGACAATATACATCATAATACTACAATTTATGAAAAAATACGTCATATACATGTACGGTAGGCGGCTGATACACATAAAACTACTCATAGGAGTACTTGTGCTTTCAAATCAAAATGATACGATATAATGGAATACGACATCACACGTAACCGATTTGATCCGGAACTTGCAGTATAGTCCATATATATTAAAAAATGATGTATAATGGAAAAAGCGTAAAATTTAGACTATTATCGACGCGTTTGTGAATTAAAAACAATTTTAAAAAAATTAAAAAAGACCCTAAGCGCTGCGCTTTGACCTAAGAGGGGCGCTTTGCCCAAAAATGTAAAAAAAAAAAAAAAAAAAAAACCAAAGCGCCCCACTTAGGCCATAGCGGGGCGCTTTGATGTAAAGCAACAGACAAGATCTGACCGGTTCAGACCTTGTCTGTTGACTTTACACCAAAGCGCCCCTCTTTGGCCATAGCGGGGCGCTTTGGGGTGTGAAAATAATTTTGGTCGTGTGTGAATAGCATGATCCTTATTAATATATAGGATAATTTATGCTTAAGGTCAATAATACTATGAACTACTCAGTTCAATAACATATTTGTAATAGGATTTTTATTTCTCTTCTAATAGAAAGTGTCTGAATCTTATTTATCATTCTTTTCAGGTTGTAACGGGTTCATGTTAAAACGGATGATTTTTTACGAGTCAAAAGGATGTGTTATGTTAGGCTAACGCTTCAACAACTTTTGTGCATTATATTTATATATATATAATATATATATATATATATATATATATATATATATATATATACATTTTGTAATGTTTGATCTATTGTTAATGACTAACGAAAACATATTATCAAAAGTATGACACAAGATTTCTTTTTAATAAAACGATAGCATTCAAATACTTTTGACATATTTGGTTATTTCAGTTTTTTGTTTTTTTAAATGAAACATATGTTACTCAGTTGAATCACTATCATATATAAAATGTATTTCAGTTCTATGATGTATTTAAAGATTTATAATATATACATATATATAAACAGTCCGTGTAATACGCGGGTCTATAGCCTAGTACATTATTAAAAAGCTTTATCTATGTTTTTTTGGATCATAGACCGTTTCTTTAACCTAGCTAAATTTTCATTGTCTTCTTTCTCTTCTCATTTGTTTCTTTGACTTCATAATCTCCCAAAATGCCAACACTTTGTGTCACCCCAAACATTATGGTTTCAGCAGCCTATATATCTTTATATGGTATATCATCATTAAGAGATTCACCGGTTTCAAGAGTTATCATCACATATTATTTGTTAAGCAAGAAGTAATTGTAATGAATTCACTACAATTCATATTGAGAAGAAGTAATTATTGCCGATGGGTATTACTCAGAACTGGACTAGAACAGATTAACTCAACATCTGGGAACCAAGAACAAAGCCATTATTATTACAACACCGCTTGCCGCTTGGTTTATACAAGTTTAGTGGTCCAGTTCCACCGGTTTCATGAGTCGATCCGTGAATCGCTCACCCCTACAAATGTGGATTGGTGGGAGTGTGGTGGAAGAAAATAAAGAAACATGCTAAACAAATGGAAAATGTTATTATAGACTCTTAATAAATAGTGTTATTTTGGATTAATGTGGGTTTCGTATTTATTTTAACTGGATTTAAAATTATGTTATTTACGATTTTGTTTACATTTAAACATCCCCAAACCTATAACTTATTAATTGACTCACATTTGTAATTTTTCAAAGGAAAAACTTTTGATATGATAATATTTTTTTGTCTCATTTGGATTTTCTCTAAATGTTGCTAAAATGTATCTAGTTTTTTTTTCTTCCATTTTGCATTGAAATGTTTTGCATAAATTGATTTTTTTGATATGATGTGGACAAGGGGTCGGTATGGTAAAGATCAAAGTAAGTAACAAGGAAAAGATATATGTACAGTTGGTTCTTTAGATCTCCTTCCATGTTTGTATTATGATCCAAGCTAGGTGGTGCCACACAATAAAAAAAAAAAAAAAAAGAACAAAATTTCTTTAGGTTTCTTTCGGTCTCTCCACTACATATTTATTTATTACCTTTTAAGCTTTAAAGATTTAAAGGATATTACAATCAGACGCATGGTAACAATTTGTGTACTTTGTACGTAATATTGTTAGCTAGCTGGGTTGCTTTATTGTGGTAGGAGCCTACAGTTGTGTCCTACAAACAATCAATCACTCAATTCACATATGCGTACCAAAACGTACTCATTTGGAAGATAGGTGATCAAAATTAGAACACCAACGTGACAGGTAAGGGATGAATGGCCCAAGTAACCGCTTTTGAAAAGCCCATGACCAAATAGACTTAGTTGGGCTTGGCCTCTAGTGTTATAAGAGATGCCAGTGTTGGGTTTAAAAAAGCAGTCTGCTTACTTAATTAGGGCAATAGGGCTGCTTATTACTTTATTAACTGGGAGGACCGAGATGAGACCAAAATATGGGAATCACTGTTGGGCTAACAAAATTTAAACTAGAATGGTTCTGCCGTTACGTTCAGGGCTTCAAGTTAAATATATTACTATCAAAGACGGATCGTATTATTATCGATTAATTTATATAAAAGTTTCCATCAAATTGTAGACGAATAAATAAATAGATGTTAACTGTATCCAATAAAATAATGTGTAACAAGGTGTTTCAAACGATGTTGAAACAACAAATAATCAACAGGGAATGGAATGATACAGACACCTCCTAGGCTTTGAGGAGGGCTGGCTTTAAGAATTTATGTACCCTGTCTGAGCTCGAAAAAACGTACCCTTAGGTCTTAATTAAATAAAAATTTTAAACTAGTTTTTTCATACAACTTTGAAACGTTGACAAAAACAATGGCGGGGCTTAGTGTAAAGTGGGGGGTGCAACCCACCCCCCGAATATTTCGGTTAGAAGTGTAAAATTTCCTATTTTTCGTCTGAAAATTTTAAAATTATATATGATTGCCCCCCCCCCCATTATTTTGTCTAAATATTTATACAATATATAAATTGGGTCTCATTACTTTCCGCCCCCTAGGAACTTTTGGTCAAGCTCCGCCACTCGACAAAAATATAGCATTCGATAAATAATGCAATTAACAAAATACAAAATATAGTATTCGAATGACATACCGTAAAAACTAATAAGCTAATAGCTAACCAATGATTCGTGAAGCTCTCCTTGCATTCCTGATAGCAAATTGGTGAATCAACTCTTCAAAGTTTATATCATCTAAAACTTCGTTCTCGATAGCTATCATCGCCAACCCACTAAGACTTTCTTGGGACATTGAAGATCGTATGTAAGATTTCAATAACTTCAACTTCGAAAAACTTTTTTCTGCAGATGCCACAGTGACTGAAATAGTCAACAATATTCTATATGCAATGCATGCTTCTGGGGAATAATCGTCTTCTTTCATATACTCCAAAACATCTACAGGACTACTAAATTCATTGGTTAGTGATTCACGAAATAAATTAAGCTCAGTATAAAGTGCCTCGCCATCAATATCCGATTTTTCTTTAAACCTGAGTGCATTTTCAAGACGATGACAAGATGACTTAAGATCTACATCTTTAATAATCGTCAACGTACGTGGAAACAAAAAACCAAATAAACCCTCGTACCATTTAAATTGTTCAAATCTTTTCTCTAAAGAAGCAATAGCTTGATCCACAATATATAAGAAAAAGTTTACTTTGAAATTCTCTTCTACTGTAAATGCAACTTCTTCGCTACTAGAAGTCTCATCTTTTCTTTTTTTCCTTTTAATCTTACGTTTTTTCATAAATATGGGATCAATATCCATTTCACTAGCAATCTCCGTAGCTTCATCAATCGCTTTAGAAAACTAAATCAAATTATTTATTTCTTGAATATTAATTTCAAGATGCATATCCTTTGCTTGTAATTTTTTGCTCACAATATTCACCCGGTAAAACACTTCATACCAAATGACAATTGATACCAAAAAATCAAATCCCTAAGTTGATTTTCTACTAAACCTAATGCTTCCTTTGCAATTGCAGCATCATTATCTGTCTCTCCAACTTGAAGCAAAGCTTCCCACACATCATCAAGTTGCAATTTGATTACCTTAACACTCTCAAAACGACTTTCCCAACGAGTTTGAGACAATGACTTTAGACTCCAGTTGTTCACATTATCTTTCAAAATTTGCCAACGATTGATAGAATTTTCAAAAATAGTATAAATCGTTGGATGTGTCAAAAAAAAAAAAAAACTCTTTCCTTTAACACAACTATAAGCCATATCACATAATGTAAGGTTAAGTGAATGGCTACCACAAGGAGTGTAAAATGCTCTTGGATTTTCTTTTAAAAATCTCGTTTGGACTCCTTGATGTGACCCTTTCAAATTTGCCCCATTGTCATATCCTTGGCCACGAATGTCATCAATTTCAAGACCAAGATATTGTAACTCCACATAAGTTACACCAAATAGTCCCTTCCCAGTGGTATCATTAGCATTCAAAAGCCCAAAAAATGACTCCTCAACAATAACAGAATTAGACGAGAACTTTACATACCTCACTATTATAGTCATCTGTTCTTGGTGACTAGAATTGAGGGTACGATCTAGTATGATTGAGTAGTACTTTGCTTCTTTTATGTTCTTAATGAGTTCTTTTTTTATTTTCATCCGCAAGCATAACTATTATCTCATTTTGGATCTTGTGTCCAAGATAATGCACATGGATATTGTCACTAGTGATCCGCCGAACATGCTCTTTGATAACCGGATCAAACTCTTCCAACATCTCAACTAGACCTAAGAAATTTCCATTACCTATTAAATACAATCAACAAAAAAGGCAGTGAACTCAGTTATAACAGTTAAGTAAGAATAAATGGAACTAAAATAAAACAATTTCAATTACCTTTTTCATACAACTTTTCCTTATTTCCACGAAATGCTAAATTATGCTTAGCAAGAAACTTGACTAGCACAATGATTCTAAAAAGGACTTGTTTCTAATAATCTGTTTCCTTCTTGAATTGCTCATGTTGAAATTTATCAATTGTGTCGTCCGATTTCAATCTTTTACGTATATCAAACCACTTTTTCATATTTATGAGATGATCTAAAGAAACTTCATGTTATCTCACTTTTCCGGTAGCATGGTGCCAATCATCAAAACCTACACCTCCCAATCTACCTTTTGGCGCCCCATTTCTAAACACTTTACAACAAAAACAAAACATCTTATCTAGGTCTTTCGAATATACTAGCCATTCTCTATCACACTTCTCCAAGTTTGATAATGTTCTTGTATAAATAGTTTCCGAAAATCGTCTATTAAATTTATTATATGGACCAAATTCAATACTAGTATCTCTTTTAGGACCTTTCGCGACTAATAGTTTAATCTCATCCGCATTTAGTCCTTCCCACCTTCTTGGATCAAATATATAATCAACACGCTCTTTTTGTTGTTGCTCTTCAACATGTTTGTGTTCTTGTTGCTTTTCAGCATGTTCTTCGTCTTGCTCGTCTTCTACTTGCACACATTCTTGCTCTTGTTCTACTTCCTCGTGTTCCCGTTCTACTTCAACATGCTCTTGTGGTTTTTTCACATCAACAATAAGCGGATTAGGCGCTAAAAATTTTTGTATAGCACCCTTTTGTGACTTTACCAATTCTTCAACTTATTTCCTCTTTTGACGTTTTTGCCATCCAGATTCTTGCTTAGGAGCCATTAACGCCTAAATAATCGAAAAAGTTAGTATCAAATTAAGTAAACGCCTAAATAATGATCGACAACAAAAAGATCTGAAAAAATCATAAATAAACTAATCATAGAAATCGTAAATCATAAGTTCACTGTGAATCCTAAATCATAAGTTAACAACTGAATTCGACAATTTGATGTTTACCTGAATACGAGAACTGATCTGTGATCGAACTGTGAACTGATCCGTGATCGAAGGCTGTGAAATCGAAGGCCTGCTATGAACTGTGGGCTGACGAAATCGAAGGCTTGTTAAATCGAAGGCATGTGAAATCGAACAAAAACTTAAAACTGCAGAATGATGATGAAATCGCTCTCTGATCTCTCCTATCCTGCGAGTGACGTTTCAATACCCAAGGAAATAGTTGTCGTCCAACAATCTTTATTTTATTAGTTTTTAGAATTATTTGGGTATTGCGCTCACTAACCTAATGGGCTAACTAATTTAAACAATATGATTTTTTAAATGGGCCTATGTTAATATTTGTTTGGCTATACCCTATTAATTTTTTTTACATATATAATATTGGATTTTTTAAAAATTACGTGCCCTACGAAATCATGGGCCCTGGCTGGTGGTCCTCCCCGCCCAACTTTAGGGTCGGCCCTGGCTTTGAGGCTTAAAGGATTCGAAAAAACAACAAACCATTAATTTTTACACATGAGGGGGTCTCCTATGTTTGGACTTCGGCGTGAGAACACGTTACATGTTCTTAGAGAGCATAAGGAATTGACAGAGTGAAATGACTGTAAACGTAAAAGAGGGAATGTAGAAAGATACCTCAGATACCCAATGTTGGAAAATTAGAATGTTGTGAATAGAAATTAATTCATTGAAATTAATAAAATTAAACTCTTCATATGGTAACACTCTTGAGTAGAGTTTTATTGATGATATTTGATTAATTTTTATTAGAGTGTTAAGTCTCTAATTAATTGAGACTCTTAACTCTCCTTCAAGTCTTGTATAATTAGTAGGCTATGTGCCTTATTTGTTAGTAGGCTCTTGTTCTACTTCCTTGTGTTCCCGTTCTACTTAAACATGCCCTTGTGGTTTTTCCACATCAACAATAGGTGGATTAGGCACCAAAAATTTTTGTATAACACCCTTTTGTGACTTCACCAATTCTTTAACTCGTTTCCTCTTTTGACGTTTTTGCCATCCGGATGCTTGTTTAGGAGCCATTAAAGACTAAATAATCGACAAAGTTCGTATAAATCAAGTTAACACCTAAATAATGATTGACAACAAAAGGATCCTAAAATCATAAATCATCTAATCATAGAAATCGTAAATCATAAGTTCACTGTGAATCCTAAATCATAAGTTAACAACTGAATTCGACAATTTGATGTTTACCTGAATACGAGAACTGATCCGTGATCGAACTGTGAACTGATCCATGATTGAAAGCTACGAAATCGAAGGCCTAGTGTGAACTGTGGGCTGTTGAAATCGAAGTCTTGTGAAATCGAAGGCCTGTGAAATCGAACAAAAACTTAAAACTGCAGAATGATGATGAAATCGCTCTCTGATCTCTCCTATCCTGCGAGTGACGTTTCAATACCCACGGAAATAGTTGCCACCCAACAATGGTTTTCTTTATTTTTATTAGTTTTAAGAATTATTTGGGTATTGGACTCACTAACCTAATGGGCTAACTAATTTAAACAATATGATTTTTTTAAGTGGGCGTATGTTAATATTTGTTTGGCTATACCCTATGAAAATTTTTTTACATATATAATATCGGATATTTTTTAAATTACGTGCCCTACGAAATCACGGGCCCTGGCCGGTGGTCCTCCCCGCCCACCTTTAGGGCCGGCCCTGGCTTTGAGGCTTAAAGGCTTCTACAAAACAACAAACCATTAATGTTAACACATGAGGGGATCTCCTATGTTTGGACTCTGTCGTGAGAACATGTTAGATGTTCTTAGAGAGCATAAGGAATTGACAGAGTGAAATGACTGTAAATGTAAAAGAGGGAATGTAGAAAGATATCTCAGATATCCAATGTTAGAAAATTAGAATGTGGTGAATGGAAATTAGTTCATCGAAATTAATAATATTTAACTCTTCATATGGTAAAACTCTTAAGTAGAGTTTTATTAATGACATTTGATTAGTTTTTATTAGAGTGTTAAGTCTCTAATTAACTGAGACTCTTAACTCTCCTTCAAGTCTTGTATAATGTAGGATCGAGATTCAACCTATACGAGTCGTTCAGAAGAGTTCTCGATCAATACGAAAGGCGGAAACAGACGTATCAATGTTGAATCAGCTAGATTTACACTTAGAATCACTTATAATGTCTCTTGTATTGATTTCACAGCTTTACACGGTCTGGAGACACTTCGGTAGCACCTCTGCTCCGAAATCACAAAGTTTTCAAATGAAATGATCAAGTCCACTATTTGTAGACAGTCCACTTCGCTTAAAACTGACTCATACGAGTTGGCCACTTTGTGCGAACTGGCCAGTTCGCATGAACTGGTCACTTCACATGAAACTTCTGTTTTAGCTCAGTTTCCCGTTTCGTTCATACTACATGACTTGATCTATCAATTCTATTACAAGACTCGATACAAGACGAAGTCGACAGACATATGCACCAACAGACTCCCCCTTGGATGTTGACGAAGTATTCGGTGTCGAGTCTTCCGTATGACAAGTCTTTAGTCTTGATCAGTCTTCTCACTCTCTCCAAAGTATCTGACATTGTAAGCATCCTCAATCTTCTCTCTTCTCTTTATCTCTCTCTTACTCTCCTCAGCATTAGCAGCTGGCGTGTACGACAGGATTTGAAACTGACTCTCCTATCTTCAGACTCCCCTTTGCTAACAGACTCTTCCTTAAATTGTTTCGGGATCGCAATCTGACATAGCTCTTGATCTAGAATCGAAATCTGGCTCAAACTCTGCTCAGGTTGAGACACAGAGACCTGCACAACTCTACCCAAAACATAAGATTTTTATTTATAACAATTTTAATCTTTGCTTAACCACTTGTAAGCGAAACATTCAAATTTGACATTTTCATTAATTTGAAACCATTTAATCATTTCAAAATCTTTTCTCATTTCAAACAGACTCTCCCAAACCTATTGTTCATCATGTTTAGCACTCGGAATTTTGAAAATCAACTTTTCAACATCAGTTGTCGAAAATAAGATGACAGAAAATCTTTTTGATTTTTCAAAATTTTATGCTAAAAGACAATCTTTTTGGGTTTTTGTTTTTAATGAAATGCAGTAAAAAGTAAAGAAATATTTACAGACATTTTTTTTTTGTGAGTTTGTGTAAGAGGATCATATCAGTTTATGAGACAAATCACTAGCACCGTTAAGCTTTAAACATTTTAAGTTCTAAACGATTCACGTAGATTGTCAATATACTGATCCACTTAAATTTTCACACAAAGTTCAACTGTTTCGAGATACGAGATTAGTGTTTTAATAGACTTAAACTTATTCGCGTGTCCCACCTCAGAATATACTCTCGTATACAGACTCCTATATTCAGTCTTACAGGTGATTGTACACTAATGATATCTGTAAATGGGTAATGCGAGACCATGAGAGCTCAGGTTAGAACTTCCGTTCAGATAAAGAGATGATGGCTCGTCTTTCGGTGTGTCCCGTTTGGGGATCTTTTCTTCAACAGCACATGATTAGCATTTTTGAATGTTTCATCATTTTTTATGCTGGGGGTGCTTTATGATTAAAGCAGTGCAGAGCATTATATGAGGACTAGGCTATTGCTCCCGCAAAATCAGAAGTCCAGGTATAATACCCCAGATATCATCATGCACAAAGACCTAGTATGTCAGAAATAGAAAGCCGTTCAAACAAGATTTTAGGGGTTACCTATATATCCGAGAGATGTTCTCCACGAAGTAAGTAAGTAATGATATTTAGGTTTATATCTCGACAACAATCTACTAAGCGTGTAAAAACCTACTGGCATATCATCAGTGAGACCGTTTATCACATTTTACTTTCCAATTCTTTAGCGTGCTGTGATATCATTTCCTCTTTTTCACAACAAAACTCATTTTTGATTTTCAATGTTTTTGGCTTTTTCAAATTTTCGAAATTACTAAATTTTTACTCCCCCTAAAATCAAAAATATGCTTCAATTTTTGATTTTCAAGGAAAATTTGAAAACAAACTTTACAAACAACGACAAACTGATATGAATTGCTTCAATACTCCATCCACTTTGCGTAAACAATCAGAACTCCCCCTGACAACAAACTATTTTCCCATTATGATTTCAAAACACTTAAGTTTGTTTTAATCAAAATGGTTTTTTCGGAAAATTAGTTTTGTTGAATTACTTGTAAGATCGGGGATTAAATTCATCACTTTGTTTTCTCAACCACATGTATGAAAGTTAAATCAAGTTCAACTAAATGACCTTGATTAACCACTTGTGAATGAAACCCCCCCTTTTTTTCTTTAACCACTTGTAGGTTCACTTATCAACAATACCATTTGAAAATTGAAATATGACAATTTTAAGATTTTGAGAAAGATGCCGATTCATACTCCACGATTACCAACTTGGGAGCTCCGGCAAGTCAGGTTTTTTCAAGTATGAAATACAGACACCCAAGCCTGACTAGCTTTGGGTGTGACCTTTTCAGTTTTACTTGGGGTTTGAACATTCCTTTTTGCTTCATAAAATTCTTTTACCCTTTTTTCCTTCCCATCGACCATTCTTCCAAAAATATGTTTCACTTTGCCATTGAAAGCCTTTTCAACATCAAATTCTTTCTTTTTCAGAATAGAATTGATTCGAAATTTCCACTTTCCCAACCTTTGATTTAAAATTTTCAGCCCGCAATGGTAGAAAGTTGACATCATCCAATGGCGGTACTGAATTTTCTCTTTTTACCTCAATTTGTGGCTGCTCTGACTTTGACGAGTCAGATTCATCGCCAGATTTCACATCTGATTTCTTAACAACCCATGTTTGGTTGTTAAGATTTACTCTTCTTTTGTAAAACCGTTTAGAACTCTCACCAACTTCATATGTTGAATTTTTAAACACTTTGAATTTGACTGTGGGCGGTTCAATTTTATCCACAACTTTTTCTTTCAGTTTAGAAGAGACTCCCTGTTTTGTGTTGGTAGCCATTAGACAGTTCCAGGCGATGTATCCAACTTCTTGACATCGGTAACAGGTTCTTGTCTCCCTTTTCTGATTAGCTCCATTCTTTTCAAACTTTTGCTTTTCTGTAAAGAACTCTTTGTTCGATTGTTTCCAGAATGAGCTCTTTTCTTCTTCGTCAGAACTTGACCCTGAAACAAATATTGTTTTTGTTTTAGAAATTTTCTCATTTTTATGATTTTCGGGAGTTTTAAAATTACTGTTATGGTTTGGTTTCTTTTGAAAACCAGAACCAGAACTGTAACCCTTTTTCTTGTTTAACCTTTGTTGAACTCTTAAGGTGTAATTTTTAGGTTTTTCTGAAAGATTTACATCTTTTATTTCAGAAATATTAATTTCTGTTAATTTAAAAACCTTATTAATCATTTCAGTTTTAACACCTCTTATTGGAAATTCCTCATCAGAATATAATTTGTCTGAATCATTCAAAGTATATGCCACTTTGCTTGGTTCATCATTCAAATTATTTTTTGATAACAGACATTCTTTATTATAAACCTTTTTGACCGATGATTTTGAACTGTTGACCGATGAACTCGAACTCTCAGATTCAGACTTTGACTCTGACTCCTCATCTTTATCCAACACCTGATCGACCACTTTCTTTATGAACTCAGACTCATGATCAGTGTTAGACGATGTGAAAGTGAAGTCAATGTTTTCTGGTAACTCATTAGTTGTTTCAGACTTTAACTTTATATTGCCTGCCTTTTTTAATTGTTCCTCATTTGGTTTTCTGGGAGAATAACCTTCCCATATCGGAGGCGGACACTTGTTATAACTGACACTTTGTTTCTTACCAGTATCCGTATCTTCCGACTTCTTATCTTGAAAAGCTTCAAAACCTGCAATTGTTGGATAAATTCTGTCAATCAAATAATCAGAACTTGAGTAACTCAGCAACAATCGTCTGATTCTTTCATTCTCAATCTTTTCAGACTCCAATTCCTTCTTCAACTCTGCATATTCTTCAATATAGTGATTGATGGTCTTCTGCTTAGTCATCATTGTTGTATTCATCATAGTCAAAGCATCTTCACTTTCAGAGTTTGTCTTTTCCAAACTATTTACCATTCTGTTCAACACATCATACGACTCTTTCATGTACTTAACATTGAATAATAGTTTTTCTTTCATCTCATCGAGCTCATTATACTTCTTGTCTTTCTCTTCACAATGTTTGCATGGTTCCAAACATTTCAGACAAGGTTTAGTGACCTCTACAATCTTTTCAATAACTTTAACTTCTTCATTCTGTTCATTCATATCATTCTCAGCAACATTCTCATATTTTACTTCTTTCTTTTCTTTTGCTGCTCGTCTCTCCTTTAGCTTCTCCAATTTATCTGCAAAATAAAATTTGAAACTTTCAGGAGATAAATGAGTTTTGCCAATGTTAATTTGATTAATTTCTTCCTCATCATCGCTACTATCAGTTGATGATTGATCAAACACTTGTGTTTTTTCTGAACTATCTTCTGAAGAAATAGACTCTCCATCTTGATTTATCTCATCATTTGCAAACACATCCCATCCATTCTTTCATCAACTCTGGCTCTTGAATGATCTGTGTAATAAAAGCTCTAAACTTTGAATCAGTATCAGCCGGAATGTATTTGTCCCAGCTAAATCCCTTTGGCAGTCTTTCATCATCTTGATTAACTAGATAAGCTTTCTTCTTTCCATCTTCAATCGAATTAGCACTGGATGATGACGGTTGTTGAGCTACCTGATGAAAAATCGCTTTTCGATGATAATCATTGTTCCCGAAAGGATTCTGAGCTCCACCTGCTTCTCGATTGGTACATTCCCTCTTGAAATGTCCTTTTTCCCTGCATCGAAAACAAGTAACTTTAGACTTATCAAAACCTAAAGTAGAAACATTAGCATCATGAAAGTCATCTCTTCCTATAATCTGCTTAAATTTTTTAGCTCTTCTCAACACACTTGCTAAACACCACTTAATATCCATAAGCTCCAATTCCTCAGCATCAATCTGATCGTAATCCTCTTTTGTTAGCATAGGATTTCCGATTCTTCCCGCAACCAAACCCTCATAAGATTCTAACACTGTAGCTAGTAATGCCATATGACCTTTAGCGACTTCTTCAGAGAAATTTTGACCGTTCTGAAGATGCAACGCGATGTTGCATTGTAACACATGACCATTACCATTGTTTGGGCTTTGGAACTAATAATTTGAAGTTGAAACATTCGGATTAACACTTGGATATGAAGAAAATCCACTGTTGTTTGAGCTTTGATTGAGTGATCCGGATGAGTTCTCTGCGCTGAAAGCGGTTTGGATCTTCGGATTTGCTTCAACATTCTGAACATTCCCTTTGTAATATATATTGATGTCTTGTTGACCACTTGGATTGTTCATTCTAGCAAT
The DNA here is from genome assembly GCF_002127325.2 of Helianthus annuus. Lineage (NCBI taxonomy): Eukaryota > Viridiplantae > Streptophyta > Magnoliopsida > Asterales > Asteraceae > Helianthus > Helianthus annuus. The sequence continues at coordinate 153,096,275 of NC_035441.2, forward strand.
CTTCTGTTGTTCAAGATCTTGTCCTTCAAGTTTTTCAATGAACTGAGCAATTGTCAAACCATCATACTCTCCGGTATTCTTCAAAATCATAAGATATGTACCCCATTCTTTTTGAGGTAAAGCATCGGCTAATTTTTCAACCCATTCCTCACGATCCTTTTTGATATCTAATCGAGTCATTGAACGCACTAAATGACAGTATCTTTCAATAAGAACCGTTGTAGTTTCACCCGACAAACTTGAGAACAAATCAAATTCTTTCTTTAATAGAGACTTCTTACTCTTGATCATTTCTGTACTTCCTTCGAATTTTGTAAGAAGTGTTATCCAAATCGAATATGCACTATCATCATGTTGAAGTAATATGAAAATATCTTCTTTCACAGCTTGTTGAAGTAAACTGATCATCATTTTTTCTGCTTTGTACATGTCTCTTTCTTTGTCCGTAAATTCAGAAATAGTCTTTACAACTCCATGTTATTTCGAGGACGAAGGTACTTTTTCTCAATACATTCCCAAGATCTTAGATGATTTGCTTGAACCCAGTTTTCAAGACGCTCTTGCCAACTGTAATACTCTTCAATGCACATCAGTTTCGAAGGTTTCTGCAACGTTCCTGTTTCATTTTCCATGTTCACGCTCTGAGCAATGGTAACAGGGGTACCCGGGGCAGTAGCAAACGCATTGTAGAATTCGTTCTCCATGATTCGGTATCAAAAATTTCACAAACTCAGACTTTCAAACGAATTGATGATGTTTCAAACGAACTGGGATTGGTACGAACTGAAGACCTACAAACGAACTGGAAACTCACACGACCTGGCTGTATTTCAAGCGAACTGGAAACAATTTTACCAATCCGTGCAAACTGAAGACCTACAAACGAACTGGAAACTCACAAACGAACTAAGTAATTTCTAATTCGTGCGAATTGGATAATTTCCAAGCGAACTGTTCTATTTCACGCGATCTGGAGTTCAATCCGTACGAGTTGGGTCAAATTGTATCAATTCGTGCGAATTGAACAGACTTTCACAGGATCTGGATAGCAGCTCGTGTGAATTGATGTTGATGTCACACAATTCGAACGGTTTTTAACAAAATTGATCAAGATTTAGGTCGATTTAAGGTCTGATACTTTCAAGGATTGTTTAAAACAGTGTTTCGCTTGCTATATGAAGAAATCAGTCCATTTAACCATGAAAACTCCGTTAATTTTGGAAAATTATGAAGAAAATGAGTAGAAGTGAGATTTTCGGATGAAATCAAGCTGAAACGGTAAGAGCTCTTCCTCCTGAGCTCTGATACCACTTGTAGGATCGAAATTCGACCTATACGAGTAGTTCAGAAGAGTTCTCAATCAATACGAAAAGCGGAAATATATGTATCGATGTCGAATCAGCTAGATTTACACTTAGAATCACTTATAATGTCTCTTGTGTTGATTTCACAGCTTTACACGGTCTGGAGACACTTCGGCAGCACCTCTGCTCTGGAATCACAAAGTTTTCAAATGAAATGATCAAGTCCACTATTTATAGACAATTCACTTCGCTTGAAACTGACTCATACGAGTTGGCCACTTCGTGCGAACTGGCCAGTTCACATGAACCGGTCACTTCGCATGAAACTTCTGTTTCAGCTCAGTTTCCCATTTTGTTCATACTACGTGACTTGATCTATCAATTCTATTACAAGACTCGATGCAAGACGAAGTCGACAGACATATGCACCAACATATAATTAGTAGGCTATGTGCCTTATTTGTTACTAGAAGAAATATACATGATGTATACATGAAAATATTTGAAAAAGAGGAATACTTGAAAAAGAGGGAAACTTGAAGACTAACTATAGAGAGGAGTACTCTCTACTCGTTTCCATCACCATCGCTTGCTTATCCTTTCCCCAAGTTTAAATACTACAATTTTACCCGGTGTAGCCTCGGGCGCTTGAGCGATCTCTGGCAGTAAAGACTGCTTCGGCTGTTGTACATTGGGAGATAGACGCGTCGTCAATTAGTAGAGGCGGGAAATCTGTTTTAAGGGAAGCATGTTGAACACGTGCCTCAGTCACAACTGTCAACATCACTTTATTCATTTTTGCAGCCAAGAAGAATCGCACAAGGAGACACGGTTCAAGTTCTCGTAGTGTAAATTTTGCAAGAAGACGCTTCTCAAGATCTTGTCAAAGACAACGGTTTGAATCGATTTATTTAAATATGTTGTATTTCAATTTAATTTTGTATGGATTTGTACACCGTACGGGTACTACAATTTCCCAAAATTATGTAAAGAGAGTATCTTTACAATTTTTATACTTATGTATATAATTTTTCTTATAATTGTGACCCATGTCTTACACCCAAGACATCTTTATATAGTAGAGGCCCTAGCCCAGCTGGCTTGGCCGGCTAGCTTAGAGGCTAAAAGGGGTAAGGCAGGACTCTTCTTTCCTGGTAGCATATATATAAGACTTTACCCTTTTAGACGAGTGTGGGTTTTACTTGGTGGATTTTAGATTTCCCTCACTCAATCAGGTGCTACAGTTAGCATGGGACTCACATTTGGTAGTCAGACATGGAATGACATTGTTGACATTGTCCCGTCACATTAGATGTTTTTGAGCCTTTAACGTTTCAAGCTTAAGAGACAAGCATTAGAAGCTCGTGAGCTAAATATGTTATCTTTTCGTGGTGAGCCAACTTATGTTATCAAATAATAAAATAGAAAATAATTATTTAATCAACTAGGACTTGAAGGACTTTTCCTTTTTATTAACGAACAAACAAAAATAATACAATTTTTTCAATTAAAAGAATCAAAGTGTCTTCATCTTTGAGATCTCACCCGCAACCACTATTCAAATTTAGAATTTAATGCAGCTTTTCTATCTGAAAAAAGGTTATAAACAAAAATAGCATGAGTAAAGAGTTAACTGCCATTTTCGTCCCTGTGGTTTGTCCAATTATGTCAATTCAGGTCAAATTTCAAATTTGTATCGTTTTCGTCCCTAACATTTATGAAACATGACAGTTCCATCCAAAAAAACATGAGCTAACTGTCATTTTCGTCCTTATGGTTTGTCCAATTACTCGATTCAACCTTAGTTTTTTTGGACGGAATTGACATGTTTCAAGAATGTCAGGGACTGAAATGGTACAAATTTGAAATTTAACATGAACTGGCATAATTGAACAAACCATAGGGACGAAAATGACATTTAACTCCATGAGTAAATAACACAATACTATGAATGTGAATACACCTTTTGCAAGGCATGATGACATGTGCATCATGAAGTTGATACCAGAGTTCTCAATTTGACATGAACCTGAAATAAAATCATGGGTTTGTGTTTAGTTTAGATGAGTTAGGGTTAGTTTCGGCTCGAACCCGCTAACACATTTGGCTTAAGAGATTGGTTCAGGTTGACGTGTTTAAGTTGTTTATTTTAAAAATGTGTTTTTATGTCATAAATTAAAGTTTTAAAGTAACTCCGTACTTTGTGTCAAAACTAGAATCATAGTTTGTAATGAGTACAAATACCGTGACTTGTACCCCTAATCAAGTAACAACACTGAAGTTACTAGAATCATACATCACCTAAAGAAACCCTAATCAATATACAATATATCATTGTGATCAAATCGGACCAATCACTTATTTGGCGTGTCACGACAACGTATATCTTGTTGCCTACGCACTTGTTCAAATACTCAGCGGCTAATTTATCAATGAAATACTTGTAAGTTATTAAACACAAGGCTTCTATATATTATAAACGGTAACATCAACAAATTTGAATTATGCCTGAGACGGAAACTCAAACAGTACTAGTCACATTTATGATGTCTAATGGGATCATTGATCCTTTGTCGCCTTATGGGCCAAAATTGACCATTTATTTATGCTTCAATTTTTCTGCAGTTGTGAATGACGGGAATCAATGGTATAAATCAAACAACACACACACAAATTAGAGCTAAAAGGTGCCTATTTTTTATAAGCAAATGAAGAACAATTACAAAGGAAAAACTGAAACCGCTGAAAACACTCTTGTTTGATAATAAAGCCCTAACTGTTACTTATTCGAAAACAAGAAAACGTGTGTAAAATGTGCAAATACTTCTCCTAATAAAATGCAAAAATAAGGCTTCCAGATCCTCCAGTAGCCCATGTCAAAATAACAATTTTTGACCCATTAAAAGTCTGACCTAGTAGTTGACCCGCTACCAGGCCCAACTAAATCCAAATCAGCCCAATATTCTCCTCCTTGATTCTGCTCCGAGCTAGACAAGTCTCCAACACCAAGAACTTCTCTCATCTTTATAAACTTCAGTCTCGGAAGTGCTTTCGTTAGGATATCCACCTTTTGCTCCTCGTTGTTAACGTGTTCAACCTTCACTTGGTTTCTTTCTATACACTCCCGAATGAAGTGAAATATGGTATTGATATGTTTGCTTCTCCCGTGGAAGACGGGGTTTTTCATGAGAGCAATCGCAGACTGATTTTAAACTCGTACAATTATCAGCTCCTCATTCGTTCCATTTAACTCACTCACTAAACTCCTTAAACATAAAGCCTAGCAAGCAGCTGTTGTAGCATCCATAAATTTTGCCTCACATGACAACAAAGCCACAATTTTCTGTTTTTGCGAGCTCCATGTGATCTATGCTCCATAAAAATAGGAAAGAGTCCCGGATGTGCTCCTCCCATCATCAAATCATCTGAATTACCGTTGTCACTATACCCAACACCGTCGCTCCACGTCGTCCATACTTGATCCCATAACCCACAGTTCCCTTTACATACCTGCGTATACTTTTTCACAGCTTGCAAATGGCTTTCATTCAGGTTCTCCATGTAGCGACTAACCACTCTAATTGAGAAATTGAGGTTTGGTCTAGTATGAACCAGGTACCTCAAACTCCCAATCAATTTCCGATATTCCGTAGTGTTAACCGGCTTACCATTCTCATCGTTTGGACTCCATAGGGTACTTTGTAGGATTGCAATTCAACTACCCAGCGGCTTTCAATATTTTCTTCGCATATGCAGTTTGTTTCATGGCAATATATTGATCCTTTAGGCCTACTTCTATCCCAAAGTAGTAGGACAATGGACCCAAGTCACTCATTTCAAAACCTTCCTTGATTCCTGACTTAAATTTCATTATTTCATCATTGTTAATACCTGTTATAATCAGGTCATCCACATATACGCCCAGAATAAACGACGAGTTCTTCGTGTACCTTTTATAAACTGCTTGTTCTTGATGACACCTTTCAAAACCGAGTTATTTCAATGTGTTGTGTAGCTTCAAGTTCTAGTCCCTCGGTGCTTGTCGAAGGCCATACAATGCCTTTGATAGTTTATGAACCTTATCTTATTTACCGTGCACCACAAAACCCTCTGGTTGCATCATGTATACCTCCTCCTTAAGGTCATTATATAAAAAAACGGACTTGACATCTACATGATGTACAAGCCACCCCTCACTAGCCGCCATTGCCAACAGAAATCTAACTAGTTCAACCCGAGCAACCGGAGTGAAAGCTTCATCAAAATCGTTTCCCTGTTTTTGTATATACCTTTTCGCAACCAATCTAGCTTTATGTTTCGTAATAGCCCCTGTTGTATCTCTTTTTTTGCTTGAAAACCCACTTGAGACCTAGGGCTTTACACCCTATTGGCAAATCAGTCTAATAACACTGTTAGCAGGTATACACCAATTCCCGGTTCATAGCTTCCTGCCATTTCGCTTCTCCCTTGGCCTCCAAAAAACACACACGTTGGTTCATTATCTAACAACAACATAGCTTCCGCATCAAGTTCAACTTCGGGAGCTCTTGAGTAAAAATCCTCAAGTGATTGAAAACCTTGTGTTGGTGTTTCATCATACTCTTCATGGCTGGAATTGTTTTCATGCAAAACAGAATCTTGTGTTGACTCAGACTTATTTGTAGGAGTTAATGGTTCTAGTAGTGGCGAGTTGGGTTCCATGTTGTTAGAACCTAGCCAACTATGTTCCACATCTTGATTAAAACCGTAGCTTGTTCCATATTCACTACAAAACTCATCCATGCCCCATTACCATTCTTCGACACATTTTTACTTGTAGAACCACCCTATCCCCACTTTCTGTTCTCTTCAAATTCGACATCCCGACTGACGTATAACTTATCTTCATTCAGATCAAGCAACCGATACCCCTTTGTCCCAGGTTCTTTACTCAAATACACAACTTTCATGCTTCTATCAACTAGCTTGTCGGTGTGAACTACAAGTATCTTCATGTGCCCCACACAACCAAATACTTTAAGATAGCTGACATTTGGCTTTCGATTATACAAAGCTTCATGGGGAGTTCGATTTACCAATGACTTAGTTGGAACTTTGTTTATAATGAAGACAACATGCCTAACTGCCTCACCCCATAAATCATGAGGTACATCCATGGCCTTCATTATGCTACGAGTCATGTTAAGAACCGATTGATTACGTCTCTCCAGGACCCCAAAATGTTGAGGCGTGTAAGTAGCCGTATACAACCTTTGGATACCATGCAATTCACAATATTGTGTGAAATCATGACTCGTAAACTCACCTCCTCGTTCTGTCTTCAAAGTTTTCACTTTGTGTAGACATTTTTTCTCAACAGCTTCCTTAAACTTCTTAAAAGTTGGTAAAGCATTACTCTTTGCCTTAATCACATACACCCACATAAACCTACTGTAGTCGTCTACCAACAACAGAAAATAATGGTTACCTCCTTTCGTCGGCGGTGTAAGGTGCCCATACAAGTCTGCATGTATAAGTTCCAACGGCTTCACTACCCTATATTCTCTTTGACCCAGAAAAGGCGATCGACTTTGTTTCCCTACTAGGTACCCTTCACATAACCTTGTTAATCCCTAGAATACCCTTAACCATTTGCTTACTTGACATCTGTTATAATGCGTGGAAACTCAGATGGCACAGGAGAGCATGCCAAAGCCAATCTTCATCATCCAATGATGTAAGGAAACACTTTGGTAACCCTAATCTCAACATTATTTTATATAACAGATTACATGGACGTGAAACCTTCATTTAAGAAGTCTTCCTCCTTGTTCGTACAACTATAGGAATGCATTATGCATAATTACCTTGCACCTTATTTCCGTCATTTGCTCTAAAATAATAATATTACTACATAAATTTGGAATGTAGTATACCTCAGTTGTCAATCTTTATTCCCCGTTGTTGCAATTCAATAAAATCGAGCCCTTCCCTTTGATCATTACTGTTGAACCGTCTCCAAATCAAACCCTCCTATTTATCATCTCGTTCAGCTTCACAAAGTAATTATGTTTCCCGGTCATATGGTTGCTAGCACCATTGTCTAGATACCATATACCCTCATCTTTTCCACCGGTAGCGTAAGTGTTTGGCAATACATTCTCTTCATTCAACAGAATCGTTACTGGTTTTTCTTTAATACACTTGGTCATGAGGAGGGCAGGTTCTTCATCATGAGTTTGGATTAGGTTTGCTTTATCTTCACTTTGTTTCTTCTTTGGGCACTCACTAGCATAGTGTCCATACTTGTCACAGTTGAAGCATTTGATGTTGGCTTTATCATGACCTTCTGTCACACCCATCCAGTTATTGTTATAACCTTTATGATTACCCCGTCCATGGCCTAACCTCCTGCCTCTACCCATGCCTCGTCCCCCACCCTCCATGCTAGCCGAACCCCGACCTCTACCTCTTCCGTCTTTTTGATGATCATAGTCTGAATGTTTTTGTTTCCTTTTGAGTCTGACTGAGTGAGCAATAACTTTCCCTAGTTCTCTCCGCTAATATCTTTGATTCGTAGTTGTTCTTCATAAGCTTTCAAGCGCCTAATTGCTTCTTCGAACGACATGGTATCAGGATCCGAATACTATTCCATAGAGTTTGCTAGTTAAAGGAACTTATCGGGCATGGAATTCAATAGCTTTTCCCACCAGTTTGGCATCTTCAGCCGTCTCTCCCAGACTATTAAATCTCGACATCAGGGCACTTAGTTTCCGCGCAAATTCATCCACACTCTCTCCTTCTTCCATACGTAAAGCCTCCATCTCAGACCTTCGGATATGGGGCCGAGCCCAGCTCCTAGGTATCTTGTCTTCAATGAAATCCAAGCGTGTTTTGATGTTTTATTATTGGCGATCTGCAACAGCACGTCTTCTGGTACTACTTTAAAGATAAAGGCTCGGGCGATTTTGCTCTTCTTCTCATCCACAGTCACGCTGACTCATGGATCTACTAAATCCCATACTACTTGGGCATCCATTATTGCCTCCATCGTAATTGCCCCTGTTGTATAATTCGTGGATGTTAGCATCGGACCCTGGAACGGTACTCCATCGACGTCTCTTGAAGTTCCGGTTCGGCTAACAACTGATATACTTTCGAATTATAAATACTTGAGCATATAGGAGCCTTGTAAGCTCTGATACCAGTTGATGGGAATCAATGGTAGAAATCAAACATCACACACACGAATTGGAGCTAAAAGCTACCGATTTTTTAAAAGCAAATGAAGAACGATTACAAAGGAAAAACTGAGACTGCTGAAAACACTCTTGCTGGAAAATAAAGCCCTAATTGTTATTTATTCGAAAACAAGAAAATGTGTATAAAACGTGCAAATACTTATCCTAATAAAATGTAGAAATAAGGCTTCCAGATCCTCCAGTAGCCCACATCAGAATAACAACTTTTGACCCATTAAAAGTCTGGCCCAGCAATTGACCCCCTACCAGGCCCCAACAGGATCCGAATCAGCCCAATAGTGAATGTCGAGGGCAACCCAAACCATTTGCGAACAATCATTTGGATTTGGCCAACACCACATGACGGGCATTCACATGCAATGATCATGGATTGCCGACTTGATTGCATTGACCATTTTTCTCTTAATCTTGATTTTTGGTACACAAACCTTCAAATCTTTGGTCAAGAAGAATCCATAGCATATAGTGGTGGATACATATCTTTATGGTTCATCGCTTTGTCTGTAACTCTATTTTTAGCTTGACTATATAGATGTATCTAGGAGCAGAATTAAAGAACATATTTATTGCATGGCGTTCGACTTTTCAGTTCATGATCCATATATGTCAATACTTTTCGTGTATAAGCTATAACCTGAATGTGGGGATCTCAGGTGCCACAATTGGGCTCACCATGTCTTTGTGGTTTCTTGTGATTGGAGAATTCATACATATTTTGGGAGGATGGTCAGATTTTGTGAAAAGGATTTCCATCTGATGCTTCTAAGGATCTTGTTCTAGTTTTTAAAGCTTGATCTCTATATCATCTAGTGTGATGGTCAGGCAAGTAATATTCTAACATGAAGTTTCGGGTTTGGGTTAAGTATAAACGGGTTTGGGTCAGTTTTGGGTGGAAACCGCAAACTTGTTTAGATAAACAGGTCGGGTTGGTGTCAACCTGACGGGTTCACGAGGTTAACCATTTAACCCCTTTAATTTTTAAATTGTTTTTTACTTAATATGTGTTTTATGTCATAAATTAAATTGGTTAGTTATTTTATTGCGATATCTAAAATTTAAAAAGAAATTGACATAAGATTTTATAATTAAAATGTAACTGTTATATACACATTTATATTTTTTGGTTCTAAAAAACTAGAGTATTAATATGCGAAAATAATTAAGAAATAAAAATTTTTGGTTAAACGGATCGTATTCGTGTTAAACAATGTCTAACATCATTTTTAGGTCTAGGTTCTTGTCAATTTTCAAGTCACAACCACGGCCCGTTTAACACTCCTAACTAAACTGTGTTTGCTATCATGTGAGACCCGAAATTTTCAAAATTATCTTCGTTAACACAACTTTATTATCTTTAACGCTATCACGAACATTCATGATTGCATTCCACTTGATTAGTGTTAATTAAGTTTGTTAGTTATTACACGAACACTCACATAACGGTGATTTGGTGATTAACCAAATTACCAAACCACACACGAGTCTGTCCTTGAACGTTGATGATTAAATCAAATAAAAGTCCGGGAAGATTAAATGAATATATTACGTGAAATTATATGTTTTTCGATATTCACGTGCATTATGTGTAAATTATGTGAATTGCATGCTTTTATGCGTAAGTTGTTATGTTGTTTGATTTTGTGATAGTTGACCAAAGTCAAATGACATCCTCCTGTTGTTAATTCGGTTAATTCACTGAATGACCGTTATGTGAGTGTTCCTGTAATAACTAACAAACTTAATTAACCAAAATAAGTGTAATGTAATAATGAATGTCCGTGATAGCGTTAAAGATAATGGAGTTGTGTTAACGAAGATAATTTTGAAAATGTCGGGTGTCACATGAAAGCAAATACATTTTAGTTGGGGGTGTTAAACGGGCCGTGTACGTGACTTGAAAATTGACAAGAACCTAGACCTAAAAATCATGTTGGACATCGTCATGTCATTTGACTTGGTCCTGGTCGTGTAAGCGACATATGCTTTTCAAATAACATCAGGTGTTGTTTGAAACATATAGTGTCGTTTAGAATGATTGTATGTCATTTGGTATTGTCCAAACGAGACATGTTATCGTTTATTGATGGTTCCAAACGAAAAGGCTTGTCATTTGGACCATACACCATGTCACTTGGGACCTGATGATTCAAGTTATTGTTCAGATCTGTTGGAGGTTTTCCAGCTATCACAAGAAAGATTTTTAGGGTTTCTTAAATTTGTGGGTGAATTTGCATTATGGTGAACTCACAGTTTTGTAGTTTACCAAACCAACAAAAATTTTAGGACTTTAGAAGTACAAGTTCCGAATAACTATTGTTCAGAGATACTCAATGTTTCAAAACTATAGTTTGATCTGAACTATATTCAATCCGAAGTATAGTTGATCCAAACTATACAAGGTCCGATGTATAGTTGATCAGAACTTATTTTGATCTGTGGTACTTCATTTGATCAGATCTACTAGTCCAAACTACCACTTGATCTGTATTACTTGTGGTTCCGAGAAACCTTATCCAGATTACATCATACTTCTGGATTAGATCATACTTCCGAATTACCCACATGAGGAAGTGGATCACCCCTCTCAGGAAAATCCTAATGAGTTGATTACGGTGGTGGCTTTAACTATTCTTGAATAACCCACTAGTTTCAAGAAGACAGTAGGAACATAGCTTAGACCACCCTGCAAGCAACATTAAGAGAGCTACTCCATGCTGCTAAATTACTGGATAACCAGACTGCTGTAAGTCCCCAGTACCAAGAACAAGCAACACCAGGAAGTATTTCTGGTACTGAAAAGCCACAAATACCTACTGATACAACCACCACAGGTGGGGGGAGAAGATGAGACCATTAATTTGGATGACTCCCAAAACCCGAAGTTTAATGAATTGATAAAACTACTCAGTGCTGGAGTCCTCAAACTCAAGGAGTTGGTCACTAAGATGCCCCAAGCTAAAGTCCAGCTTAAACCTGAATACACCCGAAAGCTAGCCTCCTCACAAAGGGAGCTCACCCAAATACCGAGCTTACTCATAAATCAACCCCCAGCCAAACAAAGCCAAACTACAGTTGAGGTTTTAGCCACCTCATCATTGCCAAAAGGGGATCCAAAAAATGCCTTTAAGGATATCCTAGAACCATTATTTAAGGATTACCTAACCGCCTTTGATGCTAAAGTCTTTGGTTCTTCTGCCTCAGAGACCTGGTTAAACCATTTCATGTAGAGGCAGGAAACTGTTGATGCCAAAAAGGAGGAGAAAAAAAGATTGACATTATTGAGGCAGGGCCAAGGCTATGATAGAGAAACAAAAAGGGGTTGATGAAGGAAATGTGGTTCTTGTAGAGATGATCAAGAAGTTTAAACAAGATTAGAGGGGTTTAAGTGCTGCCTTAGTCAAAAGTCAAATTGGAAAACCAAGAGCAGAGGAAAGAGCCGCAAGGCAAGACCCCATAATTTCAAGAACTACAAAGATTGACATGAGGTTAATGTTATTGAAAAGTTGGAAGCCAAAAGAAGACAATCTCAACAAGTTTAACCAAAAATTGACAAAGAACAAACAACTAGTCCCAAAAGATAAACAGCTGGTTCAGGTTAAACAGTTGGAGTGCAGAGTCAAATAGCTGGACTAGGCAAAACTACTGCTTCTCAACACCTTCTACTCCACCAACAACCACTGTCTGGGGCTAAACCAGCTGTTGTAAAAACTACTAGTAAATTATGTGGCAAAAAGCTAGCAGCTTCATTAAAACCAGTAGTTTCCAACAAACTAGTAGTTCCTCAAGGAATAACTGGCCAACCCACAAAGAAAAGAAAGATCGTATTGCCAGAAGATCCAAACAAGCAACAACAGAGCTTGTGACAACAACTGTTTTCACAAAGCCATTTGCTGAAGAGCTTCCTCCTTCCTCAAGATTCATCGCTTCACTTCAATAACTACCACTTCTAAAGATTGATGAGAAGTTGAATTATGAAGAAAACACCAAGAATATGGAAGAGGAAGTTGTTAAAGAATTTCTCGAGAATCAGGGCAGAATGACATATAGAAAAGCTCAGTACATTATTGATAGGAGGATGAGGGAGATCAGGAATTATGAGCAAAACATGTTTCAAAAATCACAAGAGCTCTCCAATATTCCCCCACTCAAACAACAATCAGTGGCCAATGCTTCAAAGCAAGAAAGCATTGAATGGCTAAAAAAGAATGCTCCATATCTTGTAAAGAATTTTTATATATTCTAGAATTGGGACGCACAAAACTTGTTGGGAGAAGTGGCTAGAATGCAGAAAATGCTTGCAGACCCAAATATGGAGATCACTCCATTAAATTGGAAGCTTGGCGGTAAAAGAAAGCCAGTGCCAGAAGACACTGCGAAGATCTTTAAGATGAAACAAGAGCTAATACAAGTTGAATGGGATGCTAAGAGTTCAATAACATGGTGGAAGGACACAACTGAGTCAAAGGAGTTCATGGATTATCCGGATGCCAGAAGAAAAAATGCAGAAGAATTCCCACCATGACCAAACTAGGAGAACACGGAGATCTACCTTTCTGAGAAAAAAATGAGTCTGCTGCTGTTCCTTTCAAGCCCTTGGAAATCTTCTATTATAATCCAAACATCATGGAGAATTACACAAAAAGTTTAAAAGCAAAACATGGTTATGCTAATTGGATTGTGGATCTTGATGAAGAAGAGAAGACACTACTTATAAGTTGCATACCAGACACAACACATGTGTTCAAAATTGCTGAAGAACAAGGAGCTGGCACTTAAACAGTAGCTTTGGAAGGTTCTCCAAAGAATGATCTTTAATCCCACACCTCATAGAAGAAAAGAGTGCCTGTCTTTTTTCATAGGTCCAAATGGTAGCAACCTCTAATCTTCCCTAACCCAGAGAATTAGAGACAAGAAACTACTTACAAATTAAAAGATGTGAAGACAGATAACCTTTCTCTGTAAGTCAAAGATGGTTGATTATAATAAAGATAAAGGAATAGTCTAGAGCTTCAACATCAACAAATCTTTACTAAAGGACTCTTCAACAAAAAAATAAAAGAGTAAAATATAGGCAAAAGATAAGTGTGTTTTGGCATCAGTAGATCTAGGTAGGGGTGTGCAAAAAACCGAATTAACCGAACCATAACCAAATTAACCGACAAAACCGAACCGAAAAAACCGAACCAAATAAAAAACCGGTGGGTCGGTTAATGGTTTTTTTGAAAACCGAAAGTAGCGGGTCGGTTATGGTTATCATTTTTTCCATACCCACCATAACCGAACCGAACCGACATGTAATAAAGCTTAGTAGGATTTAGGACTTTTCACCATATTTTTAATATTTTATTTTTTTGACTCAAGATTTTTAGTACTTATGGGTTTTTCATATCATTTTGTGGTTTTGGTTGAATGTTTATTTGCATTTATGGAATGTATAATATCACTTTATTTGGATATTCGATAATAATTGGTATTAATATTATAGATTATATGTTTTTTTAAATACTATGTAATATACTAATATATACAAATATGCAATAACAATTTATTTCATGTTAAAAAAAATTAAGCTATTTTTAGCTAAGCTAAATACACGGTTAACCACCCATAACCGACCCGCTATAACCATCAAAACCGAATAACCATAACCACCATAACCGATCGGTTATGGTTATGGTTATCCAATAACCGACATTGTGGTTATGGTTATGGTTTTTGGTCAAAACCGACCCAAACCGACCCATGCACACCCCTAGATCTAGGGGGAGATTGTCGGGTTATATAAGATTTGCTAGTGATGAAAGCCAAAAACCCAAAAGATCCACCTTTCCTGAATAAGTTAAATGCAATCTACAAGTCCAACAGTTTTCTCCCCTTGAAAGCTTCTCAAAATAGTTGCCCCAACTACTACTGCATTAAACTATTAACCTTCAAAGATCAGTGACTAGAAGAACATGTGCTGATGATCAAAGTCTTAGTCAACACGTCAACAATCAGAGTCAATCAAAGTCAAAGGTTGAAGACTAGAAGACCAAGTCAAAGATAGAAGTTTTGGATTTCCTCCTAACCAGTAATTCTGAGAAATTCAGTTATTCTCACTAAATTACAAAAGAAGCAGTAGTTTAATGTAATAATGTAACTATCCAACAGTTTCACAACTACTGACAATTACACAATTTAATGAAGTTGTTAAGGGTCGCTTTCAAGATGACGTCAACAGCAGTTCACACCTCCTATATATAGTTTTGAAAGTGTGTTCACATGGTGATGGGGGGTACTGTGTGTTCACTTGGTGGTTATATTATATCATTTGAATTCGAGATGAATCATTTGCAATCATTCCCAAATCAAACTGTGATAGTTTGATGTGTTTGTTTATTACTCCTTAATTGAATTTTCAACTTGATTAACTGTTTTATAAGAAAAACACACACTATACACACACACACACACTCAGATCCGATAGGCGTGCTTGTACATTTTCTTCCACTGTACTCTGTTTTTCTCCCAGTTTTGCTTCCTTTGTGTTCTTGGGTTAGTTTTGTCCTAAAAATGCAATATAAACCAACTTAAGCCTATTTTGAATATTTCTTTGACATACATAACAATAAATGGTTATAATTTGATATAAAGACGTGTGTATTTTGGCTCATGTCAGTTAAAAGTTACAAACCCAAGTATTGTAGTTTAGGCACACATCACCTAAATAATACAACATGTTCAAATACTTAACAAAATATGTCACTTATACTAAAGGCTTCGATAAGTACATTCCGCACGAAGACGGTAAATACTAGGCAAACCCACAAAAGTTATCGTCATAATGCAGGCTACATCTTTCCCAAAAGTCGTGAGATAGTGCTGACTTACTTGAAACACTTGGTTAAAAATGTCAACATATTGTTTGTGAATTCACAAGTTTGAATGACACTAATGAAACTTTAAATCATTTGACAAAAACTGGTATATATAGTCTAATGAATATTGCAATCATCAAATCATTGTGTTGCAAAACGATGACGTATGTGATGACATAAGTCTGTAACCAAGCCAGGACAAAGTTGCCTTGCTACGCCTCCACTCAAGGTGACGCAAAACTAGATAGGACACATTTGCACTCCCAAGGGTCACAGAGGACCAGGAGCGGGGTTTGTCAAACCTAACAGATCTCTTCGACTATTCCGCTATCAATGAAGACTAATGTTTACAAAATAAATAAAACCATGAGGACTTCCCAAGCTCAATGAATCAAATTATGCACACCTAATAGTTTGATGAATTCTATTCCCCAACTACCATACCTCGTAACCAAGTATGTATCTCCCCCAAGTATTTAGAAGCAAATATATATAAAAGAGGGGCCCTAAAACGCACCTAAGTGTATTCGTGCACGGCTAGCAGATAATAGTATGTCCGAAAAAGAAAAAATCCCGACCTACAAGTGCCCTAAACGAATAAGACACTAAGGTCTAAATGTGTGTCTACACCACAAGTCTTTCACCTTGTTATGAGAAGAGTTTGTATGTTACCACAGATTGGTGGTGATTATCCGAATGATTACACACACTTATATGAATGATTACACACACTTATATGTACACATATATAAATAATTACTGGGACCCCGTCCCTTGTATGATCTCGTATCGGAGCACGAATGAACCCGCTTAATAAATACATATTTATATAAAAAATATGATATTTATCATGTGGAACGACGTTCCACAAAGTATGTAGGTCGAACACGACCAAAATATATATTTATTCTCAAAATAAATATGTAAATCCCATGTATGACTAATTATCGAAAATAATATCTTTAATATTACTTATGTATATTTACCAAAAACCCATTAGTTGACACGAACGTTTTTATCACCATGTTATATACATATACTTACATATATAAACACATGTTTACATACAATGAGCACTTAGCAATCGATATTCGTTCACGTGTATATATATATACATGTATGTATATATACTACAAACATATCACTTGCTACATAAACACGTTTCATACATATTCCACATGTATATATCCGCATGTATATATTTATAATATGTATATATCCGCACGTATATTGGCTAAGTGTTTGAGTGTTGACAATATATATATATATATATATATATATATATATATATACATATATATATATATATATATATATATATCGCTAAAATGAAAACCACCCTCAGTTGTAAGAAGCGAGAGAACCACTTTTCAACCATTAGATCTTCAAAATGGATGGATGAGATAAAAAGTAATTAAAACTAATATTAAATACTTTTTTTTTCTTATTATGTCTCTAATATCTTAATCCAAAATGTTAGTATAGTAAATTTACTCATTTTTGTCTTTATTGTTTTTATATTACTTTTTTTGTATTATTATATTACTTGTTTTTTTTAAACATAATTTTTTATTAAAAACCATTTTAGATCCAGATTTTTAAACCAAAACAATTTTATTTTTACGTGAAAAATTTTACGTTTTACGTTAAAAAGTTTACGTTTTACGTTAAAAAGTTTACGTTTTACGTTTTATGTTAAAAATTTTACGTTCTACGTTTTACGTTAGAAAGTTTACGTTTTACGTTAAAAATTTTACGTTTTACGTTAAAAAGTTTATGTTGTACGTTAAAAAATTTACGTTTTACGTTAAAAACTTTACGTTTTACGTTAAAAAATTTACGTTTTATGTTAAAAAGTTTACAATTTTAACTTTTTTTTTTTTTTACAAAAACTTTTTTACACAAAACGAACGCTCCCAGAAATCGTAACTCGGTAGGTGTCTCAGATAGATTGTTATCATTATCGACTGGGAAAAAATATAAAAAACCAACAACAAAAATCAAAACAGTGTGTGGATTCTTGAAAAAGACGGGGTTTGTCTCAGATTTTCCGATAATCAAAGGCTATAAAGTGGGGTTGCAGGTTCAAAAATCTACCATCCACCAACCTTGGCGCGTCATCATCATCATCATCATCATCATCATCATCATCAAAATATACGTTTTTTTTTTTTTTGCATCATCACCGCCCAAATCCAACAGATCAAAACCCATATAGTTCACTGTTCAAATCTACCAAAAAAGACACCCAAAATCTTCCAAATCCATACCAAACATAAAAAGTCATACAAAAATCAAGAAACCCCCATTTTTTACAACAGATCAAACCCACATAGTTCACTGTTCAATCTTCCAAAAAGACACCCAAAATCCTTCGAATCCATACCTTCATTTAACCAACAAAAAAAAACCATCAATTTATACAAAATTCAAGATTCTCAGCAAGAAACTCAAAACAATTGTTTCCAGATTCAAACATTCAAAAGCACCAGCAAACCGTTACCAACAAACGCAACAACATCATCAGCCGTAAAATAACAGGCGAGGGTTTATACCACACCCACCCCCCTATGCGACATCGTCGTCCAAGGGTTCAGCCACCGCCCCTCACACAGCCACCGCCTCCAACACCAGCACCGCCACACACCGTTGGGCCACCCCTACCACCAGAAACCCCCCCCCCCAGAAAAACCCTAAAGAAAACCCCGCTACACCGCCTTTCTTTCTTCTCGATCTGGTATACAGAAACACCACCGCACCGCCTTTCTCTATCCTCCGGTGCCATATTAGCTTGAACTACAGCCATGGAGAAATCTCCATTATAATGATGTCCTGTATCCTTGTACCATAAGAGACCATCTTGACGACCACCGGAATCAGAACCGTTGTGAATATGTCTGTCGGAACGTGGCCGGAAAACAAGCCCACAAAAAGTTCATGAACCCAGATTTCATACCTCATCTCATCAAGACCCCTTTTCTATGTATAAACAGAAAATCAGAGGAGGGAAGGGCGGAGAAACGAGGGGTCATCGGTCTTGTCTCCGGAGAAGGAGGTGGCCGCAGGAGAAGGAGGGGGTCGCCGGAGTAAAATGCATAGACAGAGAGATGGGGGTGAATGAATTTAAGAGAGATGAGGGTTTATAATTTAAGAGAGAGAAAGATGAGAGATGTTTAAAAAGCTCTGGTTACTTTAAATGAAGAGAGAGGGACAGATATTACATTTGGGGTAAATGACCAAACTACCCTTAATGGTGGCAAAATCTAATTGGTGGAGAGTGGTTCTCACGGTTCTCACAACTGGGGATAGTTTTCATTTTAGCGGCCCCTTATATGTATATGCATATATATATATATATATATATATGTATATATATAACCAATTTTCATCCTCAAATCCCCGGCTAGTAAATTATTCCCCTAAATGACTTCGTAACCGTTTTCAAGAAAATATATTCCAAAGATATCTTTTGATTATGACTCGTAAATATATAGATTTTTTTCTTTCCGAAATACGTACACATAAAAATACATATAATTTCCCATGAACATCAAGACTTGGCCGTTTTATTATAACACCCGATTTTCACAAATGTGACAGATTTTATACTAAAATACCCATGCGTTTTGGAAACCCCCTTTTACATAAAACGAAATTTTATGAAAAAAACCCTTGATGATCCTACATGATTATCAAATAACGATTTTTCCAAATTTAGAGACTATCATGTTAGATTACCTTCCGTAACATACAAAATCACCGTTTCACATATATTAAGCCACATAACACAAATTATGTACTTAACATGTAAAATCAAGTGTTAATATACACTTTACCATTTTAAAAACTGATGCGTGTCGAGTGTATTATGTTTTTATTAATATTTTAAGCCCATTTTACACATTAGTCAAGTTTTAAATTTATAAAACACGATATTCTACTAACACTAAACACACACATGGGTAAGTGCACCCATCGTGAGCGTAGTATAGTGTTGGTAAGATACCGAGGTCGTCCAAGGACACAAGAGCTTTTAGTACCTGTTTATCCTCAACGTCTAATCAAACTAAAATTTTTTAGAAAAGGATTTTGAACATGAAAAATAAAAACTAAAAATGCTGAAATAAAAATAAAAATAAAACAGATAGACAAGATGAATCACTTGGATCTGACTCGCCTTTAATGTATCCTTTGATGATTTCCGCACTTTTGCACTTTTTAAGAGATTATCTTAGAAATAGTAGTTGGCCCCTCTTTTGAAGATGACGTTACCCTCAACCTAGTGGTTTGAGTCAGCAAGGATACAATCCCAAAGGGTCGGAATATTGAAAGATAATTAATTAAGTTATTAATGCGAAAAGTGGTAGGCCCCTCTATTGAAGGTGACGTTACCCTCGGCTAAGTGGTTGGAGTCAGGAGAGATACAATCCCAAGTAGCCGGTTTAATGTATTAATAGTAGTTTACATATGAGGGGATCAAGCCATTCGCACCCCCGCCATCCAATACCAATGGGTATTGAAGGAGGTCCTAGTAAGCTTGACCCAAGTCATTGCAGGATCTATACACTGAACAAGGAAAGAACCTTACTAAACCATTCCCTTAACCCCCGACTAGGTAGCCAATTGGTCCTGAAAATACAAAAGAAAGACAAAAACACACTTTTTCCAACATTGGTAATAAAAAAAGTTAGTTTTATGCATTATTTAATGTAATTTATATGTTGCATTTTACACACATCAAAAACACTATTATGCCAAATCTCACCATTATGCATAATATACACTTTACTATAAAATCCATCATTTTATCATGTTGAGGTATTTTATCACCAAAAATACACTTAACGTACTAAATGATTGATAAACCCACTTCTAACACCTTCTAAACCCTAATATCCAAGAGTTACCATTATCACATGTTAACTTATAGTTTTAACATATCAACCTCCATCAACATTATCAAACATCATCATCAAGCCTCATGAACACATACCTTTTCTTAAACTATATTTGCAGTACAAACTCTTCATATGAACATTTTCATCCTTAACAAGAATCATCATGCTTTACATAAACATACAAGTATATATGACTTCAAAAATCAAGCAACAAAATCATAAAAAAAAAAAAAAACGCTACACACCCTCATGGATACACACATAGACTTTTCGAAAATCCCATTTTTACCAAGTGTTTACTTGTTAGATCATCCACTTTCATAAAATCCCATTTGGTTGAACCTTCTTGTGCAAGTGAACATAACATAAGTTGTGCAAGTGAACATAACATAAGAATGTAAATAACAACAAAATGCAAGGATTATACCACAAGATGAAACACTTCAAAAGGGGTAGATTAAAGGGTAGTAAGTTAAGGTGTGGCTCTAAGACTCCTCCTAAACTTCTAACACCTTAACTTATGGAAATTTCAAGCGTGATTTTAGTGTGTTTAAGTTTGGTATTTTCAAGGGTTGTGGGATGGTGTTTAGGCTGTAGGTATGAGAGGAGAGAAAGAGTATTGTGTGTTGTTTGTAAGAGGTGGAATGATAAGTTTTGTCTTGTGTTCCTTGTGTTCTTATAATAATCTAACTACACACCATGATCCCAAAGTCAAGCAACCCCTTACTAGATTTTCAAACACTAAACCAAAGAGAATGGTGGTATGGAGCCCTCCTTGTGGTCGTAGGTAGGAGAGGGGATGGGTGGGATTGGGTTGGTTTGATTTTGTTGAAAAATTAGATTACTTCCATGATGAGATTTCAAGATATTTAGGTACTTAGTGTAATTAGGACACTTATAAACCTAACCTTGTGCTAGTTCACTAGTTACCCTTGGCTAGTTCTTAAGACAATGCTTAAGAACATTTACGAAATAAAAACGGGATTTATTAATTAGATATCCATATTACATCTCTTATCCCCCTAAACACCAAATACTAATCAACTTCACATATTAATCACGTTAAAATGAACTAAAAATAATACTTGTGTGATCCACCGAATAATTACATTTACTTATCTAAAATAAGTTTTTATCTATTATTCACATTGAACACATAATAATATCATCGATTTAATATTCCAGACATATGGGAACAATTTTGACGCAAAAACGTCTACCGATAATCACCAACGCTCGTTATAAAAGTTTTATCGTAACGCGAAAAGGCGATACCAATAATACCAAATGCAGTAAACCATGCATTTCCCTGGACCTTGTTAGACTTTACGGACTCAATTAACATATAATTATGTCTAAATGCACGTAATTAATTAAATAAATAGTGATTAGATCATACGGATTTACCTTTAATTTTACCGGTTGTCATATTTAGTGTTTAAAAAATAAACTAGTAGAGACGGTGGTGTTGATCTTTGGAAAAATGATGAGGTTAATATTTTAAAAGCGGTTCTAGACATGTTTGTTGTTGTCGACTTATCTTTATGCTTGTAGAAAATACGGTGTTTGTCCGATACTCTATTTTTTTAGATGGAAAACTCACTTTGTCTTCCTGAAATAAAGGCTCTATGGATATTACGAAATACTAGTATATAAATAGATTGTTGGTTTATTTAAGTAAACCAACTAACACCGTTCACTTGACACGTAGACATCATCGTGTCAAAGGGTTAATTATATGATTGTGTCGACCCATTTCAATTTACAGATGGTAACTGTGTAACGCACCAACGTCTATTAACTTGAGACTCATTGATAGTCATAAGGATAGGTCATGAATTTTTAGATTGTATTCACAGTTGGGATAAAGAATGCTATGACCATATTGGTTGATAATGCATTTAGTGATGATAAATGATTGATTATTTGATGATGAAAAGTTGTCTGATTTGTATGAAAGTTGGAAACATTTTCATCTTAGGTGTACGTATGAAAGATACTTTTAACCTAATAAACTGATGCAATTATTAGCGCTGCTACATGATTTGATAAGCTCGGTACCAACCGGTATCGAAAATACCGTTACCGAAAATCCTCAAAAGTGGGTACCGGTACCGAATATACCTGGTACGGTACGGTTCGGTGCCGGTCGGTACTGATACGGTACCGGTATTTGAGGGTAAAAACTGTTGAATACCGGTGCCGAACCGAAACCAAGAATGTCAAAAGTCGATACGGATTTGGTACCGAAAATATACTCGGTTTGATAAATTTGATACCTTATTGCCCTGATTTACTGTTTGATTTTCATTTTTTTAGTTGAATATAAAGTTTACTGTTCAAAGCGTTTGTTTTTTAATATAAGGATAATTATTAAAGATGGTTTATTGGAAGCCAAGGGTCAATCGGTTGGCAGAGAAAACAAACGAACAAAACATATTGGAGTTCAAAACTTGTCTTGAGACTTTTTATTCCGAATACAAAAAAAGTGGACCTACATAAAACTAAAAAAATACACTCAATATATAGACTAACTCTAACTTATCCTCCAAGCTTATCAAAATCCAATCTGATTCTAAAATGTAATAACTATAACAAACTAAAAATAGGAAAATAATTAAATTCAAAAAACTAATAAATAAAGGTCTCAAACTTTGTATTTAGTAGAATTGGATTTTCTATTCAAAAGGGGGTGGCGGCGCAACTTGTTGCCCGACTACCTGCCATTGCTTTGTAATTGTCCTTTTCGTGTGAAATCTTAGTTAATTTTATTTAAAAAAAAAATAAAATAAAAAAATAAATAAATAAATAAAGAATTACCGATGCTATCTTTTATTTCCTTTTCTTCGTTGCGATCCCAAATTATCCTAACACTTTGTCACAATTCACGCAAGAACTGGACTACTACTAGTGTTTTTCAAATAATATCAGTTTCTTTATTAGTATACCACCGAATTATGAATTTTTGTTATAATATCTGATATCGTTGTCATGAAAACTAATTGATAGTATAATAGGTTTTGACCAAAATATAAAACTTAAAGAGTACGGGGTGTAAAAATTACTATTTATCTAAAGACAATAGGAGAAAACATATGATATTGACATGACATGTAGCAGAAGACTTGAGCATGTGATCTTATTACCAAAATGAAGGAAGAAGTGTCGTTTTCGTAATCGTTTTCCTACAGTTTTTTCTAGTTTTGGTTAGCGGACAAGTTATAATTAAAAAACAAAAGATAATGCCTCTCACGTAACATCATTTTCCATTTCCATATTGCTTTTGTAACCCAACGAAATTGATATTTCTCCTAAACCCTGAGATTTCAACTTCGATTATGTTTATGAGATGCAATCTAGTTGTCTACACCAAACTTGATGGAATGTCTTTTGTAATTAATATTAAATTAATTAATTACATCAAATTATATATCATCCGCGAGGATGGAGAACTACGAGAACTTGAGAAAACAATCAAAATCATTATTTATTATATTATAAGATATATAAAATGTAAATAGTAACAATTTTTTTAGGTATGTCTAAACAATAAAAGTTTACACGTGTGCAAATGACAAACTTATACATATATGATGTTTTTGATATACGACTACCATGGTCGTTCGCTTCTCACTCACACTTGATGGAGCAATGCATGCAACACATGCGCCCACCGACACATGTGAATCTAAAATAAATTGGTAATGGCAATTATTTATTCAATTTAAAAACATAACCATTAAGATAAAAGGAAAGGGTTAATCATACATTGATTCTTGTTGCTTCGATCCACTCGTCTCTCTTCTCAAAACCATAACGGTTAAGCTAAATGAAAGTATAAAACTGGCCTTATGAGGCTGCTAGGGTGTTTTCCTTGGTTTCCTCCCAAGTTTATCTAAATATGTACACTAAGCAGCCTTACACTTCAAAGCCACCGAGTTTACACATTTTACATAATTAGCACCACCATTAACCTTTGGAAGTATGCTACTTTGAAGGAAGATATAGTGGTGGTAAGTTTTACAAGTTATATACCTTGTTTAATAAGATTGGTTAGAGTACGTAGATTAAATATTTTGATAATATTAGGGGGGACGGGGCGCTCCATTGTCCGCCTTTCATCACGCGTTGTATAGCGTGGAACACCGTCACCGCCGGTGTTGATCAAGCGTGGTTTATTAAACGCGTTGAAAATTTCACGCGTTGAGAACTTGAATTGCATATTTTTTTTAGTTCTTTAATCATGAATCATGTAACTTCAGTTGGTAGATAGATTAATAAGTTAAAAAAAAAAACTTACAAGGATCGAACAAGAATTTCTGAACTGAATCTTGAGTAACAGTGACTCAGATGGAGGAAGAAGGACCTGATTCAAAGCAAGTGAATGGAACCCTAAAATCCACTTAAAACAAATATCAATGGGCTGAGTTGGGCTGCCTGAGCTAATAAAAATGTTTGATAAACAAGTAAACTTCATCAAATAAAAATAAAAACACATAATTCAAAGCAAACTAGTGATGTTTAGTTTTTAATTTGTAATGTTTATTTTTTTAAGTTTGTAATTTAGGATTTATTTAATTTATATTTAAAAAAAAAAACCATAACTACTGATGGGCATTTCCACTAAAAACAATCACTAGTGATGAAATAATGCTCAATGACATGGCAGAAATTGATTCAATGTTGTGAGTGATGAGTGAGTGGTGAGTGATGAACACTCCTACCCCTTTAGTTTGACTTGTTGGGCAGGCGTTACGATAACTTGATAGATTGATTGGTTATTGTTAGGAGGGACGGGGCGCCCCGTGATAACCCATCCACCACGCGTGGAACCATCACGCACACCGCCGCCACACATTTTGAAAACGCGTGGAACCCAAAACGCGTCAAATGTTTCCCACGTTGTGATTTGAAAATTGGAACGTTGTTTTTGACCGTTGTTGTTTGAATGTAGCCGTTTGGAATTAAAAAAAAACTTAGACAATATATATATATATATATATATATATATATATATATATATATATATATATATAGGGAGAAGATCATGCGAGAACCACCTCTTATTGTGATAACCGCGAGAACCAATGTGAACACACAAAAAATGCCTAAAAATAGCTAAAAATCACACAAAATTTTTTTTTTTTGAATTTTTTAATATTTTTTATAAAAAAATCGCTTTCGAAGCCCAAAAAAAAATTTTTTTTTTGCTTCTAAAAGTAGCGATTTTAACATAAAAAATATTAATAAATTAAAAAAAAAATTTAGATTTTTTTTTATTTTTTTAGATTTTTTTAGGTTTTTTCGGGGTTTAGTTTTTAGCACTTTAGCTTGGGGGTGGGGGGTGGGGGGGGGGGTTTAGAATTTTGGGGGGTGGGGGAGGGGGTTTAGGTTTTTTTTAGGGGGGGGGGGTGGGGGTGGGGTTAGGTTTTTTTAGCATTTAGCTTGGGGGGGGTTAGGTTTTTTTTTTGGGGGGGGGGGGGGTTAGGTTTTTTTTTTTTGGGGGGGGGGGTTTAGGTTTTTTTGGGGGGTGGGGGGTGGGAGTTAGGTTTTTTAGGTTATTTTATGTTTTTTAGCTATTTTAGGTTGTGTTCACATTGGTTCTCAAGATTCTCACAATAAGGGTGGTTCTCGCATGAGCCCCTCCCTATATATATATATATATATATATGTATATATATATATCACACTTTCTTCAAAATTTATACCATTTCACCACACCACACCAAAACATAAATATATATCACACAATATTCTACATATTTCACAAATGGAATTTCCTACGGATTCGTTTCCGATGGACAGCGATAGCGATAGCCAAACGTCTTCTGACAATGAGACACTTGAATTTTTCCCGTTCCCGAAAATGTCCAGCAAGACTTGCGTAATGAAGAAATTCACTTTCGGTTGAGATACGATTTAATTGAACTTGTAGGTTCTTTAGGTTTGGAATTTCCTGATTCGGATGAGGAGTAGGTTTTCTTTATGTATATTTTTATTTTTATATGTTTATTTTTAAGTTGTAGTCTAAAATATTTCTGGAAATATTGTTTTTAAATGAAATTTATAATTTATAATTTTAGTGTAAATTTATAATTTAAAAACAAAAATAGACTTTGTAAGTGATGGAATTTAATCACAAGTGATGAGATTTCCACTAAAATCTATCACTAGTGATGGAATAATGTTTGATGACATGATAGAAGTTGACTGAAAGTTGTGACTGATGAGTGATGGGTGCCCCTACCCACTTAGACTATGGGGTATGAGGCTTTGGTTGGGGCGTGGGTTGGCTGAAAACGCCTAAGCCACCACCACGGGGGCTTGGGTTGGGGGGTGGGTTTGGACGTGGCCCTTGGGGTTTGGGTTTGAAGCCGCGCATGGGGCGGGATAGCAAGGTGATATGGCGGGCTCTCAATGGCCAAACCAAACTTATGCCCCCAACCCAAGCCCTACCATGCCCCATGGGCGTGGGTTTAAGTTTGTTTTCCACATGTCAACTCATGCCCCCAAACCCACGCCCACCATACCCCATAGCCTTACCGTCTTATTTTTTCAAACTATTACTATTATTACAATTAATGCATATCTTTTATTTATAGCCGTTATGCTACGAACTTATGTATAAATGAGCTACTAATCCTCTTTCTATTTTGATAACCAAAGGAAATGTATGGTGAGAAGAAATATATAGCTCAGTCCAACACTAGATCTACTCGTGGCCCATCACAGTAGGTACAAAGTGCTCGTGGCCAGAATAAGGGCCATCTCTCTAGATTTTGGACCACTCACAATCCCCCTTATGCGAAAGTTCCGACACTCGGAGATTTAACGCTAGGGCTGGCAATTTTACACGAATACACGACACGAACCTACACGACCTTAACATGTACATGTATGACCTTAACAGGTAACAGGTACTAAACAGGTAGACACGAAAATACCTGTTAATTTTCGTGTCTAAACAGGTTAGATACCTGTTTACCTGTTATGTACCTGTTAAGACATGTTAAGATTTTAATTTTAATTAAATAAAAAATATACCATTGGTCCATTACTCATTTAGTCATTTACTCAAATATAGAATTATTATTATAGATGGAACGTGACCTGTGACTCTATCTTCTTTAGTTCAAAAAAAAAGAAACCCTAAGACCATGTGTAGTCATAAAGCCCTCAAAGGGGCGTTATGCGCCATGTGGCATGCCACGTCAGCAAAGGGGCTTTATGGGGCTTTATGCAATTTGGGGCCGTAGTCATAAAGCCCCTGTGTAATCATTACTCAATTAATTTAATTTTCTATTTTTTAAATAATTTATAAGTTTTATAAAATAAAAAAACATTTCATTAAATAAAAAACACTACATTAAAAATTAAAAAAAAAAGTTACACTAAAAAAAAAAATTACACCTAAAAAATAAATTTATTCTTCGGTGTCATCTTCGTTCTCTCCTTCTTCCTCTTCGTTTTCTCCAGCATCTAAACCTACGTCTTCAAAGTTCCCGTCTTCGAATTCCTCCCCCACTTCTTCCTCGGAATCTTCGTCGTGATCATTGTTTGATCGAATTGGGCGAATCGCCCAAGCATGCTCAACCAAATCCGCCTTCAACGTGTTATGTATTTCTCTAGATCGCAGTAGTTGAGCATTTGCGAGTCTCTCTTCCGTTGTCGCTTGGGGTAGTTCGACCAAATCTTCGGGAATATAGTTTTGGCATATCGCTTTTCCATCATCCTCAATGATCATATTATGCAAAATGATGCAAGCATACATGGCCATTCGTATTTTATCCTTATGCCACATGCGACAAGGATTCCTGATAAAATGCCATCGTTGCTGTAGAACCCCAAAACACCTCTCGATGTCCTTTCTCGAAGACTCTTGTAATTTTTTAAAATACTTCCTTTTTTCATCGAAAGTTTCAGAAAACGTTTTAACAATAATCGAATACTCGGGGTAGATACCATCGCCCAAGTAGTAGCCATGCTCGTAATCGTTCCCGTTTGCATGGAAACCGGCCTTTGGTATAGTTCCAGAAATGTAGCCCTCGATTAATGGTGAAGCCTCTAACGTATTAATATCGTTAAAACACCCGGCTACACCAAAGAAGGCCGACCAAACCCAAAGGTCGTATGACGCAACACCTTGTAATACCAAAGTTGGCCCTTTTTGATCACCCCGCGTATGTTGACCTCGCCATGCGGTTGGACAATTATACCAACGCCATTGACGACAATCCAAGCTACCAATCATGCCGGGTATTCCATGCTTTTCTAGATGCACCTCATATATTTTTTGAAGGTCGTTCCAAGTGGGGTTTCTCAAATAACGTTTTCCATATAACTGGCATATTCCTAAAATATAATTTAAAAGTTACGAAAAAATAAATGTATAAAAGTAAATAAATAAAAGACAATTAAAAAATTACCATAGCAAAAATGTTCCAAGGTATCTCGGGTTGTTTTCTCCGCCATCTTCAAATACTCGTCGTTGATGTCGTACGTGTTTCCGTATGCTAATACGCGTAAGGCGGATGTGACCTTTTGAATTGAGGTGAAGCCTAGATATCCTCGTGCGTCCATTCTTTGCTTAAAGAAATCGTACGTATTTTCCAAGTCATTGTTAATGCGCAAAAATAACCTTTGGCTCATACGAAAACGTCGTCTAAAAACATTTGGTCCGTGAACCGGTGCCGCGTCAAAATAGTCTTTCATCAAACGCTCGTTCGCGGCTTCACGATCTCGCAAGATATAGGTGCGTCGCAAGATGGGTCGTGGAGGGGGAGGTGGCCGAATGTGCGCAAATGTTTGTAGCACAAAAGTACATGCACTCGTAACCGCTTCTTCCTCGGCCGCGTCTTCGTCGGGCGAAAAATATCTTCGGTAAATTTCGGTGAAAGACTCTTCCGACGGGGAACCCATTTTTTATAAAGTGAGACTAGCTTTTTAAAAAATATATGAAGAATGAGTATGGAGAATGAGTATGAGGTTTGAGTTGTAAAAAAAAGTGGAAGAATATGAGGTTTTATAGTGTGAAAAATTAGAAAAATTGAATTTTTTTTTTTTTTTTTAAAATATGACCGTTTTGTAACGGTAAAAAATTAAATTTTTCTTCTTCCTCGCGCCGCTATATTCTTCACGCCTTTCTTTTTTTTTTTCTCAAAGCGCCCCGGGGGGCGGTGTAATCGGCGCCATACCGGCGCTATGTTGCTTGAACGCGCCCCATTACATGTGGCCTAATGCTCTCAAGTTACAGCCGACATCATCCCTCCTTCATCCAGATCCACTGATCCAGCGCCGCTGCGCCGGTCATCCACTGCCGGTCATCCATCGCCGGTCATCCACCAGCATCGGTCATCCATCGCCGGTCATCCACCAGTATCGGTCATTCACAACCGGTCATCCACCGCCGGTCATCTACGCACAGCCGCTCCTTGAGTCTTTTTTCAAAAACTAAAGGTAATTTTGTTACTGTTTCAAACTTTCAATGTTTTGTTTATAACATCTTGCTTATATGTTTTGATTATAGTTTGAATACACAGTGAAAGTGAACATAAGCATATACTATATGACTGTGAACTTTTATGTTTTGATTATAGTTTGAATATGTAAAGTTGAAATAGAAACTTTTATGTTTGGTCATCCACCGCCGGGTATACACGATATGCCAGCCCTATTTAACGCCTATTGTCCTTCTACAAGGTTATTATTCCTTTATAAGGTATTTATAAGTTTTGATCGACAACAAAGTACTATTTATGTGTATAATGTTTGTTGTTTATAGATGACTGCCTTACAAGAAAAAAATGCGAGCAGTGAAGGAGGAGAAGCAAGTATGTTGAATTCCAGGTTGCGGTGCACGTGTAACATGTTGATTTGGCTGTGAGAATTAGTGAGCATAGTAGACACTCTAAGTAGTGTAGAAGCTTTATGCTCGAGTATGATTCATGACCACCGTGCATACCCCTCTCCCTCTTTATTCTTGTATGGAAGATATACATGATTTATAAATTATGATCTACCCAAAATTTTAACATATTTAATTTTGAAAATATTTTTATTTACACGAAATTATAACTATAAAAAGGTACACGACTATATGGGACATACCGCATGTGACTTTTGGGAAAACAATTAAAATAAAATTTTTGGCTAGACGAAATTAAAAGTTTACCGGTAAATGATTCTGATAAACGGGTATATCAACCTCATACGCGTCACATACCCGAATAATCATCCTAGATGTTTCGGATATTTCTATTGGCATGCAAATGCATGCCACAATAAACGAAGTGAAATTTTTTGTTCTCTAAACTCTACTTTGCTGATTAAAAACAGCTGAATAAATAAGATACTTTGCATCTCGTCGCCACTTCATTTATCTCAAAATGATCATTATCATCCACTTGAAGAGTTGAAGGCCAGGGGTGTTCCCATAATTGTCTGGCTGGGGTGTACCACCAACAACATAAGTACTGCAATTGTTTAATGATATCCTTTTAAGTACAATAAAAGCTAAATGGCTTATGCTTAGGTCAAATAGTCAACAAAGCAAATATGTACCCAATGACACCAAGGATACGTAAGCTCTTTTGCACAACATCACCTCTCTTCAACAAACCCTAACTACTTCCTTAATTATAAACTATATTAAGCATCCACAAATGCTACCTAAGAAACTGTAACACCTCACATATATAATAGCGGAAGTTATTTATGGTTTGAGGTTGTAATCATGAATGGTTACTTTGGTCAATGAAAAAAAAAAGATAAATCATTGTGCACATAAATTAACCCTATTAGTTGTCTCATTTTAGAATATTTTAGGTATAATTGTGCACATATGAAAAGCTTGTAACTAGAATATATATTATAAATATTCAACGTAAGTCTGTGAAAAAACTCTGGAGTATGCTTGCATAGGAAACAATTTTTATCACATATATAGCAAAACAAAATATTTTGGGTGATTTTTGCTCAAAGATATTGTTGGTCCCCTCTCTCTGGTTTTGAGACATAAAGTGACGGATCTGTGGTTAGTTCTATAACTAAATCTCATGGGTTTCAGTGAGAATGTTGCCATGCCTAGTTCATTTTTTATTTTTCAAATATAGAACTATCAATTTTTTCTCCATATTTTTTGTTAGAAGTTTCCAACAATTGTTTTATGGACAACAAACTTCTTGCTTCTAATTATGTGAATCAATCTTTACCATTATGGTCTATTCATCTTATTCTTAAATGTAAATTGATACATCTTCTTCGTTGTCCTCACAGCAATTGAGCCAAGTCTAGATATGAAAGCATCTTAACAACATATCAAGAATTTATTCTGATATATATTGTGGAAATAAATTCTTTAATTTTATTTACTTTATGAAGAAACTCTGCAATATATATTTTTGAGTTATTGTAATAATCTTCAAGGCTTAGGGAAATTCTGGCAAGTGTTTATCGCAGGGACGGGGCGGTGTTCCCACACCCCGAATATTTTTTACCGTTCTCTCACAGACGCAAAACCCTGCTCGGCTGACACCTCCAGCACCTCCCAATCACCTCGAGTCTATATGGAACAAGTTGGTTTGTGGGATACGCTATCAGAGTTGTTTGGGAACTTTTGTGATGCGTTTATTACAATGACTATTTTCTCACTTCAGTTATTCTTTTCTATTTTTTTTTTATGGCTGGGTCTATTCGCACACGCTGTTTGTCTTTTTGCACATCCAAAGCGCCTCGCTATGGCCAAAGCGGGGCGCTTTGGCTTTGGTCAACAGACAAGGACTGACTTCTGTCCTGGTGCAGGTATCGGTACAAGGGATCTACAATGGTGGTGGCCTTTTGCCAGGATTTCCCAAAGGGAACCCTGGAAATGGCCCTCCAGAAACTAATAAGCGTCTGCCTGTCCATCATCGTAACAGCCTGCGTATATAAATCAGTATCAAGCTCAGGCTCAGTGTACAAACCTGTGTGGACAGCAAACTCCCGCACACTCATCTCAAACTGCTGACCGGCCAGACGGAATGTAACCTCGTGTACCGGAAATAAAGGGTCCTCCACGTAATCCGCCGGATGCGGCGCGTATGTAAACGTAGAGCAAAACTCGTACGTAAGCTCAGGGTACGAGTCCTCCATCCCTAACTCAAATAGGCGCGACCAGGGAGTATCTAGCCCAACTATGTCACGCGCCCGCTCGATCTCCCCCACGGTAGATAGCAGCTCCCAGTCTATGCCTACGTGCTCCCCAATCGGTATGGTGCGCAACCTAGCGCATCTCCCCCTCGCCCGCGACCCCACCGGAAACTGAAGATACGGACATGCCGGCTCCTCCTCGTCCCCCACCAATCCCTCATCAATATGCTCAATCTCCTCATCGGATAAATCCATCCCTGCACGTTGATCAATTAAACAAATATTAATAATTAAACAAATAATAAATAAACAAATAATAATAAAATAATAATTATTAAACAAATAATAATTAAATAATAATAAATAAACAAATAATAATTATTAAACAAATAATAATTAAATAATAATAATTAAACAAATAATAATAATTAAACAAATAATAATTAAATAATAATAAATAAACAAATAATTATTAAACAAATATTAATAAACTAATAATAAATAAACAAATAATAATTATTAAACAAATAATAATTAAATAATAATAAATAAACAAATAATAATTATTAAACAAATAATAATTAAATAATAATAATTAAACAAATAATAATAATTAAACAAATAATAATTAAATAATAATAAATAAACAAATAATTATTAAACAAATATTAATAAACTAATAATAAATAAACAAATAATAATTATTAAACAAATAATAATTAAATAATAATAAATAAACAAATAATAATTATTAAACAAATAATAATTAAATAATAATAATTAAACAAATAATAATAATTAAACAAATAATTATTAAAATTAATAAACTAATAATAATAATTAAACAGATTATTTAATAAAACAAATTAAAAAAAAAATCAACATGAACCAAAGCGCCCCGCTATGGCCTCGGCGCGGCGCTTTGGTTCTTCATTCTGAAGAACAGAAGCCAAAATGGCAGCGGATCAACCTCAAAACAACAACAATCAAGCCATAAAATTGAATGAAATGATACACGAAAGATTAAGGGCTTTAGATCTAATCTTTATGCGGCTGAAAAGCTCGGAAAATCAACGAAAATGGCTCGAGTGTGTGTAAATCGCACTTTGTGTGTGTTTTTTGTTGTTTGGGTGAAGTAAGGGGGAAGATGCCCCGCTTCAGGGTATAACGAGGGACCAAAGCGCCCCGCTATGGCCATAGCGCGGCGCTTTGGTCCCAAAACGCTGCGTTATGGGCATAGCGGGGCGTTTTGGTGTTTTTTTAAATTTTTTAAAATTGTATTTAATTAACAAACGGGCCAATAAATAGTCTAAATTTGCCGTTTTTTCTTTTATACATCATTTTTTAATATATATGGACTATACGGCAAGTTTCGGATCAAATCGGTTACGTGTGATGTCTTATTCCGTTATCTCGTGTCATTTAGGTTTGAAATCACAAGTACTCCTGTGAGAAGTGTTATGTGTAACAGCCGCCTACCGTACATGAACATGACTTATTTTTTCATTAATTGCAGTATTATGATGTATATTGTCATTTCGGGTCGTACAAGTGCGTATTGAATCCGATTGGGTCGTGTCGGTGACATTCGGTTTTTAACGTGATGTAACGCGTATATTGAACAAACACAAACGTGGTTATTATTAAACACATTTAAGATACACAAACACAAACGTGATTATTATTAAACACATTTAAGATACATCGTGAACATATGGGATTGCATTAAGGTCGGGGGCACGATACGTAAGCATTTCGTACGTGTCGATCTGATCCCTGTATAATGTATGCCAGCCTGCTGCGCGCTCTGTTCTGTTCGATGTCCAGAGTAGGTTTGGGGGAGGCATTGGATAACAACCTTCAAGCTCTACATGTATGAAATGCCCCTGGTCGACGAACACAACCGCAACTACCAGGTGAGGTTCCTCAGCTTCGTTTGGGCCGCCCAGCATAGGGAAAATTGTATCGCTCCCACGAATGTCGAAGGTGTGAACAATCACACCGTATCGTTGGGCAATAAGAAACCCCGTCTCAGGCATCGACATGTAATTTTCGATACCTGCTCGTCCCACCCCCTGAAAATCGATCCGTTTAACCAGCGCATCATAATGTCCTACATTTTCCGGATCGAAAACCTGCCTCCAAAGCGATTCGTGCATACATAACTCCTTTAGAAGCTGTTCCCGGATCTTCAAATATGAATTTTGTTTCAATCCTAACCCAACAGCCACCGATCTAAATCCACAATGACCATCTGGTTTCACGTCCTTTATTTTAACGATGTATGGATGGATCACGTTGGGAATCTGAGATGCGTAGTTGCGGATCGCTATATCCGTCTTAGGACCGAGCTTGATATTCGGGAAATCAGGGTGTAGGTTGAGCGGTTTGGTATTCTTTCCTCTGCAAGAATCTTCGGCTGATATGTACGAGCTGTGACGGGGAAGATCGTCTGAGGCATCGACCCAAGTTTCTTCTGACGGATTGTAAGAGCTTTGTCTAGCAGCTTCAACCTTTCTTTCTTCCTGCCTTTTCAATGTTGGTCGACCACGAGTTTTCTTCAGAACAGCAGGAGATTTTTTGTTACTGTTCCCTGGATTGAGGATTTGCTGAAACTTTTCAAAGAAGCTCCTTTTCACTTGAGGGGGTGTTGGATCGATCTGTTTTTTCAATTTTTCAAATTCCACGTCTACATCAATATCCTCTATTTTATTCCTTGCAGGCTTGAAGTCAAGCTTCTTCCAAAACACGTCTATGTGTGTGATCCGGATTTGCTGACCTGTGGATGAAAACAAATTAGGTGGCAAAATCATAACGAGAAAGTTCAAAAATAATAATTACCTTTATTTTCCAACTTTTCCAAACGACAGGCACATGGCAAACCACAGCTGGTAAAAAGTTGGCAACCACAGCTTGCACCGTAGGCTCTCAACCCGTCTTCCTTACGCTTTAGTTCCATACTCAAAAGCTCAATCGCATATATTGAAACCTTTCTGAGAATATATGCAAGCATGGGCTGCTTCTTGTGGTGCGTCATCACTTTTCGGAGACTTGTTTCAAAGGTACTTCTAATCTCGGCGTATTGTTTAGCAACAACATGATCAACATACAGTACAAGTTTATCCAGTGTGTTGCGATGACTTGGAAAGTGACTTTTTAATGTTGCATGCATGCTCTCAACCCTGTTGGTCGTAGTCTGGCGAAAGTTGATAGTTTGGTTAATCCAGCAAGATACAAACTTTTCACGGTACGGATCCAACCAGGATTTCTTCATATAATCATAAACCTCTAAAATTAAAAAACGTAAATAGTCAGTTTTTGTTATTATATAAAATTTGAACATAATTATGTAAGAAATACTCACGTTCACGGTCAGCTTCTTTCAGCTGTGCTTCAAAGTTTTCCAAGTTATACATGTATATTTCCTCGGTCGTGGACTCGCACAATGTCCAAAATGTACGTACGAATTCTTTCCACTCCTTGTCAGAGAATTTCTTCTTGCTGTTCTTATTAATATTTTGTTGAATATGGAACCGACAAAGATACTTATGCGCTTTTGGAAAAACTTGTTCACACGCGTTCATTAGCGCAAAATCCCTGTCTGTTAAAATCACGCGCGGTTCCATACATCCTGCCAGCATAGACTTGATCCTCTGCAACACCCATAGGTAGTTCTCTGACTTCTCGGCGGAAATTACAGCACAAGCAGCCGTAAACGATTTGTTTGTCGACGTCATGCCTACGACCTGAACAAATGGCAGGTTGTACATGTTCGTTTTGTATGTGGCGTCAATCATTAGCACATGCGGGAAGGCACACCACATAGTGAATGATTTTTCGTGAACAAAGAAGACGTCTTCAACTTCGTTCGATATCTCATTCGTGCGCATGTAATAAGTGTAATTTTTTTCGATAAGAATGTTTTCAAGTTTTTGCATCGGAGACTTACCGACATTTTTTTCGGCGTTGATCTTCTGAGCAGCGTTGTGTATATCTTTCGGAATAAGCTTTCTAGCCGGATTGTTTTTTGTCAGCGTTCGCCAAATACTTTGGTTGCGAATATCTTGCTCTGCCAACTCCTTAACCAGTTTTTTGTCCTCCGAAGAAAGCCTTCTCGCATACGCGTGACCCTCGAAGTTTTCAATAGGAGTGTGGTTATGCTTCGCCTTCGTCACCTCGATCCTCCAAACACTTCCGGATGATTCCGAAAACCCGATCATCTCGAACGGGCAGCCTATTTTCTTGCTACCCGTTTTCCTCTGTGTAGCTACACTCTTATGCTCCCCACCAAAAGTACATTGAAACCAAATCTTGTAATTCTCTCCTCTTTTATTCGACCTCTTTGTCACAATGAGGTAACCATTGTCTTTTGCCGTGTCTTGTACCCAACGCACCAACTCTTTACGTGACGAAAAGGTCTGCGTTGTATCAAACGAAAATGTAACCGGGTAACAACCTTCCTCGTCAACAGACACATCCTCCGGCTCACCATCGTCACCGAGATTCGAATAGACTTGATGTTCAAAGCTCTGTTCACAACCGTAACTCTGGTTTGGATAACACTCCTGCTGTACAAAGCTTTGCTCGCCACCGTAACCGAAATTCGAATAACCTTGTTGACAACCGTAACTTTCGTTTGGATAACACTCCTGCTGTACAAAGCTATACTCGCCACCGTAACCGAAATTCGAATAACCTTGTTGTGCGTAAGGGTCCTCCACAGGGGTATTCAAATCCAGCTGCACCGTGTTATCACGATAACGAATGCCAGATACAACCTCTGTCTCCCTCAAGTTGGACGACACCGGTTTCTCAAACGAGTCAGAAATAGCGGTCCCCTCGTAAGAATCAGGAACAACCGACTCGTCAGAATAATCACCGAAAAGATAGTTACTGAACCACGACATCGTTTTTTCAAAAAATTTAACTAATAGAGCAAAGAAGATCGACAGAAAACAATTCGAGTGATGAATCTGTTGTCTAGCCAGTGATTTAAAGCCAGAATTTGGGATCGAAGCGCCGCGCTATGGCCAAAGCGCGGCGCTTAGGGTTCACGGGACGACTGAAACCTAGGAAGCTTTATGTCTGTCAGTCTGTCACTCAGTCAGTCATTCGAAACCTCGTATCACCTTTTGTCGCCCTAAGCGCCGCGCTATGGCCAAAGCGGAGCGCTTAGGGGTGTGAAAATTATTTTGGCTGTGTGTGATTAGCATGATTTTTTTTTATAGTAGTCCCCTTTTGATGTTTTTCCTTTTTTTTTATTTTTTTGTTTTCAGCATTTGATCTTTTATTTATTTTTTAATTTCATGTTATGTTTAGATACCTTTTTTTCTAATTAATAATTCAGAACAAAGTAAAGTTTCACCATTACTTAAACAGTCGAAACTAATAAACCTTGTTGGAATACAATCACACATCATATGTAAACATCAAAATAGTTATATTCAATGTATCGGCGTACTAGAAATTTGATTTTAGTGATGTAAAATCAATGATGGACTCGTCTGTAACCAACAACCAATGTTTTTATAACTAGAGGCCAAAATCAAGAACATGATGCCCTCATAATTAGTCAGAAGAATTAAATTCTATTCTATTCTATTCTAACTACTACAAATACCAAATGGGGAATAGTGCCAGGCAGCTGCCTGGCACTCCCCCATTGGCCCAACCTAATTTTCAATTAATTTTATTTCCAGTTAAAATTACGCTTTCGTCCTTTGTTTAAAATTACCGTTATGCCCCCAGCTCAAAATAAAATTATAGTCTTGCCCCTAGCTCAAAATTACGCTTTTGCCATCGGGTTAAAACCTAACTTTTACTTTTGTTCCCAGTTTAAAATTACGGTTTCGCCATCCGTTTAAAATTACGTTTTCCCCTGCTAAAAATAAAATGTTGTTTTTCCCTCTAGCTAAAAATTACGAATCTGCTCTCAGCTCAAAATTACGCTTTTGCCCACCGTTCAAAATGAAAATATGTTTTTCCGCCAGCTAAAAATTATGATTTTCCTCTCAGTTTAAAATTTACCCAAATGGGGGAATAGTGTCAGCCAGCTGCCTGGCACTTCCTCATTGGACCAACCTATTTTTAAATTACTTTTATTCCCAGTTTAAAATTACGCTTTCCTCCTTTGTTTAAAATTACCTTTTTGCCCCCAGTTCAAAATAAAATTATACTCTTGCCCCTAGCTCAAAATTACACTTTTGCCCTTGATTGAAAACCTAACTTTTACTTTTGTTCCCAGTTTAAAATTACGGTTTCGCCCTTTGTTTAAAATTACGTTTCCCCACCCCCCCCCCCCCAGCTAAAAATAAAATGTTGTTTTCCCCTCTAGCTCAAAATTACGCTTTTCCCCACCGTTCAAAATGAAAATATGTTTTTACCCCTAGCTAAAAATTATGATTTTGCTCTCAGTTTAAAATTATGATTTCGCCTCCGGTTCAAAATATATTTATGATTTTGCCCTCTGTACAGCCATACAGAGAGAGGCCCAAAATTACGGTCATATCATCGTTTTTTTCCCCATAGCAAAATTATAGTAGTCTTTTTGTAATTGATTAAGAATTATTCGGCCATCGCCCCGCAACGCGGGCGGGGCATCTACTAGTTGGTACACAAAATTCAAATACTATATTCTTCTATATATTAAAAACTGAAGCATTTGAACAGTAATAATAATAATATAATAAGTATATTAACACTATGGGGTATGGGGTGAGGGTTGGGGCGTGGGTTGGGTACAGATACCCAAGTCACCATCTCGAGTGAGCTTGGGTTTCGGCGTGGCCTCTTGGGCGGGGCTACAAGCATGACATGACGGGATCGCATTGGCCAAGATTTCTAGCCGTTTGGGTTAGCCGTTGGCCAACGCCTATGTTTATAAAAAAAAGGAATGAGTAAATGGTATCGGGTGTCGGTACCGGTTACAAATTTACCAAACCGGAGGTTCGACACCGGCATTTATCGGTTTTTACCCTCAAATACCGGTGTCGTACCAGTACCGACCATATCGAGCCGTACCGTACCATGTATATTCGGTACCGGTACCCACTTTTGGGGATTTCAGTAACGGTATTTTCGGTACCGGTTGGTACCGAGCTAATCAACCCTGTAGCAGCGTAGCAATGCAAGTAATTGCACCTTTTAGATTATTTTTCATACACACAGTAAGTAAACTGTATTTTGTTTGAATGAGGTTTTATATACACAACAACTTATTTTGCTTTATTTTTTGTCTTTTTCTGTAATGCATGAATTGTAACATGTAAAATTAACTTGGATATTTAGATTATTGATGAACAAATCATATCAAATCCTATAATCAAACCAGTATCGTATCGGTACCAAATTTACTATAGCAAATCATTTTCGGTACCAATTCGGTACCCACCTTTTGGCGTTTTCAGAATCGTTACTTTCGGTTCGACACCGGTCTAGCGCCATACCTGTATTTATTGATTTTTACCTTCAAATACCATACTGTATTGTACCGAGCATTTTCAGTGCCGGTACCTAATTTCGATGATTTTCCGGATCGGTACCTTCGGTGCCGTTACCGGTACCGAGCTCATCCATATTTTAACGTGTTAGCACCGTAATAACTGAACTGAAAACAACCGAATTTCCAACGTGTAGGACATGTGGGTCCTATTATTATATATTAGATTATTTAAAATCGCTTTTTTTAGGACGGAGTAGCTATCATTTTCACGACATTTTTATTTATGTTTTGACATTTGGTATCTGCTTACCGTTACGGACACGCGTTTTGCAGTCATTGGGTCCCCGCCGCAACGTGCGGGCGAAAAATAACTAGTTGAATTAAAAGTTTAATACAACACTATTTTGCAATGTTACATATTTAAAAAAATAAAATAAACATGTTTCTAAAGAAAAACAGAAGCTAAAAGCATTTTGTTAAAAGATATAAATTTTAACTATTGACTAAATTGCCAAAAGCGTCCTGAGGTTTGTGTGTATTTGTCATTTTCATCCAAAACATTTTTTGTGTACCATATAGTCCTTCACTTTTATGATTTTTTGCCATTTTCATCCAAACGTCTGACTTTTTTTTTTTTTACCAAAATCGCCCCTGAGATTTGGGATTTTTTGCCATTTCATCCAAATGTTTGATAGAAAAATAAAGCAAATTAGATATGTGGATTAAAATTCCAAAAAATCCCAAAAGTGAATAACTATATTGTATAAAAAAGTTGTTTTGTATGAAAATGACAACAAGCCTAAACCGTAGGAACGATTTTGGCAATTTACTCTTATCTATTTGAAATGGTAATACGTTTATTTACTGCGAATGAACATTAATATTTCACTAGTTTAGAAAACTTTTGCATATAAACAAATATGTAGAAGCCGTTGAAATAAAAAAGAATTGTGAGAATATTTTTTTTTAATTTTTTTCTAACTGTTTTTTATACTTTTTGTTTTTATTAAATAAAACAGTATTTACATGCATTTATACGTAAAAACTTAAAAAAACACTAGGTAAAAATAATTTATTACATGTAGAAAAGATTTTTTTTTATTTTTACATCTTTTACCCATGGTTCTCCATTTTCCACTTTTTTCGTGATTTTCCAATAAACTTACCATTATATATATATATATATATATATATATATATATATATATATATAAAGTTGAATTCATTAACGAACCACAACAAAAAGTCGGAAACCAAGGAACCACTAGCTTTACATGCAAAAATTAATAAAAAAAATAATTATTTCCTCAAAAATATCATTTTACATAGTTTTTCAGCGCTTATGCCCAAACTGTCTATATAGAGGGTTCTGTCAAGTCTACAACTTGGTTGTCATTGCTACCGCCACCTACAACCCTTTCCACCTATTTGTTACTCCATGGATGATGTGTAATGGAGCTAGGTCCCACCTTCCTGGCTATAAATACAAGTCCATTGGTGCTTAAATCTGCATCTCGTTCTCTAATTTCACTCCTTGACTATCTTGTGATTCAATAGTCTTTTGAGCCTTTTGTAATCGCCAAATTTCGACCTCATTTCAGTATAATCAAAGTCCCTGAGCTTTTGGTAAGTTTTCTAACTACCCCTCATTAGTTAACTGCATTTAATTCGATAGAATTTGCCTCTGATTTCGTCAATTGTGTTCATTTAAAGTTTTTACTTTGACTTTGTCGTTTCAGGTTGCAAAACCCTTTTGTTTTCCAATTCCTCACACCCCAATTTGTGTAATTAGCCATTACATCAAGTTTGACAACTTAAGTTAGTATTTTGTTAATTTTGTCGAACCAAAAGTTTTAATATTATTTCAAACTTTGAGTAACGAACCAGAAAGCAATGCCATGTTGCCCTTTTACGATCCATAACACCAAGCCTTGACCAGGTTGACCTAAATTGCGTTCGTAATAGGGTTAGCTTGACCACATTTATGCGATTTTGGTAACTGACTGTAAGGTCCAACCTTGGCCAACCTACAAGGTCCAAAAGAAGTCTTAAATCAATATGAGACCAGTTGGGTAATGGGCTGTTAAACATGACATGTGTTACCTCTACAGTTTGTAAGACCTACTGTTGTCCATCTAACTAGAACGTTTAATATAGTTTATGCAGTTTACCAAACTTGATGTTACCTACTCTGGTCTTAACAACATTAACGAGCAGGTCTTAACAACATTAACCAACGATAACCACTATGTGACTATAAAACAACTTAGTATTCACACTGTACGAGCTAGTAGAAGTATGATTTTTTATCTTCGGGATAGCAGGATAACAGGTAAATATATTTAACTAATTTACGTAAACCTTAGATGCTAGCAAAAAACCGTTGATTTTTTTATTAGCCAGTGTTGCATGTTTAAACATGCTTAGCGATGTGACCAATAACACATCGAACCAATTTATGATCATACACTCGTCCATGTTATATTCGATGCTAATGCCAAAAACGCATAGTGTAGGCATATAGTGGCAGTAGTAGGGATGTGTGTGACTGGTAGATCTAGCATTAAGTCTAGACTCAAATCTGTGACAAGTTTTAAGTATGGTAAATCAAGATACTTATCTTATGATTGTTTCATAAGTGTTTTCTAAACATGTTTGTTGGTCGTATTTACTAGTGAAAGCTGACACATTTTAAAATTTGACTTACAGGTGCCGATCCTTAGAGGTAGGCTAGGTGGGTTTGGTTGAACGCCTTGGAATTTGTAACTCTGAGGACGAAGGTCTTTGACGTTGCCAAGTCCTTTTTGATATTTTGGTCCACCTTTTGATGCCATATATGGTTTATATGATTAAGATCATTTTTGGAGCAAGGGATAAGTACGCACAGGATTGTAGGATTGTAAAGGGACTCGACTTGAACATAGGGATGAGACACACAAGGAAACACACACAAAGACACTATATTCTTCTTATTCAAATGAGAACTACAAACTCTTTATAAGGATAATCCATTGGGTATTTGTAGGTCACCGCAAAGAACCGGTAGCTCCTAAATAACTGGCACCACTTCTTCTAATTCTACAAATTTTG
The DNA here is from genome assembly GCF_002127325.2 of Helianthus annuus. NCBI lineage: Eukaryota > Viridiplantae > Streptophyta > Magnoliopsida > Asterales > Asteraceae > Helianthus > Helianthus annuus. Next base: position 153,139,232 of record NC_035441.2, read on the forward strand.
ACTTTCTATAATATTTTAGTTTTACATATTATTTCGACTTCTAAATTACATAAAGCTTCTCCATTAAAACTAATTTAACACCTTTGGGTTATGCACCATATATTAGTTTAATATTAGGGTAAATTACTTTTTGAGTCCCTGTGTTTTAGTGGTTTTAACTAGTTGAGTCCAAAAGCAAAAAGTTTAACGACCTGAGTCCCTATAAGCATTTCCTTTAACCAATTGATTCCAATTTTGTAACACCATCCATCTAATATGTTAACTACAAGGGCAATTTAGTCATTTACACATAAAGTACAAGTGTCTATGCATAAGGTACTCTTTCACCTTTTTATATATATTGATACTCACAATGATAAAAAAAAACTGTAGTCTCTCTCTCTCTCATCCAGCCCTACTTGCTGCATCCAGTCCGCCGTCCCTTTCAACTCCGGCGAGGCCATACTCGGCCGCCACCTCGCTCGCCGCCTCGTCCAGATCGGAGTCGCCGACGTGTTAATTTGGAATGGTTTTCCGATTAGATGAGCAAGAAGGGCAGAACCATGAGTCGATTGGAACAGAGGCAAGGATAGGTCTGAGGCAAAACAAGTGAAACCCTCGGTCACATTGGTCACATAAAAGGAGCTCCGATCCGAAATCACCTGACCCGCATTGTTCGCATCTTGTGTCGTCGTAGTCTTGTTTCTTGGATTTGGATTTGGAAGCTTCACTCCTCCGTCTAGCTACAACTCTAAGATTTAATGGGTCATGACAATCTAGAAACAAGGATGTGTATTGAGGCAAAAGGAGGGCTGGTGCAGAGGAGGTGGGTGCCAAGTCAAGGAACAGATGTCAAAAGTCAAATGGCTGAAGACAAAGTTTCATGTTATTAATGACATAGTGAAACAAAAAAGGTATCGAATGTCGATGTTATTAATTCAAATTATAGGGCTTTATGAATCAGGATTGATTATTGTTTTTTTATGTTGATGCATAATTGGGAAGATGTGGTGTTCTGTATTTGGTTGAATGTTGTTGATTAATGACAGGATAGTGATGGTTGAATCAAGTCAAACGATCCCCGCAAACGCCTGGTGAAGCCAAAAAGAGCAATAATGAAGAGCAATAATGGAGGTGCAGTGATGATGGTGGTGGTGCGTTGGTGCAGCTGCAATGTTGATGTTGCGGCGACGGCGGTGGTGGTGGTGGTGGTGTGGTTGAGAGAGATAAGGAAGAGAGTGTGTGTTCAGTGTAAGTAATAATAATAATAATAATAATAATAATAATAATAATAATAATAATAATAATACAAGGGTATTTTAGCCTTTTAATAAAAAACTAACAGAAAAATCAAACGAAGTTAAAAAATTGGACTCAAATGGTTAAAGAAAATGCTTATAGGGACTCAGGGCGTTAAACTTTTTGCTTTTGGACTCAAGTAGTTAAAACCTATAAAACACAGGGACTCAAAAAGTAATTTACCCTTAATATTATGACTTATTTATGGTTTCATTGTATAAACTCATATTTTCAATTAATATACATACTCGCTTCCACTTCAATGTAAATATGTTAACAATTAGTCACACAATGCCCCACAATTGGGCCCACTGGAATTCTAGGTGTGGCACAAACCTACTGAACTGGACCTGACCCATGCACGAATCCTGGTCCTGTTTGGTTTTTAAAACATTGCCAACGATGGTTCACCTACAACTATTTCAAATGTCAAGAAAACATATATGTTATGTATGTGTGTAACTATGTCAATAAGCTCGAGCAAAGTTCTGCCAGACATGAATAAGCATACTCAATAATCAAAGACGGGAGCTCAAATCACATAAAAGAAATTTTTTTTAAAGATAGTGTCACTAGTCCCTCGGGGGTCAGGAAGGAATGGTGAGATTCAAGAAAATACAAAAAGGACAAATTCTTTCCAAGCATGGTGGGGGGAGGGGTGATATTTGTAAAATAATCATGAATATAATCAGATGAGAGGTATTTGTCATTTTCGGTTGAAAACAATTACGACCACATGAAGCCATTGTAACGCTCCACAACCCATTATCCCCACTTATTACAGATAGGTTATTATTCGGGTTACCACCTTCACCAAGGAACCACCGACGCTGTTTGTAGGTCCACTCGGAAAATCAAGTTAACCTACTTCCTTGTTATCTAAACACACCCGCAAGTGCGAAATCCAAGTGGGTATGCAACCAAGCAAAGAACACAAAATACAAGAACAAGATTCAAAGTTTAACGCTCACTTGTATTAAATCCAGCAGAGTTTTAGTACAAAGATAATACAAGAAAATGCTAACCAAAACTCTACTGTATGCTTTCATGTCTAAATGAGATTTGCAAGTCCTTTTATAGCCAAGTACAAAAGCAACCTACGAAAGATGTCCTGGGCCCATATATAAGCCCAAGAAGAACCAAAACCAAGAAGAACCTGGGTTCTTCTTGAGAACCTCCCTGCGAAACACCAAGTCCCACGATACATTCAATTCCATGAAATACCTTTAGTTCTTCGTGAGATATAATGTGCATGATTCTTCGTCAATCCATAATTGCATGTCAACTTGGTTATTTGTGGAAGACACGCCCAATAAAGGAATGGCCCAATAAGTAACCATTTTACGTTTTCATGCATGCAGATTCATTTGGTATGTAAATCTTGCATGAATTTGGTCAAAGGTCATGACATCATCATGGTGATGACGGTTCGCGACTCTTCATGCTTCGTGTGTCGGTCTCTGGAGCGCACAACGGAGGAATTTCGCGACATCGGTCTTGAGTTGAACCGAACCGAGCCACATCCACACAAAATTGTATCAATAAACTCCCCCTTGGATGTTGCTGGCGAAGGTTCACTCTTCATGTTGTAGGATCTTCAAAGTATTCACATTTCACAAACAGGGAGTGTATCAACAAACTCCCCCTTGAATGACGCTCGTGAATCTTTTGATCTTCAGTACTTCAAATCCTTTTGGTGTTGATGAGTGGTCAGCGGCAACTCGATCATCTTGATCTTCTGATTGCATCCATGTTGTGTCTTCAATCCGAAGCTTGTCATCGAACACGTTCTCTTCGCCTTTAGCCGGTTTGAATGCCGCATCTGCACAGGCAACATAGCTAAAGGCGTAACGAGAACAACTGCTTGGAATATAGTTAATATAAACAAACGACACACATGAGACCGACTCTCAATCAAACACCGACTGACAACAGTTTGAAAGTGAAAATCTAAAATTGATCAAATTTAGATTTTAACTTTCAAAACTTTTTAACTTTGACTGTTTATGAAGGTGCAATTGTTTTTTGTTTCAAACGGGTTTCAGGTGGAAAAGACTCGAGATCCAACATTGGGCAATCCAAAATAAAATAGAAATAAAATCTTTTTGGCTTTTATAAAGTTTATATTAAAACACACCTAATTTTTTTTTTGGTATTTTTGCAGATTTCAATTGTAAAGACGGAAAGTAGTAAATAAGTATATACAGAGATGTAGAAACGGAAAGATGTAAATAAATATTTATAGACATTCACTTTGTGAGTTTCGAGGGTAAGAGAATCATATCAGTGTAGGGTCACGTCAAAACACTCTTGTTTTTCAATTACTTAATATTTAGATAAGCATCCTATAACAATTATCGGTATTGTTGTCCACTTAAGCTCAACTTATCAGATGTACTCATGGTTAGGGGATACGATTAAGGTATGACTAATACTTACCGACCGGTGTTCATCCACACACGACACATTCCCGTATCAAGGTATGCACGAGAGTTCATCTTACTGGTGAGTATACAATTTATCATCTGTTTGCAACGTATATGATGTGAGATACTCACTTATTTTTGGATGAATACAAGCCCTATGTGATAAAATCACTTATTAATGAGGAACTTGATATTCGATGCATGCAGGGCACAAGAGCAAGTCCGTGAACAGGTTAGTACCATCGTACCGACAAAGAGACGAACTTGACTTTCGGATGATAGATGTGATTTAGAATCAGTTATTCGGGGGTGACTGTGATATTTTATCGCTTATTGATGGTCGTATGCTTCATGTATTATATACATGTATGTATGATATGTACACGTATGTATGGTATCATGGAAGTTCTAGACTTGCGTCACCATTGTTTTCGCTAAAAGAGACAACCATGATACCCAGATGATAAACAACATAAAGACCACATATCTCAGAACCTCGACAATCTATCAAACGAAATTTCGGTACCAAGACCATATGCCAATGAGCGGTTCCCACACGGTCTTCAGTCGATTTAGGTTTATATCACCCTACACACTTTAAAATGATTGTGAGCTTACCGATACATCTTATATAGAGCTACTTATCATTTTTCATTTTAAGTTCAAAGAGGTTTTAACAGACCACTAATATACTATCATTTTCTCTTTTTCTCGCCAGGAAACTCATTTTTGTTTTTCTATTGTTTTTGAATTTTTCGGATTTTGGAAAGTACTCCCCCTAAAATACAAAAAGTAAATTTAAACTTTTAAAAACATCTTTTTGGATTTTCTCAAGAAAAATATTGACAAAAATGATTTCCCGATGTTAATTAACTCATGTTTTACCTCAATGTCGTTTATCAAAATTAATTTTAATCAAAAATTATTTATCGAATTTTGGAAAAATCAGTTGGCATGTCGGTAATTGGTGTGGACCAAAACAACATTGACGAGTTTCATATTAAAACGATCATGTGTGAGGTGATATTCGAGATCAACGTGTCTGGTCAAAGAGTGTTGTACGAGATGTTAGTAATTCATAAAGCAGCTTAAGTATCGACAAGGATAGGAGAGATTAGAAATTCAAAACCGTATTCCTGCAACTTCTTCGTGCATTGGCAGGAATCTGAGTGCTTTCCTAAAATGGATATCCACCCGGTGTGGATTTCAAGGTCAATTTTGCAGCTGCCTCAGTTAACTCAAAAATCTCTTTACAGCAACAAGATGATAAACCCCCGGGTACGGCTAGTAAGTGGCAAGGGAGCATGTGGGAAAGCTTGTACACATCATCATTGGTCGGTCCATACATGATGCCTTCCACATGCTTTTGCACCAGCAAAGGTCTTCGTCTTTCTCCTTTAGAAATAATGTGTGGTTGTTCAATCCACTCCAAGGCATCCGTACACCCGGTTGGTTTGATCAACAAACACATTTTCTTCAATCACACCGTGAAGAAATGTACACTGCAAGTTCATCTTGCCGACTTTGAACGTCTTGTGGAAGAAAAGGCCATGAATCTTCTAAAAGCTTCAGACATGCTGCAGGCGCGTACACTTCATTTGAATCTATCCTCTTGACCCGATCAAAGCCTTCAACAATCAAACTTTGGTATGTTTTGCATTTTGTCGAAGGTTTCAATTTCCTTCAGCAAACTTTCTTCATTCATCAGACATTTTTGTCTTCTTTTCCTTTTTCTCTACATCAAAAGGCAACAATAACATCCCCTTAAGTCGCCGATCTTATGCATGGACGCTCCACTATCAACAATCCTAAGACTATCAATAGTTCCTCCTGGAACATCCTGCACACTTATTCAAATATTTGTTGGAGAGGGGGACCCAAGCCTTCATAGACTTGGGTCGTCCGTCATCATCGAGGATTGTGACTTCCATTTCCCGATGATTTGGAATTGATGTAGCTCCCCATGAAACAGTTACCGATTTTGGTTTAAAAATATTTTCTGTGTTTCGTTTTTAACATCCAATTTAACAGTCTGTGTTTGGAAAACCTCTTGTTTCAAACCCTTTTCAACTTCTTTTCTTTGTTTCTTTTTCTGTTTCATTTCTCGTTGTTTTACAAGACGAGGGTCCTGTTTTGGTGAAACAGATCTTGTATGGTAATTGTTACCACAGGGGGCATCAACTTTTGCCTTTCCTTTCGTGAGATATGGACAGTTTATGACAATGTGCCCATACTCGGAGTATCATAATTGAAACAGCTTGATGATGAACTTCGTGATCTTGAGGTACTTGGTCCGACATCACAACAGTTTGTGTGTTGTGTGTAGTTGTTTTAACTGTTTCTTTTCAAAATTTGTCTTTGAATAATAAAATCCGTGTTGGATTTGTTTTCAAAAGATTCATTTTTATTAGTCCCTCGGGATTTCACGAAGTTCACCTTCTAAACCTTCTTCTTGTTTTGACTTTGCTTGCCTTTTCCCTTTCCTGTGTAGCGTGATTTTGCTTTCGTTGATTGTTTTTTGGTTGCAACTTTTTATTCCCGTATTTCTTTCTAACTTCGGATTTTGGGATAGAAGCACGCTGAGTTACTATAACTCCTGGGCTCAACTTTCCCAAAAACTTACTAGTAGAATCCTCGAAAACTTTATAAATCAAGGATTGATTGACATTTTTGATTGGGAAATCTTTATCTAAATATATTTTATCAGAATCAATCAATGTGTAAAGCAAGTTCACGCTTTCACAACTCTCGGCAGAAGATTCAATTGGTTTGACTGTAGCAGTCACAAACGGTTTTGTAGGTAGATCACAAAGAATATGATTTTCAAGAGGTATGTTTTCCTCTTATGTTACCGTTTCTGACTGTCCAGGTTTGTCCACATCCGACTCATCATCCAAACTATCATAATCCTCAATAATGGGAGAATTTTGATCAGTAACAAATGACGAATTTTCTATCTTTTCTGATTCTTCTAAGGAAATGTCTGGTTTGAACCCTAATCCTGCTGCAAACTCTTCGGGATTAAGAGGTATAGATGGTTCAAAACGTGGCATTTCCTCCTCGTCAGGAAATTTGGTATAATTGTGTCTCAAAGGCGGTGGACACGATTTATAACCAATGCACTTGACATCCCCTTTTAGTTTTTGAACTTCTATGATGTAATCTAGCACATATCGGGAGTTAGAATAACTCTTCAATTTGAGCTTGATGGCATCATGCTCGCATTTGGCAATGGCTAACTCCTTTTTCGTTTTCTCAATGATATTAATTTAGTTATTAATACCCGATTGTTTGTTCAAAACTGTTTTTGTTAACTCAGACACACTTTTCTTAAGATTTCAATTACAGATTTGAATTCTTTTTCATTCCGAGTTAAAGCCATATTTGCCTCCTTGCATTTTGAAAGATCAACTACCAACCCTTGATTGTGACTATTAACTATTTCAAGCTTATGTTTTAAATTTGCACAATCATTGCATATACTAGGGGTGTCGGTTTGTACCTGACTTGTCAAAGCCGCAACATTTGCCATAAAGTCAGTTTGATGAGAAAAAGATCCATCCTCGGTGAAGAACTTTTTCATTTCCTTGGATGCAACTTCAGCTTTCCTTATCAACACAGATTTCTGGCTTTTCAGCTCCTCAGCATCAATTCCTTCCTTTACATCCGAATACGAACCATAATCACCCGCACTTGAGCTTTCCTCATCAGAACTACCGCTATACCCAGAACAATCATCATCTTCAGAAAATTCCTCTCTGTGGACATGTTTGATGTGATTGATGATCTTAGCATAACAAGCAGTTCCTCCATATCCTCCATTTCCCAGTTGAACTGACCAATCACATCCTTCATCTGCTTGAACTACTAAGGCTCTGTTTGAGTTTGAAGGCCTAGACTGGTTTGAGTTGCTTGGGTTGTTAACTGCTACAATATTCCTTTCATTATTGACTTGATCTGTGTTGGATGAGCTTGATTGATTTCGGAAAGGATTTTGGTTTCCTTGTTTGCTAGGTTGAGTGCATTCCCGTTTGAAATGACCTTTCTCACCACAGTAGAAGCATGTAAAAACATCTTTTTCAAAACCATACTTTGTATCCCGTACACTTTGCAAGCTTGTTCTCCCAGTTCTTCTCATGTAATCCTTTGCTCTTCTCATCGCACTTGCAAACGCCCATTTTATATCCATTAGCTCCATTTCATCCTTGTCTATTTGTTGACAGTCTTCAACTGTCAAATTGAAGTTTCCAATTTGACTGGCGACTAATCCACAATAAGCACTCACCATTGTGTTTAGAAGTTCTATATGTTCCTGAGCACCTTCCACACTGACTTTGGTGAAGTTTGAGGTATCAAATCTGACGGTGTTGGGGGTTGAATGTTGAGAGTTGTTGTTACCATAAAAGGCTTGTTGAGAGGCTGGTTGAGAAGCTTGTTGTTGTGTTTGTTGTGGAACAGCTTGTGGGAAAGAAAGATAGGCTTTTGGATCAAATGGTTCGCCATAAGGGTTTGTAAAAGAACCAACTTATTGAACTTGCTTGGGTGGTGGTAGAAAGGCTTTTGGATCAAATGCTTGTCCATAAGGATTTGTATTCGACATAAACGCAGTTTGAAGCTTCGGTTGCTGATTGGTACAAACAGCGGTGTTAATTATAACAACCCTCCTAGAACCCTTAACGTGACCCTAAAACGTTCCTAATATACCCCGTACGTGAGAAACGAGCCCAAAAATACCTTTGTACTTGTGAAAAACAAGAAAAACAAAGTTTGGGAGTCGCTCGCGGGTCGCGACCCCCTTAGCCTTTGGCTTTCGCGGGGCGCGAGCCCAGTTGCTTGCGGGGCACCCCTAGTGCCACGTGTCCAATGACTCACCGAGGGTAGGCCATTGACTCAACAAGCCATGGCTGCCCTTTTGATCCTCGCGGGCCGCAAAGGCTCTAGCTATGTTTCCCGCGGGGCGCAAGAGACCCCTCGTCAGGCCTATATAAAGGGGCTTTGGCTCATTTGATCAAATCGTTCAGAAATCAATTCTCTCTCAATTTCTTATAAGTAGAAATTACACTCGAGCATAATACCCACTATAAAGCGAAGCTCTGCCTCGTTGTAAGTACTATAACCCTGCTATTACCCTACACGATCGATTTAGGGCTCCGTAACTCATGTCAAGGCTCTGTCTGACTCAGTCGTAGGAGTTCTGTCTCGTGTGGACACCCGATTGATTCCGTAATGCATGTCAAGGCTCTGCCTGACTCAGTCATTGGAATTTTGTCTCGAGTTGTACGGTTAATGTGATTTGGGTTATTTTACTAACACGTGTGCATTGTTTAATTTTAATAGATAATAACCAGGAGAATTACCAGGAAGCTATAGTAACATCACCTAAATCTACAATGTGAGTACATATGCTTTTGCCACCTTTTTGTAAATTACTTTTTGAGTCAAAATGTTTTACCAAAACCTCAATTGTTTTAAATTACACTTAATAGTAATTGAGTATTTGTGATTCTACAATTACTGCCGGTATGTTGGGGTTTTGTGTACAAAATGTGAAAGACGTTACCATTGGACAATGAGATAGCCAATGAGTAATATGACCCACAAGTCACGTGTTGACAGTACTGAATGAGTAATTGAATAGATATAAGCAAATGTAATTGCGAATGCCCTCAATTCTGTGAAGTTATAAAACTGTTTTGATTAAACTGGGATGCACTCGGCAGTATTTCTTGCTGATAAAATTTTTTAAAACGCGTTTCAGGTAACAAAATGTGAAATGCAATAGAAGCCAGCTGGAGAGCACTGAAGGCTTGGAAAAGTGGCTATAAAAGTTACCTAAATAAAAAGGAGTTTTTATTTTCAATAATTAGGGTTTATCCCTACAAACGTATTGTCAAATGAACTTGGATTTTATCCCAAAGATTTGTTATAAAAAAGTTTGATGTTTTACTCTGATAAAAATATTTCATAACTACGGTCTTGATGTATTCCGCTGCTAAATTAATAAACACCGATACCACTGATATGGATATTTGCGGTGCCCGCTCCCGGGGTAGGGGTCGGGGGCTACGACAGAGAGTGGTATCAGAGTTACAGCCACCGGTTTAAGCCAAAGAAGTGTTCTGCTAACACCTAAATTATGTGTTAGGAAATAACTTATGTGTAAATATTGTTTTGTGTTATTTGACTATTTGTTAGTTTATAGTAGAGTAAATTACAAGTTTTGTCCTTTATGTTTACACCAAATTGCAGGCAGTGTCCTTTACCTTTTAAATTGACGTGTTTTGTCCTTAATGTTTCAAAATCTTGCACAGTATGTCCTTTGAGCCTAACCCAGTTTATTTTTTTGGTTAAATCTGGTCATGTGCCTTGCACATGAGGGCATTATTGTCATTTTATCTTTCTAGGGACTAGTGTGTAAATAATTAATATTCAAGGACTATTTTGTAAAAAAACATATAAATGAAAAAAAGAAAGGCTGAAACTCATTCTCTCTCTCTCCCTTCTCCCTCTCTCTATAAACTGATATCTCTCTCTAATGATCGAACCCAACTTCCAATCTCCAATCACTAGACCTCTCCAACTAGGGCTGTAAACGAACCGAACGTTCAACGAACAGTTCATGAACCGTTCGGCGGGAAGTTCGTTTATGTTTGTTCGTCTAGTAAATGAACGAACACGAACAAGAAGTTCCGTTCGTTAAGTTAAACGAACGAACATGAACAGAGGTTGCGTTCGTTCGTTTTTGTTCGTGAACGTTCGGTAATGTGTTCGTTTATGTTCGTGAGCGTTCGGTAATGAGTTCATATATGTTTGCTTGTTAATATTTATTTGTGTTAGTTCGTTAAAGGTTTTTATATGTTGTATTTTGTTTATTGTTTCTAGTTTTTAAAATTTTGAAACCTTAGTTATCTTATATGCCTCTCACAACATTTCTCATTTCACTATTTCAATTTTAGTTTGTGTTAAGGCTTAACAAACTCCTGATTTTGTGTTTATCATGATTTTGATAATCACGCCAACTCTGTTCGGATAATTATGTTAAGTGTTTATTTATTTTTTATGGATTCTTCGTAATGTTTGTAATGAAAATGCAGATTTTATTCTAAAATGAATATTGTGTTCATAAACGTCGTTTGTGTTTATTTATGTTCATGAACATTTGTTAGATTTCATTAGCATATGGTAAGTGTTCGTGAACAGTTCACGAACATGTTCGTTTCCTTAATGAACGAACACGAACAAGAAATCTCGTTCGGTAATCGTTCATGAACAGTTCATGAACAAGCTTGTTCCTTAACGAATGAACACGAACATGGCCTTGTTCGTGTTCGTTCGGTTCGTTTACAACCCTATCTCCAACAAGTCACTCACCGGCCGAATCCCGACTGAACTCCAGTACCTCGTCAACCTCGCCGTACTAAAACTCTCATCAAACCATCCGGCATAATCCCGCCGTCGATTACCATGTGTGTGTTGTATAATAAGTTGTCGGGTCCGATTCCGGTGAGCTTGGGGAACCGGACGGGGAACCTGCCGAGGTTTAATGCGACGTCGTTTTGGGTCAGATGAAAAGTAAAGGGTTATCAGTGGTGGCGATTGTGGCAATTGGGTTGGGGATTTGGTTGGTGAGTTTGATTTTGAGTTTTACGGTGGTCATCAGATGTCCGAATTAATGAATGAGGGTAGTAGTCTGAGTTTATCCTTATACTCAAGAGGTCCGAATAAATGAATGAGGGTAGTAGTCCGAGTTTTGCACATAATCAGATCTGATTTGCACCATTTTAAAATATATAATGAAACATATCTGAATTTGACAAAAAAATATATAATGAAACATAACCAGATCTCGTCCCATAATTACTGGCGATTACCACAAAAGAAACATATCATGTATTGTTTTAAAATGGTGAAACAGAATTCGCCAATGGTAATTGTTTAAAATGGTGCAAAAACTGATCTTGATTTACACTAAAACTAAATAATTATGGGACTGGAGATCAAAAACTGTGTTTGTTTGGTTAGGTGCAAATCAGATTTGTTTTCAAACACTGTTGTAGCTTGATTTTGATTGGGATGAAGGGTGGTGGCGGTGGTATTTGGTGGTGGTGGTGGTGGAGGAGGAGGAGGAGGAGGGTGGTTATTGAGTTCTATATAAATATAGAGTTATAAAAATAATAATATTTTTTAAAATTATTTTGTTTTTTTAATAATACTAAATAAACAGGGTAAAAGAGACTAAAATACCCTTGGTTGACTAGATTTAACCAAAAAAATAAACCGGGTTAGGCCTAAAGGACATAACGTGCAGGATTTTTAACATTAAGGACAAAACCCGTCAAATTTAAAGGCAAAGGACACCGCCTGCAATTTGGTACAAACATAACGGACAAAACTTGTAATTTACTCTTTACAGTATGAGTAAGCAAGGAACTTTGGACGCTTATCGTCACTTAGATAGTTCACCAAAAGATGAGCGAACATCATCTCAACCTAATCCCTCAGGATACTCAGCCGATACTGAGGAAGGTATATTTATATTTAAGGCACAGTCTGAGGAACCCTTTACTACTAAAAAGAGAGGTTGGTTTAATAGAGGAGCACATGAGAGAAGAAAGATAATGAAGAAGTTACAGCAACAGAGAGCTATAGTCAGAGCTAATAGGGAAGCAAATGCACAAACTCAGGAAACAGTCAATAGGCCACCTTGGGAAGAGGAACTAGATAGACAGGAGGCCGATTTTCATATGTTAGCTGATGTGCACAAAATGCAACATATAAATTACATCAATTGTGGTATAAAACTAACCCTTTTTTAGTACTAATGTTGGAAAAAGTGTGCTTTTGTCTTCGTTTTGTATTTTCAGGATTAAATGAGCTCAAATAGACAAAAGAAGCAAAAAGACAGCTAAATCAAACATAAATACAAGAAAAGGAAGAAACGTGGCATGCCCGACCTCCCGACAACATCTTCCCAAGCAAAACAAGAAGACAGAAGCCTGAACACGCCCCGTGCTCAGTGAGCACGAGGGCGTGCCCAAGTGTCAGCAGAAAAGACAAAGTGGTAGAAGCTTCCATTGCCCACCACGGGGCCGTGCTCAGCGGGTACGGGGCCGTGGTCAACTATAAGATTCGCGGAATCCAGGCAAATCTTGATAGTACAGATATGCTTCTGCACATGGGGTCGTGCTCAGCGGACACGGGGGCGTGGTCAACTAATGCAGACAAACTGCATTTAATGAAGAAAGAGAGGAGGATGGACACGGGGCCGTGCCCGAGCTTCTGTTCAGCCTATAAATAGGAGTGCTTGGAGCTCTTGCAACCCATCCCTTGGCACACCACCTCTCTCACACTTCACCCACCACCCACCACCATCACAACACCATCATCCACCACCATCATCTATTGTCCATCATAGAGTGTGTGAGTTGTCTCGGGATCCAAGATTGATCGTAAGAGTTCTTGACAATCAAAGGCCATGTTTGCTTAAGTCTCTTACATCACTTGGTGAAGACAAGTGTTTAGTGTAATACTTTTTATTTTTAATCTTTTGCACTTTTTAATTGGTTTTGTATTAATGACTTTAATTACTAGTTTCTTATGTTGAAGGTGATTCTTCCTTATCGTTTGTCCATGGTGTCTTGGCATTATTTTACTGTCTATATAAAATAAAAGATTTTCACCATTCATATCTCCACGGTCTATATGGAGGTATGTTGGCTACCTGGTCGGGGGTTAAGGGAATGGTTTGGTAAGAGTCTTGCCATTGTTCAGTGTATAGATCCTGCAAAGGACCTGTGTCAAATTTAGTAGGACCTCCTTCAATACCCAACGATATTGGATGGCGGGGGTCCAAACTCTTTGACCCCCTCATAAGTTAAACTACTATTAAAACTTTAACCCGGCTACTTAGGACTGTATCCCTGCTGACTCAGACTACTTAGCCGAGGGTAACGTCGCCTTCAAAAGAGGGGCCTACCACATTATGCATTAATAACTTAATTAATTATCTTTCAATAATCCGACGCTTTAGGATTGTTTCCTTGCTGACTCAAACTACTGGGTTGAGGGTAACGTCGCCTTCAAAAGAGGGGCCTACTACAATAACTAAGATAATCTCTTAAACAAGTGCAAAAGTGCGAAAATAATCAAAGGTTACACTACACACGAGTCGGATCCAAGTGATTCATCTTGTCTATCTGTTTTTATTTTTATTTTACTTTTCAGCATTTTAGTTAGTTTTATTTTCCTAGTTTAAAAACCTTTTTCTAACATTTTGATTTGATTAGACACTGAGGATAAACCGGTACTAAAAGCTCTTGTGTCATTGGACGACCTCGGTATCTTACCAACACTATACTACGTCCACGAGGGGTGCACTTGCCCATATGTGTGTTTAGTGTTAGTGAATATCGTGTTTATAAAATTAACACTTGGCTAAAAAGTGTAAAAAGGGCTTAAAATATACACCTAAAACATATACACACTGACACGCATCAAGTTTTTGGCGCCGTTGCCGGGGACACAAGGATTTTAAGAAAGTTAGGAATCAGCGGCCTAATCACTTTTTCTATTTTATTTTTATTTTTTAGGATTTTCTAAATTTTTCAGCTTCTGCAGAACTCAGCACGGGCCGTGCCCGCTGAACACGCCTCGTGCCCAATCATTGGAACTGACAATCCTGTTTTAAGTCAGACAGTAAGCTGAACACGGGGCCGTGCCCACTCAACACGCCCTCATGCCCAAGATTCAGTTACTGAAAACAGAACCGTAAGATCCCGACGGTTAATTATTTCTGACACAAAAATGAGTGATAATGATATTTTTTACTTTTGGCACTCTAATGGTACGTGGTGTCAATTATGTGGTGGCGCTCATAAAGAATTAGAATGCTATTTTCTAAACTATAAGCCCCACTATATAGACCCATCGTTTTTCTGTAGACATAAGAGGGGTGAAAGTAAAAATAATCCTTATCTCTCCCTCGAATGCGCCCAACCGGACATTTTAGGAGAAATGCTTCTTGATGAAATATTTCAACTAGAAGATCTGGTTCTTAATTGGATAAAAGAACTTAAGATGGATTTCCTTAATTCATCTCAAGACGATGACCAAGAAGAATTGTTGGGGGTCGCATTCAAATAAAAACAACTTCGTTGTTCCCAACGTTACCTTCAACTCTAGCGAGGACTTGGACGATAGTCGTCCCTGTGCCGATTGTGCCGTGAAGGACTCCCCATCGACTTCGTTTGATGCATACATAGACCTGAGCGATCCGGCATACACCTTTTTTAACGAGAGCCCAGGAAAGGGTTGGACTTGTCCACCTACACTTAGCAAAGGAATCACCCTCACCGACAACCTCTTGCGTTCTCGTCTTAATCTAGAGCAATTAAGGTACCTTAGGCACTTTGGGGTTGTTCCGTCAGGAACCGCCCGATTCGGATAAGTTCCTTGAAAATAGGCAAACTCCATAAGACAGCTTCCAGACACGGGGTCGTGCCCAGGTCAACACGCCCCCGTGTCCACCAAAAGATTCTCTTCTGATTTCATCAGAATACGAACAAAAACGTGTCAGGATTCTGTCTGCACACGGGGCCGTGTCCAGCCAACACGGGGCCGTGTCCAGCGTGCTGTCGTTTTCTATAAATGCAGCAAGATTCCTGCTCATTTGGACCACTTCAAAAGACAGAGATTCCTGGGATCTTCACTCATACTATCCTAGGTATGTTCTAAAAGAAGGTTCTCAAAAACCATCTTGTCTTTTCCACTTTTTTTCATTCCCTTCTCCTTCAATTTCCAATCACTACCTCCATTAAAGCTTGGAAGCTTCATGATTCCAACCTTTATTGTGATGTTTGTAAGGTCATTATTCAAGGAATCTTGCTTAAAATGAGTTATACCACTTTGTTTTGAATTATTTGTGCTTAAAATTTACCTACAAACCAAGGAAATAATTTAAAACTCCAAGATTCCTTGCTTTAAAAACCTGCAGACAACTGGACACGGGGCCGTGTTCATTGAACACGGGGCCGTGTCCGAGGAACTGTTTCATGAAAATTGAGCTCTTTTCGGTCTATTTTCCCAGAATGGCGAGCAGAACAAGCGGAACGTCTTCATCGCACTCAAGGAACAACCGACAGGGGAGGAGGTCATCAACGGCGGAAGACTCTCTTGTAAACTATGTTTACGCCTTAAGAGAGGCTATTAATAAAATGACGGGGGTGGCAGAAGCATTGGTCGACCGTATCAATCACCTAACGGTGGGACTGGAAGGGTGTCTCCGGGAGGTCAACCTCTTGCACCAGAGGTTGAACATTCTCGCCTCTCCTCCTTTGGTGCCTATAATAACCTAAAGGGCATGGAACGTGGTGCCTGAAGTCATCAAACCAGCTGAGTGGTACACCATGCACCCGGGACCTCTTCGAGACATATTGCAAGGGGTCCCGGTTGGTGTTCCCCTCCTCCGCAATATGTTGAGGAAAACGAAGCCGCCTTCTTCCTCCTAAGAGAGATAGAAGAACGGCTTTGAAAACATCTAGGAAGATAACCCTCGGCCAAGAATCCTACTACACTTCTCAATACCGGAAAACTATTTCCGGGATTTTGGTTCCTAATAAAAAAAGTAGGACTCCTTATGATGATATTATGTATCACTTGACCTATCTAGTTTAGGACTTTTAACTTTTATTTCTCTTCTTTGTTTTTTTTTTATTATTTTCTAGGAACGTTATGTATTTCTCTCTATGGTTTTAATGAAATGATGGTTTTAGTGTTTGGATGATGTTGTGATGAATAAAACACACTCGGGATGGTGAAGGATAACAAGGGAAATGAGAAACATCACCCCATGCACGAAAACAGAGCTTCCCGACAAAAATTGTTCATTACATCAAGTTCAATACGGGCCGTGTCCGCCCGACACGGCCCCGTGCTGCACAATCTGCAGAAAACGCCCGGTTCAGGTAACTGGACACGGGCCGTGTTCACTGAACACGCCCCCGTGTCCAGGCTTCTGTTTCTCTTTACTAAATTTTGTCACTGGCACCTGAACACGGGGCCGTGCCCGGTCACCACGGGGCCGTGTCCAGTGTGCTAGTAAGATAAAATTTTGCTTTTAACACCCTTTTACACATTCAGTGAACCTAAAAACTTATTTTTGGGACACATTGAGGACAATGTGTAATTTAAGTGTGAGGGGGGGGGGGATGCTAAAACTTTGAATCTTGCAAGTCCTAATTAACAAGCCTTACACAAAACTCTATTGGAACCGCTAAACACCCCAAATTTTTTCAAAACTTTTCATTTTCTTTTTACTTGTCTAAGTTTAAGTTGGGAATTTCAAGTTCTAAAAAGGTTATATTTTTACAAATTTACAACCGATAGAGTCGTGATAAAAAGAACCAACATAAGAAAATTATGAAACGACATGACAAGCTTAGTTAAACCTTTTCATTTCTTAACCCAAAAACAATCACCTTTTTTACCCACCTAAACCTTTTTATTTTTAACCCTTTCTTTTAGTAACAAAGCTCGGTTTTTCTTATGATTAATATATATATATATATATATATATATATTTTGATGATGAAACCAAATAAACAAACAAGTTCATCAAAAGTTACTTTGTTTGAAAGAAATGGTTCATCAAAATAAAATAAAATTGTGAAAAATAAAAAGTCTTTCAAAAAACCGATGCTTTTTACGCTTTTCGGCCTTTTACTAACCACTAACCCAACCACCCACCTTTAGCCCAAGCCTAACCCTTCACCCAAAAAGTCCTCTTGATATTTACAAAGGTATATAGCTAAAAAGGAGGAGTATTGATTGCTTGGCAAGCTTATGGTAAGAGTAAGTTCCGTGCCGCTCTCGAGTGATTCACTAAAAATACACCCTACGGCCGAGTGTTGAGTGATCCCCCATGAGGTATGTGAACTTGTATATAAATGTAATTTTAAAAAGGCATGTTATGCCCTAATAAGTAATTTATCTTATGAACTGTTTTTAATAAATCATGACGAATAGGATTGTAAATAAATAAAAATAAAACTTAAATAAAGAATCTTGGAAATCCCGACACTCTATGACAAGCCCAAAAACCTTCTCTTCTACCCATTCCATTTGGGAGTGAAAAAGCCACAATATAAAGAGTTTTGCCTGAGGACAAGCAAAGATTCAAGTGTGGGGGTATTTGATGTGCACAAAATGCAACATATAAATTACATCAATTGTGGCATAAAAGTAACCCTTTTTTAGTACGAACGTTGGAAAAAGTGTGCTTTTGTCTTCCTTTTGTATTTTCAGGATTAAATGAGCTCAAATAGACACAAGAAGCAAAAAGACAGCTAAATCTAACATAAATACAAGAAAAGGAACAAACGTGGCAGGCATGCCCGACCTCCCGACAGCATCATCCCAAGCAAAACAAGAAGATAGAAGCCTGAACATGCCCCGTGCTCAGTGAGCACGGGGGCGTGCCCAAGTGTCAGCAGAAAAGACAAAGTGGTAGAAGCTTCCATCGCCCACCACGGGGCCGTGCTCAGCGGGCGTGGGGCCGTGGTCAACTATAAGACTCGCGGAATCCAGGCAAATCTTGATAGTACAGATATGCTTCTGCACACGGGGTCGTGCTCAGCGGACACAGGGGCGTGGTCAACTAATGCGGACAAACTGCATTTAATGAAGAAAGAGAGGAGGATGGACACGGGGCCGTGCCCGAGCTTCTGTTCAGCCTATAAATAGGAGTGCTTGAAGCTCTTGCAACTCATCCCATGGCACACCACCTCTCTCACACTTCACCCACTACCCACCACCATCACAACACCATCATCCACCACCATCATCCATTGTCCATCATAAAGTGTGTGAGTTCTCTCGGGATCCAAGATTGATCGTAAGAGTTCTTGACAATCAAAGGCCATGTTTGCCTATGTCTCTTACATCACTTGGTGAAGACAAGTGTTTAGTGTAATACTTTTTATTTTTAATCTTTTGGACTTTTTAATTGGTTTTGTATTAATGACTTTAATTACTAGTTTCTTATGTTGAAGGTGATTCTTCCTTATCCTTTGTTCGTGGTGTATTGGCATTATTTTACTGTCTATATAAAATAAAAGATTTTCACCATTTATATCTCCACGGTCTATATGGAGGTATGTTGGCTACCTGGTCGGGGGTTAAGGGAACGGTTTGGTAAGAGTCTTGTCATTGTTCAGTGTATAGATCCTGCAAAGGACCTGTGTCAAATTTAGTAGGACCTCCTTCAATACCCAACGGTATTGGATGGCGGGGGTCCAAACTCTTTGACCCCCTCATAAGTTAAACTACTATTAAAACTTTAACCCGGCTACTTAGGACTGTATCCCTGCTGACTTAGACTACTTAGCCGAGGGTAACGTCGCCTTTAAAAGAGGGGCCTACCACATTATGCATTAATAACTTAATTAATTATCTTTCAATAATCCGACCCTTCAGGATTGTATCCTTGCTGACTCAAACTACTGGGTTGAGGGTAATGTCGCCTTCAAAAGAGGGGCCTACTACAATAACTAAGATAATCTCTTAAACAAGTGCAAAAGTGCGAAAATAATCAAAGGTTACACTACACACGTGTCGGACCCAAGTGATTCATCTTGTCTATCTATTTTTATTTTTATTTTACTTTTCAGCATTTTAGTTAGTTTTATTTTCCTAGTTTAAAAACTTTTTTCTATCATTTTGATTTGATTAGACGTTGAGGATAAACCGGTACTAAAAGCTCTTGTGTCCTTGGACGACCATGGTATCTTACCAACACTATACTACGTCCACGATGGGTGCACTTGCCCATATGTGTGTTTAGTGTTAGTGAATATCGTGTTTATAAATTTAAAACTTGGCTAAAAATTGTAAAAAGGGCTTAAAATATACACCTAAAACATATCCACACTGACACGCATCATTAGCCACTAAAGTAGTAGACGCTAACCTAAACCAAGTAGCCGTACCGCCACTGTTACCTTTATTCCTAGACCAACAAATGCTAGAACACGACAAGGAAGACCAGTTTCCAATTCCCGATGTAGATCCCTATGAAATTCCCAGAATTCCCCCACCAAACCCCATAGCTCAGTACACTGACCTTAACCCTTTAGATCCCTTTTGGAGCAGTGAACAGTGGACACTGAGTGTGATACATAATCCATACCCTTATGGACAACCTATCCCTCAACACCCTGATCCAGTACCAACACCCATGCCACCTATAAGCCAGGAAAATTTGGAGGAACTTCGCTCATGGGGTGACGAATTAGTAGAGGAAGGAGATAGAATTCGGCAAATAGGAGAAAAGCTTATGTGGAAGCATGTCGAGTGTAATATACACGATTGGGTACATGATACCTAGAAAATGCCTAGATATATGTGTAATTTTGTATTTTGATAAAAGAAATCTATGGATAGACTAAAATAGATACGGATGTATAACTACTAGTATATTCGATTTCCAGTTGTAGTTTGTAATAGATGCATATATATAGAAAGAGTAAAAGTTGCAATGATCGACGTTTTTGATCAAATTGTTTGTGTGATTGTGTATAAATATTCTGAGATAATTAATACTTGATAAATATTCATAATTCAGATGGACAACGAAGTTAATCAGGAAAACCAGAATAATGAGAATAACGGAAACCAAATAGATAATAGTGCCATCCAACAAATAGTAGCACAAGGAATTATAGATTCTATGCCCTATATTATCAAGACTGTTAAAGAAGCAGAAAATAATAAATCTGCAAATGGAAGTAAACGCCAACACACTGAACCAAGTCACAGTGTGAACGATAATAATAGACCTATTATCCAAGCTCCAATTCCTAAAAGAAGAAGAACTGCTTCTTACAGTTGTTCTTATAAAGAATTCTTGGCCTGTAAACCAATAGATTTCTCAAGCAATGAAGGAGCCATTGCAGCCTTACGTTGGATAGAAAAGGCAGAAGCAGTCATAAAAATAAGTAAATGTGCAGATGAAGATAAGATTATGTTTGCTTCTAATCTTTTCAAAAATGCAGCCTTAGAATGGTGGAATACTATTCTCCAGTCTAGGGGAAGTGACAGAGTTTATAATATGGAATGGGTCAACTTTAAGGAAATGGTTGAAAGAAAATTCTGTCCTCCTAATGAAAAGGAAAAAATCGCCAATAAGTTCCTAAATCTTAGAATGACTGGAATACACTTCAAAGTTTACACTACCATATTCTTCGAATATGCTAGGATTGTGCCAACCATAGCCTCACCTGAACCAGTGTTAATCTCCCGTTATATTTGGGGATTAATTAGTGAGATTAGACACGTAGTCAAGGAAGCTAGACCGAAAACCATAGAAGAAGCAGTAAAACTAGCCAATACACTGACTGATGAATTGGTGCGTACACAAGAGGAAAACCAGAGAAAGAACCTAGCCCAAAAGCTTACCCGGGAATTTCGCTACGGTAATTCCAACCGTGGGAAAGGTACAGGTTCTTCCTCTGCACCCTACTGTAGGTATTGGAAAAGAAAGCATTCTGGAAGATGCTCCATATACTACAACTTTTGCAAAATGTCGGGACACAAGGAAGAAAACTATACAAAGAAACCTAGTAATGGGATATGCTTCAATTGTGGAGAAAGTGGGCACATCAGACCGAACTGTCCGAAACTAGCTCTAGCCACAACCAACAAGGCTAAGAAAACTGAAGCGCCTAAGAAAAATGCCAGAGCATTTGTTTTGACAGCTGAGGAAGCCAAGATGATTCCGGATGTGATTCCCGGTACGTTCTTAGTTAATAACATATTTGCCAAAGTATTGTTTGACTCTAGTGCAAACCAAAGTTTTATCAATACTTCTTTCTACAAATTTCTTGACCAACCCTTAGCCAAACTTCAACGAGATTGTCTGGTAGAGACAGCCAACGGAGAATCCATTAAGATAAGTGAAATCCTACAGGGAGCAAGAATAGAAATCCTGAACCATCATTTCTTTGTTAACCTTTACCCAATGAATCTGGCTGGATTCGATGTTGTACTAGGAATGGATTGGTTGGTAGCCAATCATGCTAGTATTTTATGTGATCAAAAGTTAGTACAAGTAAGTACACCAAGTGGTAAAAAGATCACAATTAAAGGAGATAAGCCAACCAGATTGACAAAATTCATCTCTGTGATGAAAGCCGCAAGTTATGAAAGGAAGGGAGGAGTAGTATATATGATTTCTATATTCATTAATACTAAAGGAAAAGAATTAAAAGATATTCCTGTAATATCTAAATTCTCAGACGTCTTTCCAGAAGAGTTACCTGGATTACCGCCTGATAGGGAGGTTAAATTTAGAATTCACCTAATACCAGGGACGGCGCTGATTGCCAAAGCAAAATATCGATTAGCTCCAATGGAGATGCAGGAACTGAAGAAACAATTAGACGAACTTCTTGACAAAGGTTTTATACAACCAAGTTCATCACCATGGGGAGCACCGGTGTTGTTCGTTAAGAAGAAAGAGGGATCGATGCGTATGTGCATTAATTACCGAGAATTGAACAAGGTTACGATTAAGAATCAGTACCCACTACCGAGAATCGATGATCTATTCGATCAACTTCAAGGAGCTCGATTCTTTTCTAAGATCGATTTATGCTCGAGATATCATCAACTGAAAGTACAGGAAGAGGACATTCCTAAAACTGCTTTCAGAACAAGGTACGGTCATTATGAATTTACCGTCATGCCATTTGGTTTAACCAATGCCCCAACCGCATTTATGGACATGATGAACAGGATATGTAAACCATAACTGGATAAATTCATAATTGTCTTTATAGATGATATTCTAAATTACTCTAAGAGTAAAGAGGAACATGCAGCGCATCTGCATACACTTCTGACATTGTTGAGAAAAGAGAAGCTTTATGCTAAATTATCAAAATGTTAATTTTGGTTACAAGAAGTACAATTCCTTGGACATCTGGTTAATCATGAAGTAATTCATGTGGATCCCATAAAGATCGAGGCGATTACTAAATGGAAAATCCCTGAGTTGCCAACAAAAGTAAGAAGTTTTCTTGGACTGGCAGGATATTATAGACGATTTATCCGAGATTTCTCTAGAATAGCCATTCCATTAACCAAACTGACCTGCAAATCAGTTAAGTTTGAATGGGGACCAAAACAGGAAGAAGCTTTTAAGATTCTTAAGCAAAGGTTAACCAACACACCCATACTCGCATTACCAGAAGGAACTGAAGACTTTATAGTCTATTGTGATGCGTCTAAGTTAGGATATGGATGCGTGTTTATGCAACGTCGAAAGGTTATAGCTTATGCTTCTAAACAACTTAAGAAACATGAAGAGAATTATACAACCCATGATCTAGAGTTAGGAGCCATAGTTTTTGCACTTAAGATTTGGAGACACTATTTATATGGAAATAAATTTGTTGTCTTCACCGATCATAAGAGTTTAAGGTACATTTTTGGGCAAAAAGAATTAAATATGAGACAGAGACGCTGGATGGAAATTCTTAGAGATTATGATTGTGATATCCAGTATCATGCTGGGAAAGCTAATGTAGTAGCTGATGCTTTAAGCCGAAAATATCATGAAAAGCCGAAACGAGTACGTTATCTCAGATTAAATCTACAAGTAGATTTAAATGATCAAATTAGAGAGGTACAGAAAACAACAATCAAGGACGATGCTGAAAGTTTAAAAGGAATGATTAAGCAACTAGAACAAGGAACAAATGGAATTTGGAAGTTCCATAAGAAAAGGATGTGGATACCTAAACAAGGAAACCTACACCACAGAATTCTAGAAGAAGCTTATAAGTCTAAGTATACGATACATCCAGGAAGTGATAAGATGTATCAAGATCTAAGAAAGAATTTCTGGTGGATAGGAATGAAAAAGGATATAGCAAACTATGTTGCTAAATGTTTAACCTGTTCACAAGTTAAAGCTGAACATCAGAAACCCTCAGGACTATTGCAACAGTTAGAAATGCCAATATGGAAATGGGAATTGATAACAATGGACTTTGTTACCAAATTACCCAAGACAAGAAAAGTAAATGATACAATTTGGGTGACTGTAGACAGATTGACCAAATCTGCTCATTTGTTACCAATGAAGGAAACTTACAGTATGGAACAGTTAGCCAAGTTATATGTAAATGAAATAGTTTCATTACATAGAATTCCTTTATCTATCGTATCTGATAGAGATAACCGTTTTACTTCTCATTTTTGGACAAGTTTCCAAAAAGCAATGGGAACCAGGTTAAACCTAAGCACAACTTATCATCCTCAACAGACGGACAAAGCGAAAGGACAATTTAGACGATGGAAGATATGCTTAGAGCCTGCGTAATTGATTTCGGAGGAAATTGGGAAGACCATTTACCATTGATAGAATTTTCCTATAATAACAGCTATCATACAAGCATTAATGCTGCACCATTTGAAGCACTTTATGGACGAAAGTGCAGAACTCCAGTCTGTTGGGCAGAAATTGGAGAAAAGCAATTATCAGGACCAGAGATAGTGCAAGAAACAACAGATAAGATAGTTCAAGTCAAGGAAAGACTAAAAGAAGCACGAGATAGTCAAAAGAGTTATGCAGATAACAGACGAAAACCTTTAGAATTTCAAGTAAGAGATAAGGTATTATTAAAAGTTTCTCCATGGAAAGGAGTAGTTAGATTCGTTAAAAGAGGAAAGCTAAGCCCCAGGTATGTTGGACCTTTTGAGATTATTAGAAAAATAGGACCCGTAGCCTATAAGCTACAACTGCCAGAGGAAATGGCAGGAATACATGATGTGTTTCATGTATGTAATCTCAAAAAAGTGCTTAGCAGACGAATCACTAGTGATACCTCTTAAGGACATAGAGGTAAATGAGAAACTTAAGTTTATCGAGAAACACGTTCAATTTGAAGATAGAAAGATCAAGAATCTCAAACACAAGAGACTAGTTCTGGTAAAAGTAAAATGGCATTCCAAGAGAGGACCATAAATTCACTTGGGAACTCGAGTCAGAGATGCGAAGGAAATACCCACACCTGTTCCAGTAGACCTCGAGGACGAGATCTAAAACAAGGTGGGGAGGATATAACAACCCTCCTAGAACCCTTAACGTGAACCTGAAACTATAAGTTGTGCATATTACCCGGGCAAGTAATACCCACTATAAAGCGATTAGAAATTATAAGTAGAAATTAATTCTCTCTCTCAATTTCTTATAAGTAGAAATTATACCCGGGCATAATACCCACTATAAAGCGAAGCTCTGCCTTGTTGTAAGTACTATAACCCTGCTATTACCCTACACGATCGATTTAGGGCTCTGTAACGCATGTCATGGCTCTGCCTGACTCAGTCGTTGGAGTTCTGTCTCGTGTGTACACCCGATTGATCTAGGATTCCATAATCCTTGTCAAGGCTCTGCCTGACTCAGTCATTGGAATTCTGTCTCGAGTTGTACGATAATGTGATTTGGGTTATTTTACTAACATGTGTGCATTGTTTAATTTTAATAGATAACAACCAGGAGAATTACCAAGAAGCTATAGTAATATCACCTAAATCTAAAATGTGAGTACATCTGCTTTTGCCACCTTTTTGTAAATTACTTTGTGAGTCAAAATGTTTTACCAAAACCTCAATCGTTTTAAATTACACTTAACAGTAATTGGGTATTTGTGATTCTACAATTACTGTCGGTATGTTGGGGTTTTGTATACAAAATGTAAAAGACGTTACCATTAGACAACGAGATAGCCAATGAGTAATATGACCCACAAGTCAGGTGTTGACAGTACTGAATGAGTAATTGAATAGATATAAGCAAATGTAATTGCGGATGCCCTCAATTCTGTGAAGTTATAAAACTGTTTTGATTAAACTGGAATGCACTCGCCAGTATTTCTTGCTGATAAAATTTTTTAAAACGCGTTTCAGGTAACAAAATGTGAAGCCAATAGAAGTCAGCTGGAGAGCACTGAAGGCTTGGAAAAGTGGCTATAAAAGTTACCTAAATAAAAAGGAGTTTTTATTTTCAATAATTAGGGTTTATCTCTACAAATGTATTGTCAAATGAACTTGGATTTTATCCCAAAGATTTGTTATAAAAAGTTTGGTGTTTTACTCTGATAAAAATATTTCCTAACTACGGTCCTGATGTATTCCGCTGCTAAATTAATAAACACCGATACCACTGATCTGGATGTTCGCGGCGCCCGCTCCCGGGGTAGGGGTTGGGGGTTGCGACATTAATACCTCCAAAAGTACATCTCAGGGTTTTGTGGAACTGGAATTCGTTTTGCCTTCGAATTTCTTCTTTATCCTTATTCTCAAGCTTTTGAACGAATTCATAAATACTGAGTGTATCTAAAACACCGGTATGCTTTAGCAACTCAATGAATTGACACCACTTAGGTGGTAAAGCATCAGCAAAACGCATGACCGTCTCCTGTTGTGAAGCATTAACCCTGTATGAGTGCATCTCACTAAGCAAATGATAGAACCGAGTAGCCATTTCGTTTAGTGTTTCATTTTCCATGAACAAAAATCCTTCAAACTCCTTCTTTAAAAGATCATGACGGATCTTTCTTGTTGCTGCATTTCCTTTTCCTCTAGCTTCCAAGACGTCCCACAAACTCTTTGTAGTGGTACAATACGCGAATTGATGATAAATATCCCTATGAAGTGCTTGAGTAAGGATGGCAAAGGCTTTTGTCTCAAGATCATAAGCCTTCTTATCACTTTCACCCATTCCTGCCAAAGTAAGTGGATTGGAACCTGCTTCTTCGAGAGATTCATTGTATGGTGTAGTAAAGCATGTCTACAACTCGGTATTTTGACCTAGAACATACGTATGAAAGCAACTTTTCCAGGATGGATAATCGTTCATATTATTTAACTATGGTGGACGATTGTTGTTTCCAGTTTCACTCTCGCTCATGAGAAGACTTTGAATACTCTGATTTTGATTAACAACACATGCCCATTGACTAGCGGTAATCGATTGTTTAGGCATTAACCCCTTGATCCATTGTGAAGGATCTTGGCTTATATACGAGCTATCACTCCAATCCCAAATATTTTTACTCATATTTGATTGCAATTGATCAACTTGAGACACAAATAAGAACCCACTGTGAAGCTACTATGAAAAGACTTGGAATCATGAAAAATACAAGAGTACAAGACCACAAATAACAAATGTTTCGTTGATTAATCTTCACAAAAAATCAGCCCAAAAATAATAAGCCACGAATAACAAATATCGTGAGGCCCAGTTCAACTTTCCACTCCACGAAACAATAAGCCCAAAAAAAATCTGATGAATAACTATGTGTTTTGTAAATTTGAAGCCCAATTCCAAAACAAATCCCAACCAACGAAGGATGTTGGATTTTGATGAAGTTGTCCCACACGTTAAAGCCCACAAAATAATTTGATGTCTTCCATAGTCCACGAAGACATCGGATGTTTCGTTGACTTTTATGCCCACGAAAAAAATGTCCCACTTCCACTATAAGATCTCACGAAGAATGGTTGTAATTCTAATCCCAATCCAACTAATTTCCAGGCCCAATAAAAAAGGGTATTTCGGCCAAATGAAGGACTTATGTACTTCGTGAGAATAGCAGGCCTAAAGAATAATCAACCCCACGAAATACCGGCTTACAAATATTTATGTTTGCGAAATATAGATGGAACAAAGACCCAGGAAGAACAATTTAATAACAAGCCCAAACCAATGTATCATGAAGAATGAATTGTTAGCCTCCCTACTAAGATTAAGAATTTATAACTCATTAATAATTAGTTATTGGACCAGACGAAAGATTTGGATTTAGGTAGGATTCCACGAAGAATGTTTGGACGAAAGACCAACCACAGTTTGAAAAGGAACGAAAAACCAAGGTATTTCGTGAATGAATCTTTGTGAAATGTATGATTGGACGAAAAATTATAATAACGAAAAACCAATGTTTCGTGAGAAAGGACAAAGATAAAATGGTTTTTCTTCCAAATCAGTTTTTCGCTAAAAAGAATATGCGCATATGAGTTTTTCATAAAAAGGTTGGTGGGAACTTTCCTTAAAAGACAGAATCTGGATTCTGAACAAGAGAAAATAAGTTGGTATATATCCAAATATGGATAAAGTAGAATTCAAAATTTCAAACTTTTGAACCTTATCTTTTCAACAAGAATATTCCGGTCACTTTTCTTGCTAAACACCTCACCAGAAAAATTTGCGAAACAAGATTTCTGCAAAAAATTTAAGAAAAACCGAATTTTAACATGTCTCCATGTGTTTACACATGGTTTTTCTGAAAATTTTTCGCAAAACAACAAGTGTTCTTAAACTTTTAACCCATTTTGTTTCAAAAACTTGAAAAACCTTGTTTAATGTTCAAGAAACTTTCAGAAATTCACTCGAAAACACAAAGCAAAACTTGGTTTTAACAAGGAAGAGAGCCGAGCCTTCGGCTCTAATACCACTTGTAGGTCCACTCGGAGAATCAAGTTAACCTACTTCCTTGTTGTTGAAACACACCAGCAAGTGCGGAATCCAAGTGGGTAACCAAGCAAAGAACACAAAATACAAGAACAAGATTCAAAGTTTAACGCTCACTTATATTAAATCCAGCAGAGTTTTACTACAAAGATAATACAAGAAAATGCTAACCAAAACTCTACTGTGTGCTCTCATGTCTAAAAGAGATCTTCAAGTCCTTTAATAGCCAAGTACAAAAGCAACCTACGAAAGATGTCTTGGGCCCATATATAAGCCCAAGAAGAACCAAAACCAATAAGAACTTGGGTTCTTCTTGAGAACCTCCCAGCGAAACACCAAGTCCCACGAAACATTCAATTCCATGAAATACCTTTAGTTCTTCGTGAGATATAATGTGCATGATTCTTCGCCAATCCATAATTGCATGTCAACTTGGTTATTTGTGGAAGACAGGCCCAATAAAGGAATGGCCCAATAAGTAACCATTTTACGTTTTCATGCATGCAAATTCATTTGTTACTTAAATCTTGCTTGAATTTGGTCAAAGGTCATGACATCATCATGGTGATGTCATGGTGATGATATGATGATGACGGTTCGCGGCTCTTCGTGCTTCGTGTGTCGGTCTCTGGAGCGCACGACAGAGGAATGTCGCGACATCGGTCTTGAGTCGAACCGAACCGAGCCACATCCACACAAAACTATATCAACACTGTTGTCCATTGATTTACAATGTATTAATCCTATAATGTAATGCTTATAGTTGGTTAATTTGTGTTGTGGTACAATCCTTTCATTGTGTGCGTAATATATATATATATATATATATATATATATATATATATATATATATATATATATATAGGATAATGCTCTATAAGAAACCCTTGAATTTTAGAAAACTTTGCAAACCCAATGCATGGTCTAGATTTTGCCATGTGTCCATAGTAAATATCATATTCTTTTTGTCCTTGAGGGCATTATGGTATTTTCGCATCTATCTTAGATATCTTCCCCTATTTGATTTGACAATAATTAATACCCATCACATCCAAATCTACTTTCAAAACCCAAGATCCACCATTCAAAACCTCCATTTTTTCATTAACTTCATCTCTGTGTTTCAAGATCCACCCTTTCAAAACCTCAATTTTCCATTAACTTCATATCTGTTTCAAGTTCTACCCAAGATCCATTTCCATGAACTTCATTTCGGTTTCAAGATCCACTATTTCAAAACCTCCATTTAAAGATCCCCCACTGACGGGAACGTCATTCACAACGAGTTCCCTACTGACGAGGACAAGAATGATCAAGGTTTTTCATCCTTTTTTTTTGATGGGTTCGAGTTTTTTTTTCTTTTTTACACCCCTAATTCAACTTTACATGTTAATTTCTTAAAAGAAATCGAAGAACCAAGATACTGTCGAAGAATCATGATCCTGTCAATAATAAGTTGGTTTTGATTTTTAATTGTCATTTACTTTGATTTTCGTTCTTCACAATTGGTTTTATTTTTTCCAGAATTAAGAATGTTGCCAAAAGATTAATTATTTTTCAATACCATTGATTATTGTTTGAAAAAAAAAAATGACGTTTATAGGTAATAAATTTCAATACTATTGATTTTAGTTTGGTTTTCATTCTCCTGGTGTTTATAAATTTTGATTTTGATTCATGGATTACTTGTTTTGGTTTCAAACTCGTTTGATTTTGATTCATGGATTAGTTATTTTTGTGTTAAAAAAATGTGTTTGTTGGTTTGGGGATTTTGATCTGAACAGTAACTGTTTTTTTGTTGGTTTGGTTGCCTTGTTTGGTGCTTTTTGATCTGAATAGTAACTGTTTTTTGTTGGTTAGGTTGCTTTCTTTTGGGCTTTTGATCTGAATAGATCTATGGTTGTCATTTTTTATTTTTAGACGTCTAATAATCGGCACATCTGTTTTTAGAAACGAAAAGCCAAGTTTGTCTTACAGGACAACCAACGTAACACGTGTTATAGTCTGAACTCCTGTTTCATAGATAAGCCAAGTTTGTCTTACAGCACAACCAACGTAACACGTGTTATAGTCTGAACTCCTGTTTCACAGCTAAACCATAGTAACTGTTTTTGTGATGTTATTTGAGAAAAAAGATTTTCTGGCTATGAATGTGTTAATATTTATGTCTGGTTAACGACTTAACGGTTATCTTACCTTTTTGTTTATTAGGACGGTGATGGATACAAGGGATATAAGATCCAATTCTCGGGACCGTTGGTTTCGTCAAACGTGGATCAGATACTCAAGGATCATGACCATGTTTATGTTGCAGCACAACACAACTAACACGTGTTATAGTTTTAACTTCTCGGACATGCATGTGTTACATGTGACATGAAACCCATGTACAACGTAACACGTGTTACGTGTGACATGAAAACACATTTTTATAACTTCCCTGGCATACGCACACCCACATGTTTACAAACTGTTTCAAGACCGACCCAAACAATAAAGCAAGGGTAGCCGCTGAAAAGTTAAGGCAGCAACGGTAGCCGCTGAAAAGCTAAGGCAGATTTTCAAAGGAAGCTCCGCCATTTTCTTAGTGCTATGTATTTTCGTTTACTAGTAATATGTAATGTGAGACTCTTATTTTGTTTTGTCTAGTACATGATGTTAAAACGGTATGGACTTAACACATTCTGGAAGTCTTAACACACGTTATAAAAGAGGCTTAACACACGTTATATCAGGTATACTATGTTATTAAGTTACTATTGGAGTTTATGCATCCATTCTGGAAGTCTTAACACACGTTATACAATATTAACTTGTACACATATTAACTTGCAAACCACTTTCATATACATGAATACAAGTCGGGTTATAATGGATGCTTACATGTTATCATATGTATACAAGTGGGGTTACAACAAGATTACGATATTAACTAAGCTCACCATTAAACTCATCGCCCCCGTCGACTGTTTTCACCCTTGTCACATGTTAAGCAATTACATGTTCCGAACAGACAAATTGTAACACATGTTAGATCAGTATATACACATCATGGTGTTTTGTAAACCCCTAGCTTATACATGAATATATGTCAGGTTATAAAAAGATTATAACAGAGGCTTAACACATGTTATACATTCCAAAATGTGCAAAACAAACACATGTTATAAACGAACGAAGAGTTCTTTCCCACGTTATATATCATTCTAACAGGGGCTTAACACATGTTATACATGAACACATGTCAGGTTACATCATGGTGTTCTGTTACAGCTTGAACCACCAACACATGTTATAAATGAACGAAGATTTCTTTCCCAAAGGATGTGACTTTCATATACATGAATACAAGTCGGGTTACGGTGTTACAATATTAACTTGTACGTTCCAAGATTATACAAGTTAATAGTGTTTTAGAAACCTGTTGATGCAGATTTTGTGTCCGATGCTTGTCGAATAGATTAGTTATTATTTTACGCTGAATTTGTAATAGTTAGTGAAACGGTCTATCGAACGTGTATAGACCCGCTCGTTTGAAGTGGTCAAACGAGAGGGTTATTCGGTTGACCGTGTGTGTTTGCTAGACAAATTATGGTTGTATATGTTGGTGTCGAAGGATAAGGCATCGAAGGATTGTGTATCCTTCGATGAGCTCGAAAGATATCCATCAAAGGTTGAAGATGGACCTCGAAGGATATGGCATCCTTCGAGGTATGTGTGTATCTTTCGAAAGCTGGATGGTCGACAGATGATCTATCGACCAGTCAGTTTAATCCTTCGACCGTGCAACCTGTGTTTGGTATAAATACCAACACCTTGTCATTTGCAACACAAGAGTGAGAGCACAAGTGTGTGCAAGAGAGTGATAGGAGGTTTGAGTCCTCACCGGGAGAAATCACCACTTGATTTCTCCCTGGATGTATACTTCTTTGGTATTAGTTCGGTTATCATGTAATCGGGCCGACTTGTAATGTTTTACTACCGGATTAATGCAAAGTTGTTTGTTTATCCTCTCTTATCTCTTCCATCTTTGAACATTAACATGAAAATCACGGATTGGATCCCGAAACACGGACCTACAATTGGTATCAGAGCCATGGTGCCCGATTTAGTAAAACTAACCGTTTACTAAGTCACATGTGCTCTAGATCTGTGATTTTTGTGGGTTTTTGTTCAAGATGTAAAAATGGTGAAAATGAGAAAAACTCAGATCTGGACCCGAATATTCAGATCTGTGACAAAACGAGTGTTGGGTTTTATGTTTTTCTCCTAAATATTCAAGTTTTCTTCATCAAAAATTGCGTACAAGGTGTTTCATCAAATCTGCAAATTTTACACAGTAGCTGTGTACTTGAAGTTCTTGATATCTTCATACTTCGAAGGATATCTTCATACTTCGAAGGATCAGTTATCTGTTCGAAAGGTCATCTCACATCTTTGAAGGTTCAAAACAATAATCTCAAGGATCAAGACAAAACTTCGAAAGATCAGATATTTTCTTTTCATTTCGAAGGATCATATCAACAACCATCGAAAGATCAGATATTTTTTTTAAGGGTCATTTTGATATTTTGAAAGATCAACCTGACTTTGAAAGGTCATCACCACAGAATCGATAGATAAACAGTTCTGTTCGAAGGGTCATTTTCATTAACAATTTCGAAGGATCTAACATTTTCGAAGGGTCAAATTAAAAAAAAAAAAAAAAATTCGAAAGATCATTGTGTTTCTCGAATGGTCATCTTCAACAATCTCGAAGGGTCATAAGAACAAATTTCGAAGGATCAGAATCGATAGATCTTCATGTTGTTTCGAAAGATCAAACATGTTCGAAAGATGTGTGTGAGATCCAGATCTGGAACTCATCATCTTTCGGTTGACAATTTTTGAAGGATCCAGATATGTTCTTCAGACAGATTGTTGGGGTTTTGGTTCTTTGTGTATCGATGATGTTGATGAAATTAGCTGGTGACTTTGAGCATTTAGGGTTTTGATTGTTTGAAGGCATTTGAAAGAGGAGAATGAAGAAGACAAAGTGATGGTTGAGGTGTAAAGAAAAATGACTGTTGCTGCTCTTGTTATCGCTAAGAGAGAGACAAAATAGAGATTGTTGGCCAGCTGTAAAGTAAAAAAAAAAACACGGTATGGTATTTTTCTTTGCGTGGTCAACAAAATCTACATAGTCTTGAAACATGTTCTGGGCCCAGTCTTTTATTTATTTATTATTTGGGCTTGTTCTCACGAAAATTTTGGATCTAAATGGCCACTCATATAATGATGTTATATTATATGACATTTGGGTATTAGAAATTGTGATTTTATTCTGTATGTGGGCTTACATATTCAATTGTGCCAAGCATGGAAGTCTAGACATGTGCATGATGGGATTAGTGATTTGCACATTATGTGGTCTGGTCAGTATAAAAGTCATGATGGGAGTGGGGTCGGGTGTTCGCAAAGATTATTTGAATCGGGCTTCCAAATTTCAACACCAAATTTGTACGGATTTGGGAGCGTGCGGGATGATGCGGGATGATGAAAACAAGAGATGATGAAAACTTGATGTTTGAAAAATTGTGGGGTAGTCACGGTTACCGATGCAATGGCAAAAATGGTAACGCGACTATTATGGGCCAAAAACAACACGATATGTTCGCTTCCGCGCATCAGTATTTATGATTGTTACCGGTTATTCGGAAATGTTCGAAAGGATTTTGTTTATTGTCATATTCTCGCATTTGAAGACGAACGTATGAACCTGGAATGTCTATACCGGTCCTAACGAGTTCACAAAGTCTTTGGTCTTTGGGGGGATACAAGTCAGTTCCTACGGGGTACCAGGGGACGTTCTTATTCAACTAGTTTATGCAAAGAAGAAAGTCATGTTCGTGAATTTTCGGAACCGAGAACATTCAATGAAGATTGATGACAGTTCCGCTCAGTGGAGGGAATTGGTGAACATTTGACGACAGTTTCTTTGAAGTGGAAAGAATCTGTTAAGGTTTAGAGATCTTACCAAAGAAATGGGGGGATAAAAATTTTCATTTGTTGAATTTCTTCGGTAAAATTCTAAACGCAATCACAGGTGGTAGAGTTTGTGATTTTCTGGTGAGACTAGGGGGTTCTGCGTGGAATGTTTTGCACAGAAAAGTGCATTACTTGGTCGATTTCACAAAGACGGTTTACAGAAGATAGTTTACCAGAAATCTCTATCAATGTAGTATGCTTGAAGATCAAGACTTGATGCAGTTGTTATAGAATGGAACCCTTATCAAATGCCGGTTGGAGTATTGGAAGATCAGCGGAAGATCGGTCAATTGAGTCCTTTGAGGAAATTGCACAACACTCAACACGGATGCGCGTACTCTGAGGGGGAAGTTTTATACAATGAGCATCAAGATACTACTTACCTGGATCATCGGTCAAGGGGGAATTTGTTTACACAGAGAAGATGATTACTTGACTGAAGATCGATGATTGCAGTTGCATTTTCAGCATTCGACAGCAACGGACAAGGGGGAATTTGTTGATGCAGATTTTGTGTCCGATGCTTGTCGAATAGATTAGTTATTATTTTACGCTGAATTTGTAATAGTTAGTGAAACGGTCTATCGAACGTGTATAGACCCGCTCGTTTGAAGTGGTCAAACGAGAGGGTTATTCGGTTGACCGTGTGTGTTTGCTAGACAAATTATGGTTGTATATGTTGGTGTCGAAGGATAAGGCATCGAAGGATTGTGTATCCTTCGATGAGCTCGAAAGATATCCATCAAAGGTTGAAGATGGACCTCGAAGGATATGGCATCCTTCGAGGTATGTGTGTATCTTTCGAAAGCTGGATGGTCGACAGATGATCTATCGACCAGTCAGTTTAATCCTTCGACCGTGCAACCTGTGTTTGGTATAAATACCAACACCTTGTCATTTGCAACACAAGAGTGAGAGCACAAGTGTGTGCAAGAGAGTGATAGGAGGTTTGAGTCCTCACCGGGAGAAATCACCACTTGATTTCTCCCTGGATGTATACTTCTTTGGTATTAGTTCGGTTATCATGTAATCGGGCCGACTTGTAATGTTTTACTACCGGATTAATGCAAAGTTGTTTGTTTATCCTCTCTTATCTCTTCCATCTTTGAACATTAACATGAAAATCACGGATTGGATCCCGAAACACGGACCTACAAAACCACTAGCTTATACATGACACAATGTTGGGTTAAACCAAGATTATAACAGAGGCTTAACATATGTTATCCCAGGTATACGGTGTTACAATATTAACTTGTATGTTCCATATTAACTTGTACACGTGTTACGATCAGTATATGCACATCATGGTGTTTTTGCAAACCACTTTTGATATACATGAATACAAGTCGGGTTATAATGGATGCTTACATGTTATAATATGTATACAAGTGGGGTTACAACAAGATTACGATATTAACTAAGCTCACCATTAAACTCATCCCCCCCCCCCCCCGTCGACTGTTTTCACCCTTGTCACATGTTAATCAATTACATGTTCCGAACAGACAAATTGTAACACATGTTAGATAAGTATATACACATCATGGTGTTTTGTAAACCACTAGCTTATACATAAATACATGTCAGGTTACAAAAAGATTATAATAGAGGCTTAACACATGTTATACATTCCAAAATGTGCTAAACATGTTATAAATGAACGAAAACTTGTTACAGCATGAAAACTTCTTTATGGATCTGTTACAGCATGAACCACTAACACATGTTATAAACGAACGAAAACTTCTTTCCCAAAAGATTTGACTTATTCAATATCCCTGCATCCATCCAGCTTGTCAATTGAATATCTTTATGGATCTGTTTCTGTAAATCAACACACGTTATATATTATTCTAACAGGTGCTTAACACATGTTATGGGTCTGTTTCTGTAAATCAAACAACCCAACAAAAAAACACTTACTGTTCAGATCAAAAGGCTAAACCAGCAACCAAACCAACAAAAAAAAAAACAATTATTGTTAAGATCAAAATCCCCAAACAAGCAACCAAACCAACAAAAAATCCCGTTCAAAAATCTCATCCTAAAGTTTTCGATTTATTTAAAATACATGAACATTAACCATTACTAGATCTTGATTGAAGACAGAGGAGAGGAGAGAGAGAGAGAACATTAACCATTACTAGATCTTGACTCCGACGACGTTTCGAACTCCGGCGCCACCAACCACCCACCCTCCACCACCTTCTACAACCACCCCCTGTCGCCGCTATCAACTACCAACAACCCAGAATGAACCAGCCACCACCTTCCACCAACCACCATCGTGCCTCACTCATCGTGCATCTACCGCCTCCCCTGTCCCAACCATAACGGTCAACAACACCACCGCCACAGCGCTGCTGCTGTCGTGGATGGCTGGAAACCCACCAGTTTTCTCTCTCTCTTTCGATTTCTCTGGACCTCTCTTTCTCTTTCGATTTCTCTGGTACTCTCTCTCACGGCTCTCACTCTCTCTTTAGGCTTGCAGGTTGTAAGTGTTGTGTAGAGAGAAGGGAAAGTCATGGGAAAGAGGGAATTGAGAGAGCTGAGATTGTGATTTTGAATTGGATATGAAGAGAGAGAAAGAGAGGTGCATTAAAGATGATAGGAGTAGATAGTGGAAAGAGAAGGAATATACTACCCAAAATGCCCTTCTAGTTGACTAATGTGTATTATTACATTTCTTTTAAATCTAATTGTTACCAAAATTATGAGAGCCATTGATCAAGTGTGACGAAACATAATCAATGGATGGTATTGGGTTTGCATAGTTTTTTTAAAAAAGATGGGGTTTCTTGTATAGCCAAGCCCTACATATATATATATATATATATATATATATATATATATATATATATATATATATATATATATATATATATATATATGGGATCGCTAAAACGAAAACCAACTCTAGTTGTAAGAACCATAGGAACCACTTTCTAGCCTTTAGATCAGCAAAATTAATGGATGAGATTAAAAGTAAGAAAAATTAATATTAAATAGAATTTGTCTTATTATGTCTTTAATTTTTTAATCCAAAAGGGTACTTTAGTAAAATAACACTATTTTGTCTTTTTCTATTTATTATTTTTTAATTACTTTTTTTGTTTTATTATATTACTTTTTAGTTTATTTATATTACTTTTTATTTTTTTTAAAAGATTTTTTTATTAAAAACAGTTTTAAATTCAGATTTTTTGACAAAAACAATTAATTTTGCGCGCCGGTTTTTTACACGCCGTTTTTACGTCCGGTTTTTTACGCGTCGTGTTTTTGACGCGCCGTTTTTAACGCCGTTTTTTACCGCGCCGATTTTTACGCGCCGTTTTTTTTAACGCGCCGTTTTTTCTACGCTCCGTTTTTTTAACGCCGTTTTTTTAACCCACCATTTTTACGAGCGTTTTTTTACGAAACGTAAAAAAGTTTTACGTTAATGTTTTTTACGTTTTTACGTTTTACGCGCCGGTTTTTTACGTTTTACGCGCCGGTTTTTTACGTTTTACGCGCCGGTTTTTTTAATTTTACGCGCCGGTTTTTTACGTTTTAGGTGCCGGTTTTTTTACGTTAACGTTTTTTTTACGGAACGTAAAAAAGTTTTACGTTAACGTTTTTTACGTTTTACGCGCCGGTTTTTTACGTTTTACGCGCCGGTTTTTTATATTTTACGCGCCGGTTTTTTACGTTTTAGGTGCCGTTTTTTTTACGTTTACGTTTTTTTTATGGAACGTAAAAAAGTTTTACGTTAACATTTTTTACGTTTTTACGTTTTACGCGCCGTTTTTTACGTTTTACGCGCCGGTTTTTTACATTTTACGTGCCGGTTTTTTACGTTTTACGCGCCGGTTTTTTTACGTTAACGTTTTTTTACGTTTTACGCGCCGGTTTTTTTACGTTCTACGTAAAACTTTCTACGTCTTACTAAAAAAAATTACCTTTTACGTTTTACGTAAAACTTTTTACGTTTTACGTAAAGCTTTTTACGCTTCACGTCTTTTACGTTTTACGTTAAAAAAGTTTACGGTTTGCGTTAAAAAAGTTTACGGTTTGCGTTAAAAAGTTTACGGTTTAATTTTTTTTACAAAAATTTTTTTACGCAAAAACGAACGCATTTAGAAATCGCAAACTTGGGAGGTGTCTCAGATATATTGTTATCATCATCGACGCCTCAAAAAAAAAAAAAAAAAAACCCAACAAACAAAAATAAAAAAAACGAGTGGAATCTTAAAAAAAAGGATGTTTTGGCTCAGATTTTCCGATAATCAGAGGCTGCAAAAGTAGGGTTGCAGGTTCAAAAACCTACCCTCCACCATCCTTGCCGCGCCCTCGTCATCAAAATATACAGTTTTTTTTTTTTTTTTTTTTTTTTTTTTTTTATCATCATCGCCCCAAATCCAAAACGGATCAAAACCCACATATTCAAACATTCATAAGCACCCCTATGAACATGCTGTACATACCCAAAATCACAAATCAAAAGAAAACCCAGCAACAATAACAACCATACATGCTGTACATACCCAAAAGCAAATCAAATGAAACCCCAGCAACAAATAATGAACATCATTCAACATAATCAAAACACATGATTGTAGCAGATAAAATTATTCAACCGGGTTCAAACCCAAAAAGGAACATGAACATGAACAGACCACCAAACCCACCAAATTTCAAAACATAAACAGAAACAAAATCGAAAACCCACCAAACCCACCAAACATGAACATGAACAGACCACCAAACCCACCAAAATAATCAAAACCCACCAAATTTCAAAACATAAAAAGAAACAGAAACAAATCGAACCTTTGGCCCACCACCCAGCCGTCGAACCGCCACCGCCACCACCGCCACCACCGTCGAACTGCCATCGAACAAAATCACCAATCGCATGCCGTAACCAAACCCTAGATCTAGAAAAAACAATAAATCGGCAACAGTTTAAAGGACCATCATCATCATCATCGACGGCTGGTGGGGGTGGCCGACGATTACTGTAGAGGCGGAGGGGGGGGGGAGTGTTTGGTTGGTGGTTCTCGCCGGAAACACCATCATAGATCGGGACACCAACATCAAAGATCGGGACACCAACATCAAAGATCGGGACACCAACATCATCAATCATCATCATCATCCACTGATTAACAGTGGTGGTCGCCGACCAAATCATAGATCGGGACACCGACATCAAAAGATCGGGACACCAACATCATCAATCATCATCATCATCATCATCCACTGATTAACAGTGGTGGTCGCCGACAAAGGGAGGTCGCGGGCAAAGGGGAACTGTATGGGTGCTTCAAAGAGAGAGAGAGAGAGAGATGAATGAGATGATTTTTAAAAATGAATGAGAGTTGTCTGCATCTTATAAATTGAAAAGAAAGAGAGAGGAGAGAGGAGAGAGGGTGTGAATTAAATGAAGAGAGAGGGGTGAGATTAGACATTTAGGGTAAATGACCAAACTACCCTTTTCGTTGGCTGATTATGATTGGTGGAGACTGGTTCTCATGGTTTTTACAACTGGGGGTGGTTTTCATTGTAGCGGCTCCCTATATATATGTATATATATATGTATATATATGTGTATATATATATATGTATATATATATGCTAAAGTTCATTTGAGAACCACCTTTACTGCGAGAACCGCGAGAACCAATATGAACACAAAAAAATACCTAAAAAAATCAAAAAGACCCAAAATTTTTTTTTTTTTAACATTTTTCTTATAAAAATAGCTATATTTTGTTACAAAAAAAATGTTTTTTAAGTAACAGTTATGGATGCACATGTGCATATGTATCATTTCTTGGACAAATTCCATAATATATTACCAGTCGTAGAAAAATGCACTTTCATTTACACTACCATATGTAATACACTACTTTTTACTTTACCAATATTAGAAATGCACATGTGCATCTATATGTATTAACATGAAATAAGGTGTTTTGGTACAAAAAGTTTGTAATTTTAAATGATGAAGTAGGCCCATATACATGTGTTTTGGTTAGTTATATCTAGTGGTTGATGGTTTAATTATATTTGTCACTTTATGATGTAATATGTTGTTTGGATGGTATAAAGGGTGTTGATGTACATATAATAAAGTGAAATATTGGTAATAATATTGTATTATGGATGGTAAAAAGCAATTGTATTGTTTTACGGATGGTAGGAGGTAATGGTAGTGTAGTATGGATGGTATGATAGACGAAAGGGAATGTGTATTCAAAGTGGTGTACTAAAACACGTTATAACATGTTCATATATAAAGTTGCACATGTGCATTTCTAGTGTTGTTAATGTTATAACAAGTTCATACATATAGATGCACACATGCATTTCTGTAGGTCCCTTTTCTCGGAGGATCGAGAACAACCTAAACCTTGTTATACTAACCCACTAGCGAGTGCGGAATCCAAGCTAGTAGGCAAACCGGGATGAAGCAAGAACAAACACAAGAACACACAAAGTTCACCGATTAACACCACTGTATTAATACGTATGAAGGTTACGGTTACAAGCACAATGTTTACAAAACCAAAGATGTAAACTCTCAAGTGTGTGTGTGTGTTTCCAGCAGAATGCTCTCAAGCTCTCTATCTCTTGTGTGTGTGCATCTGCTGAACTCAACACATTGCATGGGTATATATACCCAGCCCAAGATGTCTGGTCGAAGGATTCGATAGATGGTCCGAAGGATCATCTATCGAGGACAAGGTAATCGAAGGATCAGCATTGACCTCGAAAGATCATCTTTCGTGGTCTATCATTCGAACCCTATCTTTCGAGCACCTCGAAGGATCAACAATATCCTTCGAGGCTATCCTTCGACATCGACACACATATCGAACATATGTTATCTGTTGGCCAAGTCAAACTAGGAGGATAGTTGACTTGGTCAACTTACAGACTAACTTTGGACATCGTTTACATACAGACCGAATACAGACAAAGTACAGACACAAGTGCACCAACAAACTCCCCCTTGGCTGTAGCTTTGTCTTTATCTTCTATAGTTGTAGACTCGTCTCGAACTTCGACGGTCTTTGGTCTTCGAGTTACCAAAACTCTGATGTCCTTTCAAGTCTTCAATGTCGGAGGATCTTCAAAGTCTTCACGTCTTGAAAGCAGAGAGTGTATCAACAAACTACTCGTATCATGTAGGAAGTGTGTTGACAAACTCCCCCTTAACATAAGCTCCCCCTTGAGTTATGCTCGTGAATGGACTTTATCTTTATGAAGTGAGATCCTTGTGGTGTTGAGGATGGTCAGCGGCTACTCGATCATCTTCATCAGTTGAGTGCCTTCTCGTCGTGTCTTCATTCCAAAGCTTGTCATCGACCATGTTCTCCTAGCCTTTAGAATCTGCACATGCAAGAAATCTAAACGCGTAATGAGAACAACTGCTTGGAACATAGTATAAGCAAATGACACACAAATGACCATGTTTCAATCAAACACCGTCCGACAGTTTGAAAGTTTAATAAATTTGTCAATTTAAGTCTTTAACTTTCAAAACTTGCAAATTTCGACCGTTTATGAAGATTTAGTCAGTTCAGTTTTCGTTCAGGTTTCAGGTAACGAAGACTCGAGCTCCAACATCGTACGATCGAAAATAAAGTAGAAGTAATATCTTTTTGGCTTTTATAAAGTTTATATTAAAACACTCCTAAAATCTTTTTGGTATTTTTGAAAGTAAAAGACAACAATTTAAAATCCTTTGAGTGTTATCAAACGACATCACCGCTAATGTCGTGCTGATATGCACCAAACGACGAAACTGTTTAAAAGAAGAACAATAAAGGTTAAGCAGTAAATAAATATATACAAACATTCTTTTTGCGAGTTTCGAGGGTAAGAGAATCATATCAGTGTACGGTCATGCCAAAACACTCTTGTTGTTCAGTTAGTTAAAATTAAGATAAGCATCCTATAACAATTATCAGTATTGTTGTCCACTTAAGCTCAACTTATCAGATGTAATCATGTTTAGAGGATACGTTAAGGTATGATTTATACTTACCGACCGGTGTTCATCCACATCACGACACATTCCCGTATCAAGGTATGCACGAGAGTTCATCTTACCGGTGAGTATACTGATTATCATCTGTTTGACCGTATAAGCTGTGAGATACTCACTTATTTTGATTTGAAAACAAGCCCTATGTGATATAATCACTTATTGATGAGGAACTTGATTTTCATATGCATGAGGGCACAGGTGCAAGTCCGTGAACAGGTCAGTACTTCCGTACAGCAGAGAGACGAACTTGACACCCGGATAAATGTGATATTTTTATCACTTATTTGATTTGGACATGTGATTGTTTATCACTTATTGAGGTCGAATGCAGTATGTAATATGTACACGTATGTATAGTATCATGGAAGATCTAGACTTGCGTCCCCGTTATTTTTCGGTAAAAGATACAACCATGATACCCAGATGATAAGCAGCATAAAGACCGAATATCTCAGAACCTCGGCAATCTATCAAACGAAATTTCGGTACTAAGACCATATGCCAATGAATGGTTCCCACCTGGTCTTCAGTCGATTAAGATTTATATCACCCTGCACACTTTAAAATGATTGTGAGCCTACCGATACATCTTATATAGAGCTGCTTATCGTTTTGCATTTAAGGTTTAAAGAGGTTTGGATAGACCACTGATGTACTATCATTTTCTCTTTTGCTCGCCAGGAAACTCATTTTTGTTTTTCTATTGTTTTTGTGTTTTTGAAATTTTTCGATGTTTTTGTATTTTCCGATTTTATGGATTTACTCCCCCTAAAATCAACAAACTAAGAGAAATTTAAAACACACAAAGATATTTACAAAAATGATTTTCCGATGTTGGTTTACT
The DNA here is from genome assembly GCF_002127325.2 of Helianthus annuus. Classification (NCBI taxonomy): domain Eukaryota; kingdom Viridiplantae; phylum Streptophyta; class Magnoliopsida; order Asterales; family Asteraceae; genus Helianthus; species Helianthus annuus. Next base: position 153,182,386 of record NC_035441.2, read on the forward strand.
CTTGCTTGACCTTAATGCCGTTTACCAATAGTAAAAAGTCAAATCTAGATTTGTCAAAAGCTTTGGTAAATAAGTCGGCACGTTGGTCATCGGTGTGGACCTTAACAACATCGATTAGTCTTTTCTCAAAGCAATCACGTATGAAGTGATATTTGATTTCGATGTGTTTGGTCTTGGAATGCTGCACAGGATTTTTAGTGATATCTAAAGCAGCAGAATTATCAACGTATATAGGAGTAGTTAGAAATTCAAAACCGTAGTCCCGCAATTGTTGTTGGATCCAAAGAACTTGTGAACAACAACTTGAGGCAGCAATGTATTCAGCTTCGCATGTTGATGTAGCTACACACGTCTGCTTCTTGCACTGCCATGTGACTAGGCGATTTCCTAAAAACTGACATCCAGCCGTTGTGGATTTGCCGTCGATTTTACATCCGCCAAAATCAGAATCACTGAATGCGATCAAGTCAAAGTTATTATCCCTAGGATACCACAGACCGGTGTCGGGGTAAGCCTTCAAATAACGAAAAATCCTTTTGACAGCTGCAAGATGTGAGGCCTTCGGATTAACTTGATATCTGGCAAGTAGGCACGTTGGGTACATTATATCTGGCCTTGATGCTGTGAGGTACATAAGGGATCCGATCATCGCGCGATAGTATGAGGGGCTAACAGGTTCACCCTTCAAGTCAGGAGTAATTCCGTGATTAGTCGGCAGTGGGGTACCAATGGGCGTTGCATCGGACATCTGGAACCGGCTCAAGATGTCTCCAACATATTTAGTCTGATGGATGAATATCCCAGACTCCGATTGTTGCACTTGTAGGCCCAAAAAGAAATTCATTTCCCCCATAGCACTCATCTCGAACTTATCCTGCATGATGCGCTCGAAATTCCTACACAAAACATCATTAGTAGAACCAAAAATAATGTCATCAACATATACCTGTACCAAAAGAAGATCTCCATCTTGTTCTTTGATGAAGAGAGTACAATCGATAAGACCTCTTCGAAAACCGTTCTCCAGCAGATATGTAGATAAGGTTGCATACCAAGCTCGTGGCGCTTGATGAAGACCATAGAGAGCTTTGTTGAGCAACCAAACCCGATCGGGATGAACAGGATCTTCAAAACCTGGAGGTTGTTCGACATATACCTCTTCTTCAACCACACCATGTAAAAATGCACTTTTGACGTCCATCTGGTAAACCTTGAATCCTTTGAATGAGGCATATGCCAGAAAGATCCGAATAGCTTCCAGACGTGCAACTGGTGCATAGACTTCGTTGTAGTCGATCCCTTCTATCTGACGAAAACCTCGAACGACTAAACGAGCTTTGTTCCGAATAACCACTCCACGGTCGTCTTTCTTGCATTTGAAGACCCATCGAGTGCCAATCTTCTTGTAATTCTCAGGCTTTTCAACAAGCTTCCAAACACCCAGCTTGTGAAATTGCTGCAATTCTTCTTGCATGGCTTCAACCCAAGCACTGTCTTTCAATGCTTCTTTCCACGACTTTGGTTCTTCTTGTGACACGTAACACGCGAAGGACCAGTCATTTTGTTGACCAGATTCTCTTATAGCTGAATACAAACCAGCATTCCGGTTGTTTCTCAGCTGATTACGCGTCTGCACACCGCGATGGACATCTCCTATGATATTCTGCTGGGGATGGGTATCGTGAATCCTCATTTCAGGATTATCCGGTACACGAGCATTGATACCCAAATTATTCAGATTAAGATCGACAACCAACTCCACACCAGGAATGTGGTTAGAAGTGGATGCATTCCCTTCAGCAGTATCGACATTTTGCGTATGAGGTGTATCACCAGAGGCACCTTGAACAGGAGCAGCTGGAGCTGAAGATCCTTCGGCTGCATCATGATATTCATCATCTTCAGAAGAGTCAATATAATCAGCAGCATCTTCAAAAACCTCATTTTGAACCATATTGTTGACTGACGAAGAAGCTTGAGGGTCAACAACAATAGGTCTAACCAATGGCGAGACAGCAGCGTTGTCACTTTCCAACAACATTCGAGCCGCTGCTGATTCTTCGTCAAAGGTTGGCAGATTAAAGGAGTCAAAAAGCCCATCATAATCGAACATCCACGGATCACCCGGAGCCCTAACAGGACTCGTGTACCTTTGAACCCTAACTTCGCTCCATAGCTCAATCTTTTTGGTAGTTAGATTCCAAACACGAAAATTCGGAGTAGCATATCCAAGGAAGAAACCCTCGATAGCTCGTGCACCAAACTTTCCATCCGGCTCAATCATAGTACAAGGAGCACCAAACGGTTCAAGGTAAGAAAGATCCGGTTTCCTTTTCTGAAGGAGTTCGAAGCAAGTCTTGCCATGTCTCTTAACTGTAAGAACTCTGTTTAACGTGTAGCATGCAGCCGATACAACCTCCCCCCAGAATTGAATAGGGAGTTCCGACTCTACTAACATTGTTCTTGCAGTTTCAATAATAGTTCGATTCTTCCTCTCAGCGACACCATTTTGTTGTGGAGTATAACGAGAACTGTACTCATGAAGAATGCCTTTAGAAGTACAAAACTCATCCATAACTTGATTCTTGAATTCGGTACCATTGTCGCTTCGGATCCTTTTCACTTTCAACGTATAGAGATTCTCCAACATTGTAAGAAGATCCTTGAGGATGCCAGGAGTTTCACTTTTATGTGCCATAAAAGATACCCAAGAAAATCTAGAGTAGTCATCAGTAACTACTAAACAATAAGCATCACCAAACGTTGTCTTGTGTTTCATAGGTCCAAAAAGGTCCATATGAAGACGTTCGAGAGGCATGCTAACAGTGTTGATTTTCTTCAAAGGGTGAGACTTCTTCGTTTGCTTCCCCTTTTGGCACGAGACACAGATATCTTGTAGATGAAAACTTCTTACAGGCACACCATTCACAAGATTATTTTTCACCAAATGGTTCATCTTTCTCAAGTGAATGTGTCCCATTCTTCTGTGCCAAGATATAGACTCCTTTTCTGTGGCTTTTGAGACAAAACAAGTAACTTGTGCAGATGTTGTAATCGCCTGGCTCATGTCGAGAATATAAAGATCATTAACTCTCGGAGCCGATAAGAGAATCCATTCTTGTGGGATTTTGAATCCAGGTTTCAGCACATAGCAGCCAGCATCATCAAAAATCACTGAGAACTTTTTATCGCAGATTTGCGACACACTGAGAAGATTGTGATCAATTTGCTTCACATAATTGATCTTATCAAAACACACGATACCATTGGAGATACTTCCTTCTCCAGTGATGTACCCACCTTTATCACCTGCAAAAGCAACATACCCTCCTCTGATATTTCTCACGTCATACAGGAGCCGTAAGTCGCCAGTCATGTGCCTGGATGCTCCACTATCAACAATCCAATGACTATTAATAGTTCCTCCTAGAACATCCTGCACATGTCAATTAAACACATCAGTTGAGAATGGGGACCCAAGCCTTAGTGGTCTTGGGTCGTCCCTTGGCATCACGATACGTAAGCTCTATCTCTTGATGGTTTTCAAGAACAACTGCTCCCCCTGAATTGTCACCCGACTTAGGTAACCAAGTTTGTCGGTGCCTACCAGTTTTTGAAGATTCTGGTTTTACAGGTTGTGACACTCTTGGTTCCTTCTGAGCTGTTTTAACTTCAGATTTTAAAGCTTTTTCAACAGTTTTTATGTTCTTATGTCGTTGTTTAGTTTCTTGTTCTTTTACAGTTCGTTTATCTTGTTTAGGTGAAACTGACCGACGTTGAGGGTGAACTGTTTCAGGTGGAGCCTTTTCAACCAATTTCTTCTTTGGAGCATTTGGGCAGTTTCTGATAATGTGCCCAATTTCTCCACATTTGAAACAAGTTCTCCTTTCAACAGACTTAGGAGAACTTGATCGACTACCAGATGTTGAACTTGTAGAACCTGAGGTACTTGCTCTTTCATCACACCCGTTTGTGTGTTGGGTGTAATTGTTATCACTGTTTCTTTTCAAAATCTTGACTTGTTGTACAAAATCAGTGTTTGATTTATTTTCAAAAGTCTCAATTTTATCTGTACCTCTTGATGCTACAAATTTAACATCTTTTCCTTTCTTCATGTAACGAGCTCCTTTTGATTCAACCTTAGCCTTTGGCTTTGGAGCTCGTTGGGGTTGTTTACCCTTAGAAGCAGTCGGTTGTTGAGTGGTTGGAGATTTTTGATTACCAAACTGTTTTCTAATCTCAGCCTTAGGAATTGGATCACATTGTGTTACCACAATTCCCGGAAGTGTTTTTCCCAAAAATTTGTTTGTATTGTCTTCAAAGACTTTGTCAATCAAAGATTTATTTACATTTTTAATTGGAAAAACATGATCTGAGTAGATTTTATTGTCTCCAACCAAAGTGTACAACACATTGCTGCTTTTAACAGTAGACACATCTTTCTCATCAACTTTGACAGGATCAATCACTTGCTCTTTGACAGATGGAACCTCAGGAGTATCAGGATCACAAAGGATGTGATTCTCTCGTGGAATATCTACTCCTTTCATCTTGCTAAGTGATTTATCCTGATCACTTACAGCCACATCTGATTCATCATCCGATGTCTCATAGTCCTCGATAATTGGAGGACTTTGCTTCATGGATGGTGAAGCTTCTTGTTCGTTAGAGGCTGTGTTTGAAGAATTGTCCGGTTTGAACCCAAGGCCAGTGGTAAACTCCTCAACATCAAGAGGCACACTGGGTTCATACCGAGGCATTTCTTCCTCATCAGGCATCTTGGTATAGTTGTTCATCAAGGGGGGCGGACATTTGTTATACCCTATGCCTTTCTGATTCCCTTTCAATTGTTGAACATCGATGATGTGATCAAGCACAAATCGGGAGTTAGAATAACTATCCAACTTCTGTTTGATCGCATCATGCTCAGATTTGGCAATGGCTAGTTGCTTCTTAGTTTCTTCCACAGTGTTAATATATTCATTTATACTTACTTGCTTGTGGTAAACTACTTTATTAACTTCGGAAACATTTTTCTTTAAAGTTTCAATTACTTCCTTAAAATCTTTTTCGTTCCGAGTTAAAGCCATATTTGCCTCTTTGCATTTCGATAGTTCAATAACCAAACTCTGATTATGACTATGAAGCTTTTCTGATTCAAGCTTCATCTCTGCACATGATTTACAAATACTAGGAGCAGGGGGTTCAGAAGTTACCTGACTAGTAGAGGCTGAGCCGTTTGCCATAAAGGCAGTTTGAAAAGAAAAAGCTCCATCTTCAGAGAATAGCTTTTCCATTTCCTTTGATGCAGTAGCAGCCTTCCTAATCAGAATTGATTTCTGACATTTAAGCTCATCAGCTTCATTCAGTAGCTCCTGAATATCATCATCTCCTTCTTCATTCACATCAGGCTCTGAGTGATTATCCCCAGAAACAGAGCCTTCTTCATCCGAACTGCCAGAATAACCAGAACTGTCATCGCTCCCAGAAGATTCTTCTTTATGAACCTGCTCGATGACCTTAGCATACAAAGCAGTTCCACTTCCCTGATCACCTTCACCAAACTGAACTGACCAGTCACAGCCTTCATCTGCTTGAACAGCCAAAGCACGATTGTGATTGGTATTTCCAGGCTGTCCCTGATTGTTGTTCACTGCCACCATCCTCCGTTCACGGTTTTCTTGTTGGGCATTCGCATTAGTCTGGTTTCTGAACGGGTTGTGATTGCCGTGTTTTGTTGGTCGAGTGCACTCACGTTTAAAGTGCCCTTTCTCGCCACAATTAAAGCACGTGACGACATTAATATCAAACCCATACTTCGTGTTTTTCTTTCCTTCCAACGAAGTTCTTCCAGTTCGTGCCATGAAATCTTTTGCCCTTCTAACCGCACTAGCAAAAGCCCATTTAATATCCATCAACTCCATTTCTTCCTTGTCGATCTGATCATAATCTTCATTGGTCATGTTGATGTTTCCAAGCTGACCTGCTACCAAACCACAGTATGCACTGACCATGGTGTTGATAATCTCCATATGTTCCTTAGCGACTTCAATGCTAAGGTGTGAAAGATTTGAGTTGTCGACTCGGATTGTGTGATGACTTTGGGGTTGAGGTTGAGAATTGCTTGTATAGTGAGCTTGCTGTTGTTGTTGTTGAGGTTGTGGTTGTGGCTGAGTTGGAACAGGAATATAGGACCTCGGATCGAATTGAGGTTGTGGTGGAGCAGCTGTTGGCTGAGGAAACGGAAAGGAACTTGAACTTGTATTGGACACAAATGCAGTCTGCAGCTTAGGTTGCTGTTGCTGAGCTGCAGCAGATCTTGCCAAAACATCGAATCCTGGAAGATACATTTCCGTATTCTGAGGAGCTGGAGCACGCCTTGCTTTCCTAATCTCTTCATCATTTTTATGTTCCAGCTTTTGAATGAACTCATAGATGTTGACTTGATCTAGAGTTCCAGTATGCTTCAACAATTCAATGAAGGAACTCCACTTTGGAGGTAAGGCGTCAGCAAATCTACTCACCATTTCTTGTTGAGTAGCGACAACTCCATAAGCACACATCTCACTAATCAAATGATAGAAACGTGTGATCATATCATTCAGAGTCTCGTTTTCCAAAAACTGAAAGGATTCAAACTCTTTCTTCAACAAATCATGCCGAGATTTTCGAGCAGCTGCATTGCCTTCTCCTCTAGCAACTAAGGCATCCCACAATGCTTTCGTGGTCTTGCAATATGAGAACTGATGGTAGATGTCTTTGTTGAGTGCTTGAGTAAGTGTGGCAAAGGCCTTTTTCTCCAATTCATAAGCCTTCTTGTCATTTTCAAGCATATTTGCATAACCCTCTGAAGTTGACGCAGCAGTTTCAAGATTAGTATTGAACGCATTGATGAAACACGTCCAAAGATCAGTGCTTTGCCCTTGAACATATGTGTGAAAACGGTTTTTCCATGATGGAAAATCGTTCATATGGTTCAACTTAGGTGGACGATTGTTGCTGCCAGTTTCACTTTCACTAATCAGAAGGTTCTGAAGACTTTGACTTTGATTGGATACCAAAGCCCATTGACTTGGACTGATTGATGGCTGTGGTACCATACTCTTTGCCCAATCTGCAGCAGTGACTAACTCTTGATTGTTTCGTGAGTCCAAACTCCAATCCCATGGACTTGTACAGCTCATTTTGATCAAATATTAATTACCAAACCTACACACCACAAACTGTTAAAAAATACAAACAACTAAGAATCGAAAGATACTGACTTGTTCGAAGGATCAATGCTTGTTCGAATGATCAACAAGGTTCGAAAGATCCCTGTTGAGTTTCGAACAAAGACTTCGAAGGATTGATTTCGAAAGATTGATCACACGAAGGATCCTTATCTTTCGAAAGATGATTTCGAAAGATTCTCCTTATGTTTCGAACACAGGTCTCGAAAGATTCACAATGAAAGATCCCTATCTTTCGAACACTAATCTCGAAAGATTCACCAACACGAACGATCCTTATCTTTCGAGAAGATTCCAGAAACGAAAGATAATGCCTAGACTTCGAAAGACTAAACGAAAGATGCTTATCTTTCGAGCTGCCTTTGATCGAAAGATGTCGAAGGATATCTTTCGATGTCGAAGGATATCTTTCGAATGCTCTGACACACTGACGAAAAGTACGACAGGTTGGTGAAAAGTTGATGTGGTTGGTGAGCCAACTTTCGGCAGAAAGGATGTTCTGCCACCAACTTTTCCACCAACTATTTGACTTTCAAAAAAAATTTACCCAAAATGGCAAACACCTTATCCTCAAGTTCAGTCACCGGAGACAAACCGGAAGTATGGCCGGAAAGTTCAAAGTTTCACAAAAACGATTTTTATGTTACCCAAACCGACCCCGAACACTCCCGATAGGTTTAGTATCCGTTTTTCAGTTTCAAAATGCAAGGAAACTACCAAAAACGAGTGCTAAACCAAGTGTCCAAATACACCAAAGAACTCGAACAAACCGGTTTTAAACAAGGTAAAGAGCGAGGCTCTGATACCACTTGTAGGTCCCTTTTCTCGGAGGATCGAGAACAACCTAAACCTTGTTATACTAACCCACTAGCGAGTGCGGAATCCAAGCTAGTAGGCAAACCGGGATGAAGCAAGAACAAACACAAGAACACACAAAGTTCATCGATTAACACCACTGTATTAATACGTATGAAGGTTACGGTTACAAGCACAATGTTTACAAAACCAAAGATGTAAACTCTCAAGTGTGTGTGTGTGTTTCCAGCAGAATGCTCTCAAGCTCTCTATCTCTTGTGTGTGTGCATCTGCTGAACTCAACACATTGCATGGGTATATATACCCAGCCCAAGATGTCTGGTCGAAGGATTCGATAGATGGTCCGAAGGATCATCTATCGAGGACAAGGTAATCGAAGGATCAGCATTGACCTCGAAAGATCATCTTTCGTGGTCTATCATTCGAACCCTATCTTTCGAGCACCTCGAAGGATCAACAATATCCTTCGAGGCTATCCTTCGACATCGACACACATATCGAACATATGTTATCTGTTGGCCAAGTCAAACTAGGAGGATAGTTGACTTGGTCAACTTACAGACTAACTTTGGACATCGTTTACATACAGACCGAATACAGACAAAGTACAGACACAAGTGCACCAACAATTTCTATTATTGTTAATGTAAAAAGTAGTGTATTATGAATTGTAGTGTAAATGAAAGTGCAATTGTCTGATATTTGTAATAAATTACGGAATTTGTCAAAGAAACGATACAAATGCAAATGTTAACTCGCAGCTCAATCGAGTTTGAACTTATAATACAAATAATAAAAATAAAAATAATAATTATATTAATAATAAGATTTAAATAAATTTATTAAGTATAATATTTACTAAAATTAGAAGTAAATCATAAGGGTTATTTGGTATTTGTACTAATACTATAAGAAAATATTTTTACATTTAGTAATCGTCTAAGGGAAGAAAACATAAATATTTATATGCAATAGAGACTTATACAAATAGTTATAAGATTTGTACATATAGATAAAAAAAATTAAAAAAATCAGTGTATGCCACATGGCATCCACATATTTGTATATAAAATTTATCAATCAATCAACAACATCTAAGACCATCAAAACTTTAATTAACATCGATACATAGTACAAAAAATTATAATAACACATAAACAAACGGTAGAAAATTACACAAAAATGACAGGTAAAAGGGAAACAGGTTGCGCCGCAACTCTCTTTTGAATAGTGAATCCAATTCTATCAAAAACAAAACTGTAATCCTTAGTGTCGAGAAATTGTTATGCATGACCCTCTGGACTCTGTCCAGAAAACCAACAACTTCTGAAGCAAAGCAACCAAAGGTATCAAAATCAAAGGGAATGAACACATGCTGATTCTCAACACAAGCCTTTCCATACATAGCAACTTTCTCTGATTCTGCCTTCAACATAGTCTGACCAGCCACGAAACGATCTTCCTTCAAGCGTGTTTCCTTCCTGCTCAGCCGAAAACAAGAACATATGGAGGCCGCAGAGTGGACCTCCCTTCAAGTGGGTCTGTCAGGAAATTCACAGCGGCCACTTTTTTGGCAGAGATTCCAACTCTCTTAAGCATATCACACAGGACCACAATCTCTCCAAAGTTAACCAAAACAAACATTACGACTAATTGGGCAAGGCTCATCAACTGGAAACAAAGAAATCATATTGATCAATGGGGACAACGCTTAGGAAGTCTTGAGTATGAGGTCCTCGTAGACGCTCTAACACTGCTTTCTAGCGCACAAATAGGTCATAGGTCATGATATAAGGACTTTAATAGATGCATGCAAAACAAAAACGTGGTGCAGTTGCATCGCTGTCTTTGTAATTTCTAAAATGTTAGCTTTTTTCATCATGTACAGTGTACTTTATAGTATTGAATAAACCGAAAGTAAAATATAGCTTGATGACCTTATTTAATACAGCAACGATCTCTCTATTTACTAAAGTTTGGAGTGACCGTGTGGCAAAAACTGAGCTAACGCTTCTGTTAATGGTAACATTAATCTTTATAATGAGATACACAATTGACTTAATTGTCCAAAGGTCATAAGTTATGGTTACTGAAAGTTATATGCATTCCTATTTTTATCCTATATCTAGGTTTTGAATTTTTTTATATTAATATAATCATCTAGAAAATTGAAAATAGTACATTTTTAACTCGTTTGTTTTCCTTAGTACTAGCACCCTATACTTTTGTATTGAAGGAGGAGGTATGAGCAGAGTTGTGCCCTAAAAAGGAAGATTTACAGTGTAAAGCTTAAGAGGGGTGGTGGTCTCTTAAATGCAACTTTACCCTTAGCTTTATTTGGATCAATGAACTTATATCTAAACTTCTTTGTTAACTATTATTGTTATTGTTTCTTTCATTTCCAAATTACAATGTTTTCCTCAAACCCTTTTCCACAGATTCCATCTCCCATCCATGTCTCACATCCTTTCAATTCCTTCTTTGACCTTGAAAGAAACGATGTATATTTCAACCATCATGAAGACAACAATAACCCTTTTGTTTCCGGTGATTCTTTTTTACATTCCTACAGCAGTTTTGCTCCACAACCATCAACCCTACCTCCAGTCACAGACTATATACCTTCAAATGCACAAGAGTTAGATAGTCAAAACCAGCTGCTTGATCATGAAGGGTCTGGGTTGCAATATTGTGACAATTATAGTGATCTTTTGGAGTCAGTAGTTTACCCATCAAAGAAAAAAGTGGCGATTTCAAAAAAAGATGGGCATAGTAAAATCTATACCGCACAAGGCCCGAGAGATCGGAGGGTGAGATTGTCCATTGACATTGCAAGAAAGTTTTTTGTGCTTCAAGATTTGCTAGGTTTTGACAAAGCAAGCAAAACCCTTGATTGGCTCTTTACCAAGTCCAAGAAGGCGATTAAGGAGTTGATTGAAGAAACAAAGCACTCCTCATCTTCCACTGTTAGTACTAATCAGTGTGAAATGGCTTTCCTAGAGACCATCAAGGGAGGATCAGGATCAGATGAAGATAAAGGGCAAAAAATGTCAGCTCTCAGGTTTCTTGATGGAGAAAAGAAGAAAATGACACAAAAATGCAAATCTGGATTTCATGCTAGTCTTGCAAGAGGCCAGTCAAGGGCAGAGGCAAGAGCAAGGGCTAGGGAGAGAACAAAACAAAAATTGCGCATCAAGGAGCTAGACAACGACTTGAAGAAAATTCCTGATGATTACCCTTGTCATGCATTAAGCCCCTCAAACACAACACTCCAATCAAACTCTTGGGGTCAATTTGAATCACAAAGTGACTATAATGACATCCTTCATGGATCAATGCTGGAACAAAGGTTTTCAGTATCATCTTCAACTTTGTATACTTACAATCACAACTTTGTTGTATCAGATGAGTGCATCTCCCAAATTTCATCCAAAGGTATGCCTAAATTTAAAGTAATTCACGAGGAGCAGAGTCACCGTGCAATGATATAGATCTACAAAAGGTAGATTAATTAATCAAATACAAAACACGGTAGTTACTGAATATAGTTTTTAAGATTTTATATGCCTTTGTTTTGTCAACAGAACTCTGAAAGGGGTGCTGGAGAAAATCTAGTCTTCATCAGCCGGCAAATAGATCTAGTAACCACTTCTCGGCACTAGTTGATTGGGGGAGCTGGAGCTATAATATCAGGATGTAAGTGTAAAATTGATGATGATAATTAAGTTAACCAACAATATGATATTATGGATTCCTTGGTTTCTTGTAATGTTCCTTAAAAATCTTTGTTGTCAAATTTATTTATTTAAAAAGATAACTACAAATGACAAGGGCACTTAAAAACATTCTTTTGCATCTTCTATCTCTCATTTATTGGTTGCCAAAGAGTGAATGTTGGTAATTTATGCCCAACAATCTATGTCACTTGATTACGGTGTTCCTAGTTGATTTGAAGTGAATGCATACAGATCTGGCTATATCACATATAAGCTGCATATTTGAATTAATGCTAGCTGCTAGGTGATACGAAACATGACGATAGCCTTGTTTCCTCCTAATCATGGGAATCAAGATTATTTATCTTTTATGTCTTTGTATGTTAAATGTATTTCATATTCGTTTATTACTTGCACCTCTTGTCGCACCTTCAAAGCCTATATACACCTCAAAAGTTCTCGGATGGGAGATCAGGCTTAGTGATTTAGCATTTCTTGCTGCATACGCATTGAGGCATTGGTGTTCCAAAGAGTTTGGCAATTCCAAGTGAATGCTTCTCATGATTATGTTACCTTCAGTGGTACCAGAAATAAAACCCTAATTTGACATCTAGTGTTCTAATCCCCTTTCTCGATCTTCAGCCTTTTGGTAAACACTTGATTCGAGTACGTGGCATGTACAATAAATCATATTGTTGTAAAACCATCTCAAGAGGTTTTCCTTCACATACTCAAATAGTACTCAATCTATCCGTCCAAATAAACCACCATTTTTATTTCCTACTTAGTTTTAGCATTAAAGTTTTTTATATCCTAGGTTGGATAGGATAAGAAATGAGGTTTTTATGGAGAGGTTAGGAGTAGATGGTATATCAGATAAGATAAGGGAGGGAAGGTTAAGATGGTTTGGGCATGCCAGGAGAAGACAAACGACATCCGCGGTTAGAACAATAGAAAGTCTCATTGTGGAGGGGCGAAGGAGTAGAGGTAGGCCGAAACTAACTTGGGAGGAGCGAATTAGAAAGGATTGTTACACTTACAACTTTCTGAGGACATGAGGATATGAGTTCATGTAGACGTAAGATTAAGGTCAAAGACTATTAGTGGGTATTACCTCTTTGTATTAGTTTATTTTTAGGAGTTTAGTGGGTTTTGTTAGTGTCTTAAAAGGATTATGCATGCTATCTCCTGTCTAATGTGTTATGAGTATGTTAATTGTCTGATAGCTTGCTATGATTTTTATTAGTACAATACAGTTTTTTTTTGCTACCTTTTGTCTAGCTGTGTGCAATTGTACGTTTGATATGTCTCTTATATATGGAATCGTCATTAGTCGAGGGTCTCACCGGAAACAGCCTCTCTGTCCCTTGTGATAGAGGTAAGGTGTGCCTATATCGCACCCTCCCCAGACCATACTAAAAGTTGTTATGGCCATGGGTGGGATAATGCTGGGTATGATTGATTGATTAATTTTCTAAACATGTAATACCAATATTAATCTTGTGAAGAGACTAGCTCACACATAATCCTTTTCTTGTCTCTGCATTGATCACTACAATATGCATAGCACAATTTTAGATCATACCTTAATTTGTCTAATCTAATGCCAAAGTTAAGATATGGTATGCCGTTCAACATGCTACTGTCTTATGTTGATATAGAACGTTCATTGCTGCATGCTATATTAGAATTAGATTTCTTTTTTCCTTGGCATATGAAACAGAAATTCTTCAAACTAGGGTTTCAAGAAACAATAAGCGTAACTGTTACCCTAAACAAAAACCTGAATTTTTTTGGGTTGATGAATTATGACCTTTTTTGGTGACTTTTCTTATGACTTTTCTTATATGTAAGAAGGAAATTTATGTCCATGTAGTAATGGTACTGGCATAGTACCCAATGTGGAGTGTTAGGTTACTGTGTAGAGATTACATTTATGATATACAAGGAAGCTACTGCAACATGTCATTGCATTTACATATATACGCTAGTATACCACCAAATATTAGGGTTGAAAAAGTAACAATAATTTATCTATTTTAATTCTACAGATTCCCCGTGAACAATTAACGGTTAAAATGCAATCTTTTTATACAATACATATACGAATGTGTATTTATGTAAACAAATGCTAATACCTAAATCTTTCTTTGTTGTTACATGATAATAGTCAATAGAACTTCCACCCTTTGTCTTTCTGTGTGATAGTTGATAGACATTACAATAAAATGTATTTATATTTTTATTTTATTTTAGTGAGTTTAAGAAAGGAATACAAATAGGCAGAGCAATGATTATAACCCAACTTTCGTAATGGGGACCATGCTATTTGGATAATTAGAAAATTTGGGGAGACAGAAGCAACTGAAACCTGATCAGTTTTAGGAAATTGTCTAATCTCCATTCACAAAAAGACCTACATTCGTTATTTTTTTTTATCCTTTAATGTATATGTAGAGGAGAGTAAAGGAGATTGTTTGAAAGCAAATTAGTAGTTCAAGTGTTAAGACTACATAGAAGTCAAATTTTTGAATCCTCAAAATCCTTGAAAGGATTAGAGTTTCAAGTACATGTGAATAGTAACAGTAACATTTCCACAACATAACAGATCAAGAGAAAGGATATCATGTGTATGAGAATCAAAAACAAGATTTGTTGGGGTAGGTTGCGTGATGGAGTTGTAGAGTATGGGATGAGGAATGTTTAATATATATACTACTGTTTATCTATCAACTGTCTTTTCTGTTTCTTCATTGCATTGCGTTGGGTAGTCTGTTATTTTTATGAGCAAGCAGAAATATATTAAGTTTTAAATTATCTTGGCTATTTAACTCTAGAAACCCTAGCAAAAATATCAAATGCTTTAATCCATGGGTGAGTACGTATCAAAAAATAACCAGGTCACTTCTGGTGACATATATACATATGGTTAGACACTTGGATGTGAGAGATATATATTCCATGCCACAACATTTTGTTTGTGCGCATATCAATTCTTTACCGGAAACTATTTGCTTGGTTTGAGTGTATGTGGTGATTATCTCATGATATTTGCACCAACAAAAGTGACGCACACCCATTAATAGATTTTGGAAATAAGAATATTATTCTTACATACAAAGATGTGATACTTGAAGTGACAACAGCCAACTGCAACCATTATTTAGACTGGAACATTGATGTCACATAAAAGATGATTGTTTGTTTGGTGACTATGAAAAACCTAACTAAACTTTTTCTTAAATATGTATGTTAATTTAGTGTCGTATCCCACGATAAGCATATAAGTATCATACTTTGTATTTGATTTTAAACAAAAATCCAAAGCTGTGTGTGATTAAGAAACTAAAGAAAGTGAAGCTCAAGTGATTGCAAAATCAAAGTAGAAAATTAAAAACACAAGATAATAAAATAGGTTTGTAACACTAGAATACAAGCAATCACTTTTGGTCTAGGTTTGTTTTCAAAATGTTTGCTCCAAGTTTAATATACTTTTTAATTTTTACATATAAGGCTAAAATGCCTATTTGCACACTTTATAGTTTATATACGCCTATACGCTGCGTATAGGGTCGCATAAAAATCAGCGTCTAACTGGTACCAGTTCTAATCTAGCTGCTCCTGTAGCCGCGTATAGACCTATATGCGGCATATATAAAAGTTTTTTTTACAAACATTTTATAAAATATTAATCCTTTTAGCAAAGCTTTTTAAAAAAAAATTATTTTTCTATTTTAAATAAATAAAAATATAAGTATTTCTTACAAGTATTTTTATACAACATTAATCATTTTATACGTTATTACAAATATTGTATGGTATAGGTGTAGTATAGGTCCAGTAGTGACCTCGTATAAGCATATAAGTGTGATATCGTATTGTATAGTGTAGTATAGGTCTCATATAAGCCTCATATAGGCATATACATGTAGTAACATATAGTATAGATCTCATATAGGACTCGTATAGAAGTATAGATGTAGTATACGTAGTATAACTTAAGTCTTGTATATGTGTAGTATAGCATAGCATAGTAGGAATATACATGGCCTATAGGGGATATACACGAGACTTATACTACACTATACAATACAATACGATACGATACTATAGGATAAGATATAACACCGATATAAGCCTATAGATATAGTGTATGTCTTGTATAGGACTATAGTAGTGGTTTAGGTCCCGTATAGGCCTATAGGCATATACAAGACCTATAGGGAACTTATACAAGACTTATACAATATACTATAGGATACGATACCACACCCGTATAGGCTAATAAGTGTAGTATAGGTCCTCTATAGGACTATGAGTGTGGTTTAGGTTACAAGACCTAAAGGGGACCTATATGAGACTTATACTACAATATACGATACGATAGGATACGATACAACATTTGTATAGGCCTATAGGTGTAGTATACGTCCCTTATAGGATTATAAGTGTAGTTTAGGTCTCATATAGGCCTAGAGGCTTATACAAGACCTATAGGGGACCTATACGCGACTTATACTACACTATACGATAGCATACAATACGATACGATATGATACGATACGATACTATAAGATACGATATAACACCCGTATAGACCTATAGGTATAGTATAGGTCCCTTATAAGACTATAAGCGTAGTTTAGTTTCGTATAGGCCTATACAAGACCTATAAGAAACCTATACAAGACTTATATGTCACAATATATGCGATACCATAAGATACAATACGATACGATAGGATATAATACAATACTATAGAATACGATACAACACTCGTATAAGCCTATAGGTGTAGTATAGGTCCCTTATAAGACTATAAGTGTAGTTTAGTTCCTATAGGCTTACAGGCCTATACAAGACCTTTAAGAGACCTACACGAGACTTATACTTCACTATACAATACTACAATACGATAGGAAACAATACGATATGATACTATAGGATACGATACAACACTCATATAGGCCTATAGGTGTAGTATAGGTCACTTATAGGACTATAAGTGTACTTTAGGTCCCGTATAGGCCTATAGGAATATAGAATACCTATAGGGGACCTATACGAAACTTATATTACACTATTCGATACGATAAGATATGATACTATAATACACCTATAGGCCTATATGAGACATATACTACACTATATGATATGATACGATAATACATCAATAGTCCTACAAGGGTTATACGATACAATACTTAACAATGTTTTTTTATTTATTTATTTTGGTAAAGTACTTATTATAGAACTTTGCTAGAGTGATAAATAATGTATAAAAACATTTCTTAAAAAATCACCCTTTATAAACGCCGCGTATAGGCCTATACGCGGCGTATATAGAGGGGCAAAATACCATTTTAACCCTGGTTTGGGCGGCGTAGACCCCCCAGTCTAGGGGTAAAATGGTCTTTTTTCCTTATACGTCGCGTATAGGCCTCTACGAGACTTATACTACACTCTATATATACGTCACGTATAAACATATACGCGGTGTATATAACGGGGCAAAAATACCATTTCACCCTTGATTTGGGTTGTGTATAGCACCCAGTCGAGGGGTAAAATGGTCTTGTTTCCTATAGGCCAGGTATAGTCCTCTACGAGGCGTATACATGGGGCACGTTTGGTAAAAAAGACCATTTTACCCTTAGTTTGGGGCTATACACAGCCTAAATTATAGGTAAAATGGTATTCTTGCCCCTTTATATACGCCGCGTATAGGTCTATACATAGCGTATATAAATGGTGGTGTTTTTTCGAAGCGTTTTTAAACATAATTAATCGTTTTAGCAAAGT
Organism: Helianthus annuus; assembly: GCF_002127325.2. Classification (NCBI taxonomy): domain Eukaryota; kingdom Viridiplantae; phylum Streptophyta; class Magnoliopsida; order Asterales; family Asteraceae; genus Helianthus; species Helianthus annuus. Next base: position 153,199,952 of record NC_035441.2, read on the forward strand.
TCTATAACAAGTACTTTAACAAAATAAGAATAAAAAACATTGTTAAGTATTGTATCTTATAGTATACGTCTTGTATAGGTTTCATATAACCCTCGTATAGGCCTATAGGTGTAGTGTAGTGTAGTATCATATCTTATCATATCGTATAGTATCCTACAATATCGTATCGTATCGTATAGTTTGGTATCGTATCGTATCGTATCCTATAGTAACGTATAGTATTGTATTGTATCATATATTGTAGTACAAGTCTCGTATAGGACTATATGGGACCTAAACTATATCAATAGTCCTATACATGACCTATACCACAACTATAGGCCTATATATGTGTTGTATCGTATCCTATAGTATGGTATGGTATAGTTAGGTATGGTTTCATATAGTATGGTATAAGTCTCGTATATGTTCCCTATAGGTCTTGTATAGGCCTATACGGGACCTAAACTACACCCATAGTGTTATATGGATGTTGTATCATATCCTATAGTAACGTATTGTATTATATCGTATCGTATCGTATCATATATTTGTAGTATAGGTCTCGTATAGGCCTATCGGTCTATACGAGACCTAAACTACACAAATAGTCCTGTATAGGACCTATACTACACCTATAGGCCTATACGGACATATCCTATAGTATTGTATAGTTTGGAATCATATCATATAGTGTAGTATAAGTCTCGTATAGGTTCCCTGTAGGTCTTGTATAGCCTATAAGCCTATACGGGACATAAACTACACTTATAGTGTTATAAGGGTGTTGTATCGTATCTTGTAGTAACATTCGTATTATATTGTATTGTATCGTATCATACATTGTAGTATAAGTCCCGTATAAGCCTATAGGTCTATACAGGACCTAAACTACATCAATAGTCCTATATGAGATATATACTAGACCTATACGTCTATGCGGGTGTTGTATGATATCATATACTGTATCATATAGTGTAGTATATGTCTCGTATAGGTTCCATACAGGTCATGTCATGTATACTATACGGGACTTAAACTACACCAATAGTGTATACAGGACCTATACTACACTATACCATACGATACGATAGGATATGATATTATACTAGAGGTATTGGTCTATACGAGACTTATACTAAATTATATGATATGATATTACATCCATAGGCCTATACAAGACCTATATTATACTATACGATAGAATACTCAACAATGTTTTTTTAAATTACTTATTGTTATAAAAGTTTGCTAAAACAATAAATACAGAATAAAAATGTTTGTAAAAAAACCACCCTTTATATACGCCTTGTACGCGGCGCATATAAAGTGACCACATAATGTGAATCAGAGATTCTCTTAGGAATTGAAAAAGACGACTATACCACGACATATATAAAGCTAGGGTTTGGTATGAAAAAAGCAGCATGGTGTGCTAATATGTACACCCATACATAAACATAAGCTATATTGATTAATCTACCAAACGATGGGCATAGTTTATCCTTACTAAACTAACTAATAGTTGAATCAACCAGAACTTGGTAATATGTCACACAGTTAACTCAATCAGACAGTAACATAAGAACATAAAAAAAAAACAATACAAAAAAGACAAAAACGATAAAAATCTAGTGTCACAACTCAATATGCATTCGATTGTACGAATACAATAAAGTCAAACGATCAATTAAGCATTTTTTTTATTTTGAACGGCTTAATATTTACAAATGGTATTTAACCCTCACAACATGAAATGCAAAGCTTATCTAACACTTTGATACCACTAGGCCAAAGGCCCTTTGGTGTCAAATAAGCAGTTAACAAAGCAAGTCCTAGTTCTTTTGTCGTCAACTAACATTTATTAATTAATCTACACATTGTGTATCGAGAAGACAAGATCAAGATGCATAGAACCATATTTAACCATCCAAGAGTGGATGTGACACTTGTAACTAAAAGACTTTTAATTTTAATATTTCATTAAGAGTAAAATACTCGGATGCTCCATGTGGTTTGGTAAAATAACACCTATAGTACCCAACTTTTGGAAATTACAGGTATGCTCCATGTGGTTTGCATTTTGTTACTCGGATGGTCCTTATATTAGATGGAGGTTAGTTTTCCTAGTTAAGTGGATGTGAAATAACTTATTTACCCTTAATGATAACTAGTGTAACCCACCTCACCTTCCCCTTTATCAAAACCCAACTGCTATAAACCCCCGACCCTTACACCTCTTGCCACTCCAGAACTACCACCGCAAAAAAAACGGACCCACTCCAAGCAAAGAACTTCGGCGACCACCCCGTCTCCGTCAATGTCCACCACCACAGCACCACCGTTTCATCTGTGTCTCTGTCAACACCAACCACCACCACCACAATGACACCAGTCCACCACCGTCTTTAACATCAACCACGTCAATGTCCATCAAACTGGTGTATACCACTACCATTACAAAGCATATTAACAATTGAAACAGAGCTCAATCCACCACCGTCATTGTACTTATGATAATTTTAGCCCTAATTTCTTGACATTTATCAATTGAAACAGTAAACACCATTACAAGATCGATGTATTTACCTTACATCTTGGTGTCTGGAACTCCGACCAAATCACTACTTAGTGTCCAGATCCCAGTCCACCACCAGCAATGTCCACCACCACCGGCTCTATTACGAGTGATGTTGATGTGTTTTAGGGTTTTAAGTTGGGGATGCAGGTTATGATAATGGTGACGGAGGTGGGTTTTGATGGCGGCGGTGCTATTGATGGGGAGTGACGGTGGTGAACGATGATAGTGATGGTGGTGAAAGGTGATGATGGCCTGAGATATTGGTGATGGTGATGAAAGGTGGTGGTGATGGTGTTATCGGAATTAGGTGTGGTGGCGGCTAGGGCTGTAAATGAACCGAACATTATCGGAATTAGGTGTGGTGGCGACTAGGGCTGTAAATGAACCGAACGTTCAGCGAACAGTTCGTGAACCGTTCGGCGGGAAGTTTGTTTATGTTCATTCGTTTAGTTAATGAATGAACATGAACAAGAAATTTCATTCGATAAGTTAAATAAAGGAACACGAACAACTGTCTCGTTCATTCAATTGCTTTCACGAACGTTCGGTAACGTGTTCGTGAACATTCGTTTGTTTATGTTGTTCATTAAATATTTTTTTCGCATTTATTTATTTTATCTGCCATGGTTAGCCTACTGTTTCTTGTTTTTGCTTGTGGAGATGCTGTCGAGGGGTCGGGCATGCCACGTTTGTTCCTTTTCTTTGTATTTATGTTAGTTTTTGCTGCATTTTTGTTCCTTATGTTCATTTAAGCTCGTTTGGTCCTGAAAATATAAAAGAAAGACAAAAACACACTTTTTCCAACATTAGTACTAAAAAAGGGTTAGTTTGTGCCTCATTTGATGTAATTTATATGTTGGATTTTACACACATCAACTTTACATACTTAATACGTGTTAAAAACATAAGTTGTTCATTAAAACATCATTATAACAAACATCAGGGACCATACTTGTCAAAAAGTGAAACATGGCCCAGTGACCCAAGGTCGCGACACGCGCAAGCCACCCAGGACCCGTCCACGACCCGCAGCGTGTGACGAAAATTGGTCTAGATTTGTGACAACGGTCATTGAAACTGTTGGAAATGGAAATTTGATGTTTGATTGGATCCGAGATAGTGTATTGTGTGAAGACATTCATCGAAGGAACTTTAATAGGGGATCTACTTCTGGTATGTGCAGTGTTAGTAGGGGAAGAGGTAATAACAAAAGGAGTGCGAGTCGTGGGAAAAGCTTTTCTAAAGCTAGGAAGAATGTGAGGTGCTAGAGATATGGCGAAAAGAGGCATGTTAGAAACGAGTGTCCTATTCATCAGAAAGAGGATGGTACATGTCGCAACCCTCGGCCCTAGTCACCTGGGAATGGGAGGCCGCGAGCTCAGATTCAGTGGTATCGGTGTTTATCAGTTTGGCAGTGGAATTTACATCAGGACCGTAGTTATGAAATATTTTATCAGAGTAATATACCACATTTTTATAATATTAAATACATGGAACATTCCCAAGTTTTCATTACAAACATATTTATAGGGTAAACCCTAATTTATTTAATTCAAACATGAAATCTTTTCGGTTCTCACAATAGCCACTTTTCCAAGCTTTCAGTGCTGTTCAGCTGGCTTCTATTTGGCTTTCACATTTGTTACCTGAAACGCGTTTAAAAACATTTTATCAGCAAGAAATACTAGCGAGTGAATCCCAATTTAATCAAAACAGGTTTTTATCATTGTACAGTATTGAGGGCGATCTCGCAATTACATTTGTTTACCATTCTACCTTAATTACCACCCATGGTACTGTCAACCCGACTTGTGGTCATGTTACTACTCACAGTGTAGTAACAAATTTTGTATATAAAACCCTAGCATACCGACGATAATTTAGAATTACAAATACTTAATCACTGTGAAATAATATTTAAAACATTGAGATCTTGTAAAAACAGTTTACAAAAAGAGGATTACTCACATTGCTATTTTAGGTATTTCCTTTGTGACTTCCTGGTTATAATCTATTAATTACACAATGCACACGCGTTAGTATAATAACCCAATTTACATTAGTTATACCCTCCTGAAGACAGAACTCCAACGACTACGTCGGGCAAAGTCTCGATAGCCGTTACGAAGCACGAGATCAATCGGGCAGCGTATCTAATACGTAACCGGGGGTTATGATACTTACATCAAGGCAGAGCTTCGCTATTTTAGTGGGTATAATACCCGATATTAATTTTTATTACTTCAAAATTGAGAGAGATCGAGAAAGTTTGAGCGAATTCCAACTGAAAGACGATGCCCTCTTGATATAGGGCTGATCGTCGAGTCCCTCGCGCCCCGCGACGTAGCCAAGGGTGGCTTTCGCGGCCCGTGATGTGTGTAAAATGCAACATATAAAACACATCAATTAAGGCATAAAACAAACCCTTTTTAAGTACTAATGTTGGAAAAAGAGTGTTTTTGTCTTCCTTTTGTATTTTCAGGATGAAATGAGCTCAAAATCACAAAAGAAGCAAAAAGACCACTAATTCTACCATAAATACAAGAAAAGGAACAAAAGTAGACTGCCCGGACCCTCAACGGCACCTCCCAAGGCAAAAAGAAGGAAACAGAGTCTGAACACGCCCCGTGTCCAGCGAACACGGGGGCGTGCCCAGGAAGCAGCAAAAAAGACAAACCAGTAGAAGCTTCCATTGCCCACCACGGGGCCGTGTCCAGCGAGCACGGGGGCGTGGTGAAAGTACAGCAGGCGCATTAATTGTAATTCGCAATTACAATTAATGAAGAGAGAGAGTGTCAGGCGGGCACGGGGCCGTGTCCAGCGGACACGGGGCCGTGTCCAGCCTTCTGTTCAGCCTATAAATAGAGGAGCTTGGCTTCATTCTCTCTCATCCCTTGGCACACCACCTCTCTCACACTTCATCCACCACCCATCACCACCATAACACCATCATCCACCACCATCATCCATTGTCCATCGTAGAGTGTGTGAGTCGTCTCGGGATCCAAGATTGATCGTAAGAGTTCTTGACAATCAAGGCCATGTTTGCCTAAGTCTCTTACATCACTTGGTGAAGACAAGTGTTTAGTATAATACTTTTTATTTTTAATCTTTTGCACTTTTTATTTGGTTTTGTATTAATGACTTTAATAACTAGTTACTTATGTTGAAGGTGATCTTTCCTTATCGTTTGTCCGTGGTGTCTTGGCGTTATTTTACTGTCTATATAAAATAAAAGATTTTCACTATTCATATCTCCACGGTCTATATGGAGGTATGTTGGCTACCTGGTCGGGGGTTAAGGGAACGGTTTGGTAAGGGTCTTGCCCTTGTTCAGCGTTTAGAGGTCCTGCTTGGGACCTGGGTCAATTTAGTAGGATCTCCTTCAATGCCCATAGGTATTGGATGGCGGGGATCCAAACTCTTTGACCCCCTCATAAGTTAACTACTATTAATACTATAACCCGGCTATTTAGGACTGTATCCCTGCTGACTCAGACTACTTAGCCGAGGGTAACGTCGCCGCCAAAAGCGGGGCCTACCATAATTTGCATTAATAACTTAATTCATTATCTTTCAATAATCCGACCCTTTAGGATTGTATCCTTGCTGACTCAAACTACTGGGTTGAGGGTAACGTCGCCTTCAAAAGAGGGGCCTACTACAATAACTAAGATAATATCTTAAAACAAGTGCAAAAGTGCGAAAATAATCAAAGGTTATACTAATACACGTGTCGGAACCAAGTGATTCATCTTGTCTATCTGTTTTTACTTTATTTTTATTTTCAGCATTTAGTTAGTTTTTATTTTTCTTAGTTTAAAACATTTTTCTAACCTTTTTGATTTGATTAGACGTTGAGGATAAACCGGTATTAAAAGCTCTTGTGTCCTTGGACGACCTCGGTATCTTACCAACACTATACTACGTCCACGATGGGTGCACTTGCCCATATGTGTGCTTAGTGTTAGTAAATATCGTGTTTTATAAATTTAAAACTTGGCTAAAAGTGTAAAAAGGGCTTAAATATATATCTAAAAACATATAAACACTATCACGCATCAAGTTTTTGGCGCCGTTGCCGGGGACACAAGGATTTTAAGAAAGTTAGGAATCAACGGCCTAATCATATTTTTATTTTTCTTTAAATTTTTAGGATTTTTTCTTAGATTTTTAGCTTCTGCAGAGCTCAACACGGGGCCGTGCTTGCTGAACACGCCCCGTGCTCAATCATTGGAACTGGCAATCCTGTTTTAAATCAGACAGTAGGCTGAACACGGGGCCGTGTCCACTCAACACGCCCCCGTGCCCAAGATTCAGTTGCTGGAAACAGAACCGTTAGATCCCGGCGGTTGGTAATTTCTGATACAAACATGAGTGATAGTAATTCTTTTTACTTTCGGCACTCTTATGGTTTGTGGTGTCGAATATGTGGAGGCGAACATGAGGAATTAAAATGTTTCTTCCTCACTTATAGGCCCCACTATATAGACCCACCGATTCCTTGTAACCTTAAGAGGGGCGAAAGTAAAAATAAGCACTATTTCTCCCTCGAATGCGCCCAACCAGATATTCTAGGAGAAATGCTCCTTGACGAGTTATTTCAACTAGAAGAACTACTTCTAAATTGGTCAAAAGAACTTAGGAAGGATTTTTTAGATCCATCCCAAGATGATGACCATGAGGAAATGTTGGAACCGCATTCCGACAACCTCGTTGCTCCCGAAAATACCTTCTTACCTAGAAAGGACGTGGACGATAGTCGTCCCTGTGCCGATTGTGCCGTGAAGGACTCCCCATCGACTTCGTTCGGTGCATACATAGACCTGAGCGATTCGGCATACACCTTCTTTAACGAGAGCCCGGGAAAGGGTTGGACTTGTCCACCTAGAATGAAAATAGGAATTACCCTCACCGACAACCTCTTGCGTTCTCGCCTTAGTATAGGACAATTAAGGTATCTTAGGCACTATGGGGTTGTTCCAACAAGTCAAGAGCCACCCGATATAGATTAACTCCTTAGTAAGAAACAAAACTCCATAAAACAGCCTACCAACACGGGGCCGTGCCCGGCCAACACGCCCCCGTGTCCACCAAAAGATTCCCTTCTGATCAGAACGTCAGAATACGGACAAACTATGTCAGAATTTTATCTGCACACGGGGCCGTGTCCAGCGGACACGGGGCCGTGTCCAGCAGGCTGTCGTTTTCTATAAATGCAGCCAAAAATCCTGCACATTTGGACCAACTTGGGGACAGAGATTTGAAGGAATCTTCTCTCAAACAATCCTAGGTAAGTCTAAAAGAAGTTTCCAACAACCCATCTTGTCCTTTCGTCTTCTAGACATTACCTTCTTCTTCATCTTTCTTCAAGAACTACCATGAAAAGTTTGAATTTTCAATCTTTGTGGTAGGAAACAATGAGTTTTGATCATAGAATCTTGGTAAAAACATGTTATGTAACATTGTTTAAAGTTATTTACTACAAAAAGCTTGCATAAACTCCGAAAATAACTTAAAAACCCAAGATTCCTTGCCCAAAAATTCTGCAGAAAGATGAACACGGGGCCGTGCTCAATGAGCACGGGGCCGTGTCCAGAAACTGTTTCGTCATATAAACTGCTTTTGGTTTATTTTTCGTAGAATGGCGAGTGAAAACAGCGAAACATCATCCGTTCATTCCTCAAACAGCCGAAGGGGAAGGAGGCCCTCCGTTGAAGCTACACTTGTGCACTACGTGATAGCGCTAAGGGAAGCTCTCGACGAAATGACGTCAGTGGAGGAGGTCCTCATTGACCGTATTAACGATCTTACAATGGGACTTGAAAGCAGCTTCCAAGAAATTAACCTTTTGCACCAAAGGTTAAACATTTTGGTAGCACCCCCTATGGAACCGGTCCTTCCACAACAAGACTGGAACTTGGCGCTCGGTGTTAACAACCCTACCGGGTGGGGAGACTTTCCCGCAGAACATCCTATGGAAAACCCACAAGAAGTTCCAGCGGAAGTCGAAACTCCTCAAACCAATGCAAACGAGCCTTCTTTTCTCCTCCCAAGGGAGGTAGAGGAGTGGCTTGCCGACATATGAGGAGAACCGTACCCGAAAGGAGGAGCTCTACAAAGCCTTATCTAACCAAGACTAATATCTTCTTGGAAATTTTGCTAAATTAAAATAAAAACATAGGGCTAGAACTCCACTAGTCTAATATCTATGTAGTTTTTATCTTAGTGTAATGTCTCTCGATGATTTGCAATGTTATGATGGTTTTTATGATTGATGGTTGTTTTGAGAATAAAACACACTCATGGTGGTAATGGATGAAAAAGGGAACGAGAAAAATGGACCCATGCATGAAGAACAGAGCAACCCGACAAAAATCTCCATCACAGAAGGCTCAACACGGGCCGTGCCCAACCAACACGGCCCCGTGCTGAGCCCCTGCAGATAAATCACCCAGTTCAGGTAACTGGACACGGGCCGTGTTCAGCGGACACGCCCCCGTGTCCAGGCTTCTGTTTCAATTCTGAAATTTTTGTTACTGGCACTTGACCACGGGGCCGTGCCCGGTGAACACGGGGCCGTGTCCAGAGTGCCAGTAACATAATAATTTGCTTTTTAACACACTTTTATACATTTTAATCACCCAAAAATATTGTTTTTGGACACATTGAGGACAATGTGTAATTTAAGTGTGGGGGGGGGGGGATGCTAAAACCTTGAAATTTTGCAAAATCCTAAACACAAGCCTTACACAAAACTCTATTGGAACCGCTAAACACCCCAAATTTTTTTCAAAAACTTTTTCATTTTTTTTATTTACTTGTCTTAGTTTAAGTTGGGAAGAACAAGTCTAAAAAGGTTATATTTTTACAAGTTTACAACCAATAGCGTCGTGATAAAAAAGGAACCAACATAAGAAAATTATGAAACGGCATAACAAATCTAGTTTAAAATTCGATTATATATGCTTGGTCACATTAAAAACCCATTCCCACAAAAGTGAGTTTTAAGCCTTTATTGAGCATAAAAATACACATATTTAGATTAAATGCTCATTTTTCGTTTCTTGTGTGAATAGCCGCTCGGTCCTTACAAATCTAGAACTTGCCACGACGATACATTCCCGGTCCTTACCAACTTAAACCCAAGTAAGTAAATGATGGAGGCATTAGGACTAACCATTTTTCTTTCAAAACCATTATTTTTCATTTTTTTTACCTACCCAAAATCCCCCTAGATAGCCCCTTTGAGCCTAAACCTTTCATTTCATTACCCCAAAAACCATTTTTACCCACCAAAAATCTTTTTCATTTTTTTTCCCTTTATTTTAGTAACAAGCTCGGTTTTTCGTCAACTTGCCCGTTCAAGTGATATCAAAAAAAAAAAAAAAAAAAAAAAAAAACTAGATGATGAAGTCAAAAACAAACAAAAGCTACAAAAGCTTGTTTGAAGAAATACTTCAAAAGTAATAAGTCACTAAAAACAAGGTATTCTACGAAAACCGACACTTGTTACGATTTTCGCCCTTTTTACTAACCACTAACCAACCACCCACCTTTAAACCCAAGCCTTCACCCCAAAGGTCCTCTTGACATTTACAAAGGTAAAAAGTTAAAAAGGAGGAGGATTGATTGCTTGGCAAGCCTATGGAAGACGTAAGTTCCGTGCCGCTCTCGAGTGATTCACTAAAATATACACCTTCGGCCGAGTGTTGAGTGATCTCCCGTAAGGTATGTGAACTTGTATATAAATGGAATTTTAATAAGGCATGTTATGCCCAACTAAGTAGTTTATCTTGTGAAAAGTTCAAAATAAATCATAACGAATAGGATTGTAAATAACTAAAAATAAAACCTATAAAAACCTTGGATTCCCGACACTCTAGGACAAGCTAAAAAACTTCTCTTCTACCTATTCCATTTGGGAGTGTAAGCCACATTTAAAGAGTTTTGCTTGAGGACAAGCAAAAGTTCAAGTGTGGGGGTATTTGATGTGTGTAAAATGCAACATATAAAACACATTAATTAAGGCATAAAACAAACCCTTTTTAAGTACTAATGTTGGAAAAAGAGTGTTTTTGTCTTCCTTTTGTATTTTCAGGATGAAATGAGCTCAAAATCACAAAAGAAGCAAAAAGACCACTAATTCTACCATAAATACAAGAAAAGGAACAAAAGTAGACTGCCCGGACCCTCAACGGCACCTCCCAAGGCAAAAAGAAGGAAACAGAGTCTGAACACGCCCCGTGTCCAGCGAACACGGGGGCATGCCCAGGAAGCAGCAGAAAAGACAAACCAGTAGAAGCTTCCATTGCCCACCACGGGGCCGTGTCCAGCGAGCACGGGGGCATGGTGAAAGTACAGCAGGCGCATTAATTGTAATTCGCAATTACAATTAATGAAGAGAGAGAGTGTCAGGCGGGCACGGGGCCGTGTCCAGCGGACACGGGGCCGTGTCCAGCCTTCTGTTCAGCCTATAAATAGAGGAGCTTGGCTTCATTCTCTCTCATCCCTTGGCACACCACCTCTCTCACACTTCATCCACCACCCATCACCACCATAACACCATCATCCACCACCATCATCCATTGTCCATCGTAGAGTGTGTGAGTCGTCTCGGGATCCAAGATTGATCGTAAGAGTTCTTGACAATCAAGGCCATGTTTGCCTAAGTCTCTTACATCACTTGGTGAAGACAAGTGTTTAGTATAATACTTTTTATTTTTAATCTTTTGCACTTTTTATTTGGTTTTGTATTAATGACTTTAATAACTAGTTACTTATGTTGAAGGTGATCTTTCCTTATCGTTTGTCCGTGGTGTCTTGGCGTTATTTTACTGTCTATATAAAATAAAAGATTTTCACCATTCATATCTCCACGGTCTATATGGAGGTATGTTGGCTACCTGGTCGGGGGTTAAGGGAACGGTTTGGTAAGGGTCTTGCCCTTGTTCAGCGTTTAGAGGTCCTGCTTGGGACCTGGGTCAAATTTAGTAGGATCTCCTTCAATGCCCATAGGTATTGGATGGCGGGGATCCAAACTCTTTGACCCCCTCATAAGTTAACTACTATTAATACTATAACCCGGCTATTTAGGACTGTATCCCTGCTGACTCAGACTACTTAGCCGAGGGTAACGTCGCCGCCAAAAGCGGGGCCTACCATAATTTGCATTAATAACTTAATTCATTATCTTTCAATAATCCGACCCTTTAGGATTGTATCCTTGCTGACTCAAACTACTGGGTTGAGGGTAACGTCGCCTTCAAAAGAGGGGCCTACTACAATAACTAAGATAATCTCTTAAAACAAGTGCAAAAGTGCGAAAATAATCAAAGGTTATACTAATACACGTGTCGGAACCAAGTGATTCATCTTGTCTATCTGTTTTTACTTTATTTTTATTTTCAGCATTTAGTTAGTTTTTATTTTTCTTAGTTTAAAACATTTTTCTAACCTTTTTGATTTGATTAGACGTTGAGGATAAACCGGTATTAAAAGCTCTTGTGTCCTTGGACGACCTCGGTATCTTACCAACACTATACTACGTCCACGATGGGTGCACTTGCCCATATGTGTGCTTAGTGTTAGTAAATATCGTGTTTTATAAATTTAAAACTTGGCTAAAAGTGTAAAAAGGGCTTAAATATATATCTAAAAACATATATACACTAACACGCATCAGCCCGCGAGCTAGGGGGTCGAGGGTGTAGCTGGGACCAGTCACACGCATAGGTTCGACACGCACATGACACGTGGCAGCAGGGGGTGAGGGCGGGTGGCCAGGCGCTCACTCCCCGCGATAGCCTTCAAGGGCTCTGTCGCTCCCCGCAAGGAACCATTAAATTTTGTTTTTATTGTATTTTTATAAAATTAAAGTATTTGGGTCCCACTTTTCGTATACGGGATGTTTTTAGGGCGTATAGGGGTGTTCTAAATATTTTGGGAAGGTTGTTATATCCTCCCCACCTTGTTTTAGAACTCGTCCTCGAGGTCCACTAGAACAGGTGTGGGTATTTTCTCTGCATCTCTGATTCAAGCTCCCATGCGTATTCTAATCCTCTCTTGGAATCCCATTTTACTTTAACTAGAACCAATCTCTTGTGTTTGAGATTCTTGACTTTCCTGTCTTCAATTTATAGAGGCTTCTCTACAAACTTCAGCTTCTCATTTACCTCTATGTAATTAAGAGGTACTACTAATGATGCATCGGCTAAACACTTTTTGAGATTACATACATGAAATACATCATGTGCCAATTCCTCTCGCAGTTGTAGCTGATATGCTACAGGTCCTATTCTTTTAATAATCTCAAAGGGTCCAACATACCTGGGGCTTAGCTTTCCTCTTTTGATGAACCTTACCACTCCTTTCCAAGGAGAGACTTTTAATAATACCTTATCTCCTACTTGAAATTCCAATGGTTTTCGCCTGTTATCAGTATAACTCTTTTGTCGATCGTGTGCTGCTTTTAGCCTTTCCTTGACTTGAATAATCTTGTCTGTTGTTTCTTGTACTATTTCTGGTCCAGACAGTTGCTTTTCTCCAATCTCTGCCCAACAGACTGGAGTTCGGCACTTTCGTCCATAAAGTGCTTCGAATGGTGCAACATTGATACTGGTATGATAACTGTTATTGTAGGAAAATTCTATCAATGGTAAGTGATCATCCCAATTTCCTTCGAAATCAATTACACAAGCTCTAAGCATATCTTCCATTGTCTGAATTGTCCTTTCGCTTTGTCCATCCGTTTGAGGATGATAAGCGGTGCTTAGATTTAACTTGGTTCCCATTGCTTTTTGGAAACTTGTCCAAAAATGAGAAGTAAAACGGCTATCTCTATCAGAAAAAATAGATAAAGGAATTCCATGTAATGAAACTATTTCATTTACAGAAAACTTGGCTAATTGTTCAATACTGAAAGTTTGCTTCATTTGTAAGAAATGAGCCGACTTGGTTAACCTATCTGCAATCACCCAGATTGTATCATTACCTTTTCGTGTCTTACGTAATTTGGTAACAAAGTCCATTATTATCAATTCCCATTTCAATATTGGCATTTCTAGTTGCTGCAATAAACCTGAGGGTTTCTGATGTTCAGCTTTAACTTGTGAACAAGTTAGACACTTGGCAACATAAACTGCTATATCCTTTTTCATTCCTATCCACCAGAAATTCTTTCTTAAGTCTTGATATATCTTATCACTTCCATACCTTGCCCATACCTTGTCCTAAAAGCGGCCTTAGAAATGTCCTCTTCCTGTACTTTTAATTGATGATATCCTGAGCGTAAATCGATCTTAGAAAAGAATCAAGCTCCTTGCAATTGATCAAACAGATCATCGATTCTCGGTAATGGGTGCCAATTTTTAATCGTGACCTTGTTCAATTCTCGGTAATCAATGCACATACACATTGACCCGTCTTTCTTCTTGACAAACAAGATCGGTGCTCCCCATGGCGATGAACTTGGCTGTATGAATCCTTTCTCCAGAAGTTCGTCCAACTGCTTCTTTAGCTCTTGCATTTCTGCTGGTGCCAAACGATAAGGTGCTTTGGCAATTGGTGCTGTCCCTGGTAGCAGATGAATTCTGAATTCAACTTCTCTGTCCGGCGGTAGTCCAGGTAGCTCTTCTGGAAACACATCTGAGAATTGAGATACTACGGGAATATCTTTTAATTCCTTTCCTTTAGTGTTAATGATTATGGAAATCATATACACTAGTGACCCTTTTCTTGCATAACTGGCTGTTTTCATTACAGAGTTGAATTTCGTGGATCTAGATGGCTTATCTCCTTTAATTGTGATCTTTTCACCCTTTGGTGAATTTACTTGGATTGACTTTTGATCACATAGAATACTGGCTTTATTGGCTACTAACCAATCCATTCCGAATACTATATCAAATCCAACCAGATTCATTGGGTAAAGATTAGCAATAAAATTAAGGTTTAAAATTTCTATTCTTGCTCCCTGCAAGATTTCAGTGATCATAATGGATTCTCCATTCGCTTTCTCTACTAGACATTCTTGTTGAAGTTTAGTTAATGGTTGATTGAGAAGTTTGCAAAATGAAGTATTAATAAAACCTTGATTCGCACCAGAGTCAAATAACACTTTAGCAAAAACATCATTAACTAAAAACGTACTGGCGATCACGTCCGGAATCATCTTTGCTTCTTCGACTGTCAAAACAAATGCCCTAGCATTTTTATTAGTCCTGTTGTTCATGGCTAGAGCTAGTTTCGGACAGTTTGACTTAATATATCCTTTTTCTCCACAATTGAAACATACTCCATTACTGGGTTTCTTCCTACAGTCTTCTTCCCACACATAGCGAGACTAAGTGTGATAAGACCACATCTCAAAGCCTTGGGGGAGTGCATGTATAAGTCTCAAGCCCAGGAAGAGCGAGACTAAATGATGACGGCGATACCAACATTTCATAGTTACGGGGAAATGTCAATTGTGGATCCATAATATGATTTCCTGCATACTTGAATTGAATAAACAAATAGACAAACAATACATAAACTACACAATGATATTGCATGCTTGATAATTGTAATAAAATGAAAATGTACTTGCATGACACGTTGATACACCCAAAAAGTTTAATGTAAAAAAGGGGAGAAAATCTACTCAATGTTTGCGAAGTATGTTCCACGAAAATGGTGCCGCACGAGAAAATGAATAAATTCAAATGATATCCAATGACAAAGTCACTCTAAATATATAAATAAATATCTAAACAAACAGGACGATATAAGGGGACTAATGATTTGAGTTCTTATATTTGAGGACTTTTCTATACAATATTATTTTGGTAATATATATATATATATATATATATATATATATATATATATATATATATATATGGAAAAGTTTAAATGAGAACGCTAAATATGGTGAGAACCGTGAGAACAAATGAAAAAACCGCGAGGTTCAAAAATTTTTTCTACACTTATCATTATTATTCGAATACAATGTTAGAAATTTAATTTACAAGTTTAAATTTATGTGAATTCTTAAATAAAGAAAATTTACACATGTGTAAATTTGCCATTTACACATGTATAAATCTGTTATATTTACACTTGTGTAAAAATCTAAAAAGAGTGATTTTGAAAGGAGAAATGAATTATTTGATGTTGTATCTTAATTACAATGAGATTTGTATTAAAAAAATTGGTTTTGATTGGTTTTTCATTCGTTCTCACGGTTCTCGCAATACTTAGCGTTCTCAAGATAACCCTCCCATATATATATATATATATATAGGGCAAGGTTCATGCGAGAACCTTTATTGTGAGAACCGCAAGAACTAATGTGAACACAACCTAAAATAGCTAAAAAAACCTAAAAAAAAAATAACCCCCCCCCCAAAAAAAAAAAAAAAAACCTAAACCCCCCCCCCCCCAGCTAAATGCTAAAAGCTAACCCCCCCCCCCCCCCAAAAAAAAAAAAAAAAAAACCTAAAAAAACCTAACCCCCCCACCCACCCCCCCCCCCCTCAGCTAAAAACTAAACCCCCAAAAAACCAATAAAATCTAAAAAAATAAAAAAAAAACACAAAAATTTTTTTTTAATATTTTTTACATTAAAATCGCTACTTTTAGTAGCCGAAAAAAAAATTTGCTACTAAAAGTAGCGATTTTTTAAAAAAAATGTTAATTTTTTTTTTGTGTGTTTTTTAGCTATTTTTTGTTGTGTTCACATTGGTTCTCGCAGTTCTCGAAATAAAGGGTAATTACTAACGGATCATTCTCTTATATATATATATATATATATATATATATATATGACCTAGATGATTACATATATAAATAAATGCGACTTGATTAGTATTATTATTTCGCGATGTATCAATATTACTCATATTGTTATATCTTTGAAAGTCTTGAATTTTGCTAATAATGATTTTCCAATAAAGCTAACAATTAGATATACAAATTCTTAATCCATAATTATATAAATACATACAACGTTAATTAGAGTTCTTATCAAAATGTATATATTCTATAGCTATTAATTGTGATAATAAATTACCATCAAAATGTATATATTCTTTCCTAAACCAATACTTAACAATACGATAAGTGCATACAGAAATAATATGAGTTTTTTATTATTATTTTTAAACGATTGTAAATAATCTATCAATTAATTTCTATCTACTAGGCTATCATAACAACTTAAGTGGATTTATGATTTTAGCCTCAAATATTAATTTTATAATAAATAATTTAGTCATTTTTATAAAAGAATATAACTAGTTTACAAATTATTTAATCTGTATTTTTGACGAAAAATTACCAAATTAAATATGGCATTCTTTTATAAAAATTCCACAACTAAATTATCTATTGAATAATCAGATTACACAAGATTGGTTTGTATTTTTACATGAATATACTAAACTATTATAACAAATTCAAATGTCCAATAAATCCATACATGGTCCAATAATTCTAAAAAAAATCCATTATCTATACTAACATATACAAGATTAGTTTGGTATAACCAATTTCATCAAATTACAATTCTAGATGAAAAAAGTCCCAAATTCAAATGTTCAAGAACCCTTGAATCACAATATTCTAAATTCGGATTTGTTTGCCCTCTATCATAATGGATATAGGGATTTTGTAAAGCATGAAATATTAATAAGATTAGGCTCAAGAATTACCTAGTTCCATTGAGAAATGAGGGAGAAATCAATAGATGAAGTTTGGAGCCCTAGCTCCGATTCTTGCTTGAATTCACGAATTGGAGAAGTTGATTACTATAATGTTTGATGAGGAATGATGTGAAAAAGTGTTTTGGCGCGATGGATGTCAACTTTGTAGATTAGGATGGTGGAATTGATCTTAAACTTATCAAGTTCTTGAAGATGATAATGGTGACTTTAATGGAGTTTTAATGGCAATAACTTTAGACATAATTGGATTAATTATAGGTAGCCAAAGGACAATCAAATGACATAGGATTAATTCTCCACAAGGGCGATTTGTTTGGAAGCAAAGAGGGGTTCGTTTGAACGTGTTCCATGTTGTCTGGATGTTGGGTATTGTTTGTCGTGTTGGGTGAAATGGGTTGGGAAGGTGATGTAGGAAATGTGAAACAAGGATCTAGGGCAAGTGGGGATCTTCTGGTGGGCGTGTATAGCGCGTGAATGGCGGGGGTATTTGATTAAATTGCGATTTCAGTCCTCTGACTTGATAGCCACCCATAACTATTTTTATTAACCTAGTAAATTCATTTCTTTTCTCATTTTAACATAACTTATGAAATCTTATATATATAATTAATATTCTAAACCCGAAATTAATTATATTAATTAAATTAATACACTACAATAATATAAATAATAAATAATAATAAAACTCGCATTTTTATTTATTATGCTTTGGATCCGATTTTACAAAATGAGTCGGGTTGTTAGGATCCGTTTTCACGGATGTTATAGATAATTGGACAATCAATTCCAACAATCTCCCACTTGGACTATTTTCAATTATATCTTTTAACATATACATAGTTGGACGTCTAGCTGCATTGCACTGCCCCTAGAAAGGTATGACGGATTACATTCGTCAACTATTCTTATTTGATTAAGTAACTATTTACTAAATCAACTATATTGATGTCGTAACCTTATTGATCCATCCCTTCTACATCAAAACATTTATTGAACATAAGGCATAGATCTAATTTCAATCTCTTACATTGGTCAACATTTCTTATACTCATTTTCGATTCAAAATGGTGACAAACTACCTTTAGTTTGTGTATAGCCATATATATGCACACTAATTTGATTCTATGAGGTTTCTAGAATGTTCAACTTCTCAAAGTATTAAGAAGCACATAATTCCTTTGACATCATTCAACTCCCACTTAGCTTCGGTTCATTCCCAACCAATATCCTTATTACTACCTGTTATGGGTGGTTTTCTGAACACATATCCCGAATTATATCCTGACTATAATACTAATGTTTGTGACCAGGATACCGGATCAGGATATTGGTAACATCCTGATACAGTATCCTGGTAGTTACTAATTTGTTCACGTTCAGATTAACATGGCAAGGTTATGACGTTCAAGTGGACTGCTTCTCTTGAAGACTCGGACTAAACAGTTGAGAAGAGAACGTTGAAGCCGCAAAGAAGGGGTCCCAAACGTTCAAATGGGAATATTCAAAGCATCCCTTTTTTTGGATGGTTTATTGTTTCTAGTTTGCTATAAAAGGAATGAACGGATCGATAGATAGACGCAATTTACACACACACTTCTGCTTTCTACTAGTTGCAATCACTCGCAATCACCTACACTTACACTCGAAATTCGTTGTAACACTTAGTTGATCCGTATCATATCCTGCACTGTATCTTGAAATTTGAAGCAATAAGAAGAACTAGGCAGCTGCGATTGTCAGCTCCCGAGGTTTTATGCCGGCGATCTAGATTGATCAAGGGCTTTCCTCATACATCTCGTGTCACCCTTTACTTTTTTTGCTCATTGTTTGACTATTGGTATAGCTCGATATCCTGAGCTATATCCTGAAACTGTTTTTCACAAACATCTAAACCAGGATATTTTCGATACACATTGCTAGCACACTACCTCACAAAACTAATTTGATCACTAAATAGCTTAGGTAATTTTTGATCAAAACAATTTGGCGCCCACCGTGGGGCAACTGGTGCTATTTCTACTAAAAACTTTCTTAAAATCACTACTCAGTTTTGTATTTTCAAAACTTTTTGCACAACTATTTTTATTGGCCTCAAAATCAAACATGAGCTCTTCTACCATTTCTGCTACAACTTCTTCAACAATTGGTTCAGTGCTTCCACTACCTCCAAGGACGCAAGCTTCTTCTCAGCCTCAAGCTCCTCCAAGGAGGACCGAAACTCACACAACTCGGGATATTGTTCCTACTCAGAATATTCAAGGATCTGTTGCCTCAGGGAGAACTCCTATTATGGCCTCTAATGATGAAATTCTAACTTTGTTTGGTAATATACAGGATCAGATGAAGCAGCAGCAGGAGACCAACCAAATGCTGATGAGAGAGAAATAACTCTTGAAATCCAGCTCAAGCAGGCCTGCTGAGGATAGTGTCACTCCCTTGTAGCCCAGAGCATTGAACTTTAGTTCGACAGTATATGCCGAGGATAACAGGGGCAATATTGTACCTAGTCATTCCAAAAGTCATACTCCGAAGATACCCTCATCGGTCAGGGTATCAACTGTGAGAAGTTCAGGATATGCTCCAGGATATGGCTAGAATCCTCAGGCTGGTAACGTGTCTAATAATACTAATACTCTTGCTACTAACTGTGTTGGATCTTTGCAGGATACAAGTGTGACGTCGGCACTCTCTAGGGAGCTTCAGAAGAAGTTGAAGGATATGATATCCAGCGTGCCTGGGGTGGTCAGCCGATTCCAGAAGTATCCCAGGACAGCCACAGGATATCCCGGTTTGCATATCCTATTTGTGATGCTGAAATCCCGAAAAGATTTCAAACCCCCAACATGAAGCTCTATGATGGAACCACGGATCCTGAAGAGCATATTGCTTAGTATAGAGAAAGGATGGAGATTAACCATATCCCTCCGGATCTCAAGGAAGCATGCCTCTGCAAGGGTTTTGGTTCTACTCTAACAGGATCAGCCTTAAAATGGCTCTTAAACGTTCCACCTCATTCAATTACATCATTTGCTCACTTAGTTAATTTATTTAATAGTCAATTTTCTTGCAGTCGAAGTTTTGAAAAACTAACCAGTGATCTCTACAGGATAACTCAAGGTCCTCAAGAATCCTTAAGGGATTATGTGAACAAGTTTAGCAGGGAATCCTTGGACATTCCCCACATTGATGTTGCAACAGCTGTGTAGGCATTCACAATGGGGTTGCAAAAGGACTCTCAATTTTATCAAGATCTTGTAATAAATCTGCAGGAACTTGGATGAAGCTCGGAACAGGGCTTTGAGATATATCAGACTGGAAGATGACAAAAAGATGAAAGAGAGGATGAATTCATCCTCAACCTATGAATCAACTAACAGGAAGTCAGAGTCCTCATACAAACCATATCGCTCCAAGCCATATGGCAGGAATGACAGCAACAAAGTGAATGCTATTGAGGATGAGGATCCTGAGGAGTATCCTGAATTGTCGGAATATTGTTTTTCTATTAATATACCTAATTAATGTATGCTATGCAGGGTTTGGGAGATAAAGCAACGTGGCCCAGGAAGAACCAACAAAAAGCCGATTGGAAGGATAAATCCAAATGGTGTGCCTTCCATGAGGATTTTGGACATGTCAAGGAAGATTGCATAGCACTGAGGAAGGAAATAAGCTATCTGCTAAATAAAGGATACCTGAAGGATCTTTTGGGCAAAAAAAGAATAAGGGACAGGATATCGAGAAGGATCCTGAACGAGTAGCATCACCTCCTGCGGATGCCAAGATAATCAGCTTTATTTCAGGAGGATCCGACATATGTGGTACCTCTTATTCTGCAGCAAAAAGGCATGCGAAGGAGGCTAAGGCAGAATGAGGGGACAAGCCAACCAGGATGACAACCCTCACAACCAATAAAGTGATAACGTTTGATAGTGATGACAGGGATAGTGTCCAGGATCCCCATCATGATGGTTTGGTTATAACTTTATATATTGCAAATCATTTTGTGCGCATGATACTGGTGGATAATGGCAGCTCCGTCAACATTATTCGAATGGAAACGCTGAAAAGGATGAATATTTCCCAGATGGAGATCACTTCAAAATCTACTGTACTTGTAGGGTTCAGTGGAGAGGCCAAGAATACTATGGGAGAGATAAAGTTGCCAGTATATATCGAGGGAGTCAACTCAATGCAACGTTTCTGTGTCATGGACTCCTTATCCTGCTACAATATCATATTGGGCAGACCATGGATCCATGATATGAAAGCTGTGCCATTAACCTATCATCAGTGTATCAAGATTCCTACCCCTTGGGTGGTTGCCAAGGTGGAAAGTGATCAAGAAGAGGCAAAAGAATGTTATTCTTCCTCGATGAAATCCTCAACAAAGCCCAAAGCAGGATAGCAATTAAAGATACGAGCCTAGCATATCGTGGAGGCCTCAGAGCAAGATGTTAAGAAAATTATCCTGGATCAGGATAATCCGGATATCTCGGTGCTCGTAGGAGCCAATATCCCTCAGGATATTGAAAGTTAATTGACTAACTTTTTGAAATGCAGGATGTCCACATTCGCATGGAAGCATGAGGATATGACAGGTATTTCTAAGGATATTATAACTCACAAGCTTGGAATTGACAGGTCTTTCTCGCCCGTTCAGCAAAAGAGAAGGAAGTTTACTCCTGAGAGAAACGCAATTATACAGGAAGAGGTTGAAAGATTGCTGAAATCCAAGATGATTAGGGAAGTCAAATTTCCCAAGTGGCTAGCAAATGTGGTCGTAGTTCAAAAGAAAATTGGGAAATGGAGAGTTTGTGTAGATTACACAGACTTGAACAAAGCGTGTCCTAAAGATCCATTCCCTCTAGCTCATATAGACTCGATGGTGGATGCGACTGCCTGTCATGAGATATTAACCTTTATGGATGCATCCTCAGGATTCTAGCAGATCCAAATGGAACCTTCGGACCAGGAGGATACTGCTTTCATGACACCAATAGGTATTTACTGTTACACTACTATGCCTTTCGGTTTGAAAAATGCAGGTGCAACATACCAGAGATTGGTGAACATGATGTTTAAAGACAAACTGGAGGACACCATGGAGGTATACATTGATGATATTGTGGTAAAATCTAAGAAGGCTGAGGATCATCTCCGGGATATTGAAGGAGCATTTGATATCCTGGACCAGTACAATATGAAACTAAATCCTGCCAAGTGCCATTTTGGAGTGGGGGCAGGAAAGTTTTTAGGATATATGGTAACAAAAAGGGGAATAGAAGCTAGCCTGGAACAGATTAAAGCTATCCTGGATATCAAGTCACCTTCCAACATGAAGGATGTGCAAAGATTAATGGGACGAGTAGCAACATTGAACAGTTTATTTCAAGATCCTTAGAGAAATGCAAGGAATTCTACGATATCCTGAAGAAGAATAAGAAATTCGAATGGAGAGAGAAGCATGAAGCGGCCCTACATGAATTAAAGCAATAACTTTCAACTCCACTTTTATTGATGAAGCCCGAGGATGGTGAACCATTATCCCTGTATCTTGCAGTATCAGGGAATGCAGTAAGTGTTGTTCTGGTAAAGGATCACGAAGGTCAGCAGTATCCTGTCTATTATGTTAGTAAAAGTTTATTAGATGCTGAAACTAGATATTCACACTTAAAGAATTTGATATTAGCCCTAGTTTTGGCATCAACTAAGCTTAGACATTATTTTGAGACACATAGGATTCATGTTAAAACTAATTATCTTGTTAAAAATGTGCTTAGGAAAACTGAGATGTCGGGTAGAATGGCTAAGTGGTCAGTAAAGTTAAGTGCCTATGATCTAGTATATGAACCCAGAAATGCTATAAAATCTCAGGCTCTAGCAGATTTTGTGGCTGATTTCAGTAGTGACATTCAAAATGAAGTAGACCTAGAACTACAATAGCTAGGAGAAACCTTAGAATCCTGATCATTATATACTGATGGTGCATCTAATGTGAGAGGTGTAGGATTAAGTATACTACTAAAATCGCCATAGGGGGACATATTACCCCAGGCTATTAGATGTGAATTTTCTGCCACTAATAATGAAGCAGAATATGAAGTTTTGATTGTAGGATTAGAGTTGGCCAGGAGTATGAATATTAAGAGTTTGCAAGTATATGTTGATTCCTTGTTAATTACTAACCATTTCAATGGATTCTAAGCAGTCAAAGGTGAAAGGGTAATCGAGTATCTTGAGTTACTTAAAAAATTAGCAGGAAATTTCGATGTTTTTACAATTGAACAGGTACCAAGGGAGGATAATGCTGAGGCAGATGCTTTCGCAAACTTGGGATCATCAGTCAGGATACCGGAAGGAACCCAAATACCGATACTACATATCCTATATCCTGCAATGGATCTCTTCAAGTCTAAGGATAAGGAAATAGCAAGTATCCAGGATCCTGGTGATGAGTATCCTGAGGAGGAACCTAAATCCTGGACAACCCCGATCATGAAATATCTCGAAGAAGGACACATCCCAAAGGATGAGAATCCTAAGGCTTTCAGGATGAAGGTATCTCGATTCACTATTATAAATGATTTTTTGTATAAGAAGTCTCTTGCAGGACCATATCTGAGGTGCTTGGAGGATCCCGGAACTAAGGAAGTACTTCGGGATATACACGAAGGAGATTGTAGCAACCATACTAGGGGCAGGTCATTATTCTCGAAGGTGCTAAGAACAGGATACTATTGGCCGATGATGAGGAAAGATGCCGCAGAATATGCTCGAAGATGCGATGCATGTCAAAGACACAGCAATATACTGCATCAGCATGCTGAGCCATTATATCCTATTGCTTCCCCTTGGCCATTCATGAAATGGGGTATGGACATAGTAGGGAAATTGCCAAAAGCTCCAGGAGGAAAAGTTTTTATGCTGGCAATGACGGATTATTTCTCCAAATGGGTTGAAGCTGAGGCATTTGTTCAAGTCAAAGATCAAGAAGTGGTGTCTTTCATAAAGAGGAATATCCTGACTAGGTTCGGGGTACCAGCTGAGATAATTTGTGATAACGAATCTCAGGTTATCAGTAAGTGGATTACCAATTTTTGCAAGAGTTGGGGAATTAAGATGATCACATCTACTCCGGTACATCCTCAAGCAAATGGACAGGCAGAATCCTCGAACAAGATAATTGTCAACAATTTGAAGAAAAGACTAGGAGCTAAGAAAGGAAGGTGGGCAGAAGAGTTACCCTTTGTTTTATGGGCTGATAGGATAACAGTAAAAAGTGCAACTGGGCAAACCCCATTTTCCTTAGTATTTGGGGCAGAAGGGGTGATCCCGACAGAAATGGTGATACCTATAACAAGATCGAACCTCCGGGATCCTGAGAAGAATCCTGAAGCTTTGTGCCAAGAATTGGACACTGTCGATGAAATAAGGGACGCGGCAAAGCTAAGGATGGCAGCATACCAACAGAGGATATCCAGAGCATATAACAAAAACCTAAGGACTAGAAGGTTTCAAGTTGGAGATTGGGTATTAAGGAAGGATTTTCAGAATACTACTAATCCTGCTGATGGAAAGTTAGCTCCAAAGTGAGAAGGACCATATGAGGTTGAATCAGAATCTGGGAAAGGAGCATACCGGCTTAAGAATATGGAAGGGGATATATTAGCAAGATCCTGGAATGCTATACACCTCAAAGCCTATTTCAAGTGAGTTTAGAATTTAATTTCTAACTTAGGATGGTATGAATTCTTTCTCTTTTAAATATAAATTTTATTTTATTTTATTCCTTTTGAACCCAATACTGACTTAAGCATCGGAGGGGTGTTAGCCAAGCTAACACCCGCCTTAGTCTAAAGCTGTTTTGCAGAATATGCTTCGGGATATATGTCACACCCCCCAAAAACCCACCTGCGGAGTACTACCGCTTGGAGGCGTGACTGACCAGGATCCAGCCACCAATCATACTGAACAAGCATATAACAGTTATAAAAGTTAACCAATACGATTGGTGTTTCAAAACAAATAAGTTTAAATTGTAAGCGGAAGCATAAGTCATAAAGTTAAAACATAAGTTCGAATGGGTTCAAGTTTAACACAGCACGTAGCAATCCGTGTCCCACAACGACCCTCCTCCATGCAAGCTCCAGCTCAGTACCTAAGGTCCTGCAAAGCATGTAGTAACGAGTCAACAACTAGTTGAGTGAGTTCACGATTGGGTGTTCGTTTTAGTTGTTTCGAAAACAGTTTACTTTAACTGGCATCCTGCCGTGGGGGTTACCCCATAGTTTAAAAACGTGACATGTTCATTCTCAGTTACTCCGGCATTCCAGCCGTGGGGGCTACCCCATGTTAGTTATCAGGCATTTCGGCCGTGGGGGCTACCCCATGTTAGTTATCAGGCATTTCGGCCGTGGGGGCTACCCCATGTTAGTTATCAGGCATTTCGGCCGTGGGGGCTACCCCATGCGTACCCTAGACTCGTTAGCGTATCGACTGCTGACTGTAGTCATGTTTATATGCCCTGAAAAACATCAATGTCTATCATCATTGACGTGCCCCAGATCCATTAGTTCACGCCCGTCCTCTGCGGCACGGTGTGAGGCTTGTCAGACCTAAATAGCGCTATCTAACTAATGACCCGCTCGCCATTGGCCCGGCGATTAGTCGATACAAAAAGGAGGGACTTCGTGATAGAGTTTTAGTCTAGTACGTGTTATCCGTCCATCCGGACGAGGAATCACATTCCTGAACCACTGACGTCCTACCCAAGGAGGACGAGGAATCCACGTTCCTTAACCCCGTTCCCAACCCAGGGAATCCCATGCTTTGTAAAGGGTGTGAACTCACCTTGGTTTGCTCGGCAGTTAATCACAGAAAGTCAATTAAGTTGCAGGAAATCAATTAGGTCCTATCACAGGTATTATTCGTATCAGATTCAAGCCAAGCAGTGCACGTATGTTCAACACGTATTGTACATAGGTAATAATCATAAACAGTTCACAGGTAACAGTCAAATAAAACCCAAAGTCCAAGTATAAAGCCCGAACAGTTGGGCTCGTAGTAACAGGCCCAAATAACATATCAACAGTAGCACAGAAGTCCATAAGTCCGGCCCACTAATCTTAGGCCCAAAAGTGTAGTCTCGAGTCGCAACCGGACTCGCAAGCATGGTCTCGAGTCATGCTGTTTGTGCTGATCATAAATGGTTGCGAGTCGCAACTGGTGTCGCAACCATGGTCTCGGTTCATCATGCTAAGGTCTCGAGTCGCAACGGGACTCGTAACCTGTGGTCTCGGCTTGTCCTGTTATGGTTGCGAGTCGCAACCGCGTGGTCTCGAGTTGTCACGCTGTGGTTGCGAGTCGCAACCGTGTGATTGCGAGTCGGAATGCTGTCATTTTCATGATCAGTGTTGATTCAGATATGGTCAGCTTAATGGTACAATGAAATCAGGCCCAAATCAGGAAACAACCAATAGAATTTCACTAACAAGTTTTCCTAATCAGGCTATTAGTGAGAATGGATCAAAATCATGAGGGTTTTCATATCTTCAACTATCATTCAAATTGTTCTTCAATCATTCAAGCATATTCATCACATATTCAACCTTTATTCAACCAAAACTATGAACCACAATGAAACATACTTAACATACTCATCAAAACATCTCAAAATCATATCTACACCTATCCGATTATCATAATACTACACATAAACAAAACCGGTTTTTCATAACATCAATACTCAAGGGTTTGTGTCATATTTGGTCATAAGATATCATGAGTTCTTTAGCAACACATTCAACATTAAAGCTTTTTAAGACATATAAAACATCATCAAGCATATCTTACACTAGTTGAATCATATTACTCATATTATCATGAAATCAACAACAAACATCAATCAATAAACATGATAAATACTAACCGGTTGGTGAAGTGTGTGTGTGTGCCGATCCAAAGTCCAAATCCGAGAGTTCTTGTGCCAACCGATTGGATCCGAAAGATGAGGAGTGTTTGTGTTCTAGAGTTTTAGTGAGAGAGAGAGGATAGGAGAGTGTGTGTGTTGTGATGTTCAACAAATGGTAAAAATAACTAAGGGTGGTTTATATATGCTAATTCCAAGTGTTGCACCCTTCATGGGTTTCGGTTAAGGGTTTACGGCCCAAATGGCCCAACCGGCCAAAGGCCCAAACCGGCCACTAGGTTCTCGGCCCAAGGCCCATTCGGTCACTATTCACTCGAGACCTCATGGTCTCGAGTCGGGTTCCTTATTCTCGGTCGGGTTCTCGGCTTGTATATAACACGTATATATATACATATAATGCACACAAACAAGACACATATCACATAAAAGGTTCACGTTATCATTAAGTTTAATCAGTTAACTAGTCACATAACGTACAAGCAAGTTACATCAAGACACAACGATAGGTTCTAGATTTCGAGTTGTCACATCATCCCCATGTTGAAAGAAATTTCATCCCGAAATTTGATGGCACTCACTGAGGAAGCTAGTCAAGTTGCATGGTTTTCCTGGTTATCCTGGGGTGTCACATCCACCCCCCGTTGATCTGGAATTTCGTCCCGAAATTCCGTAGCTTCAGCCTCAGTAGCGGTTGTACTGTTCTCAAACAGTTGGGGATACTTTTGTTTCATCCGATCTTCGCGCTCCCAGGTAAACTCTGGGCCGCGACGTGAGTTCCAACGAACTCGAACGAGAGGTATTCTAGTGCTCTTGAGGACCTTAACATCCCGGTCCGTGATTTCGACTGGTTCCTCGACGAATTTCAACTGTTCGTCGATCGTGAGTTCTTTCAGAGGAACTACGTGCGTCTCATCTGACAGACACTTCTTCAGGTTCGACACATGGAAAACGTTGTGAACTGCACCGAGTTCTGCTGGTAAGTTCAGTCTGTAGGCCACCTTGCCTATTTTCTCAAGGATTTCGAATGGTCCAACGTATCGTGGGTTGAGTTTGCCTCGTTTACCAAAACGAACCACACCCTTCCAGGGTGAAACTTTGAGTAATACCCGCTCCCCAACCTGGAGCTCAAGTGGTTTCCTGCCCTTATCGGCGTAAGCCTTCTGACGGTCACGAGCGGCCGCCATGCGCTGTCGTATTTGAGCAATCCGCTCAGTAGTGTCTACCACATGTTCTGGACCAGTGATTTGACTATCCCCCACCTCTGCCCAACAGAGGGGTGACCGGCATTTACGTCCGTACAATGCCTCAAACGGAGCAGCTTTAATGCTGGTGTGGTAGCTGTTATTATACGAGAATTCCACGAGTGGCAGGTGCCTTTCCCAGCTGTTGCCAAAGTCGATTACACAAGCGCGAAGCATGTCTTCTAATGTCTGAATAGTGCGTTCGGACTGCCCGTCCGTCTGTGGGTGATACGCTGTGCTCATATCAAGACGTGAGCCAAAAGACTTGTGCATTGCCTGCCACAGTTCCGAAGTAAAACGTGCATCTCGATCAGAGATGATAGAGGTGGGCACCCCGTGCCTCGAAACAACTTCCTTGAGGTATATCTCCGCCAGGGTGGAGAATTTATCTGTTTCTTTGATTGCCAAGAAGTGTGCGGATTTCGTGAGTCAATCCACGATCACCCATATAGTATCGTTTCCGCGCTGTGATCTAGGTAGGCCAGTAACGAAATCCATGGAAATTTGCTCCCATTTCCATTGTGGTATCTCTGGTTGTTGGAGTAGGCCTGAGGGTTTCTGGTATTCCGTCTTGACTCGCGCACAAGTCAAACACTTGCTGACGTAAGTTGCTATGTGGGCCTTCATGCTAGGCCACCAATACGTAGTTTTAATATCGTGGTACATCTTATCCGAACCAGGGTGTACCGAGTAGCGAGATTTGTGCGCTTCATCCATCACAAGTTCTCGTAAGTCGCCATAGAGTGGGACCCAAATGCGTCCTGTTACATAGTAAGCACCGTCTTCTTTCTGTTCTAAGCGTTGCCTCGACCCGCGTAGGGCTTCAGCTCTAACGTTCTCTGGTTTCAGTGCTTCTATCTGAGCAGCTCGTATCTGCGAAGGTAGACTAGAATGGATCGTGAGTTGTAGAGCTCTTACGCGCTTAGGCGCAGTGTCCTTTCGACTGAGGGCGTCAGCCACCACATTGGCCTTGCCCGGGTGGTACCTGATAGAGCACTCATAATCATTCAGTAGCTCGACCCATCGTCGTTGCCGCATATTCAGTTCCTTCTGCTTGAATATGTGCTCTAGGCTCCTGTGGTCGGTGTAGATGGCGCACTTGGTTCCGTACAGGTAATGCCGCCATAGCTTAAGTGCGAAAACAACAGCTCCCAGCTCTAAATCGTGCGTAGTGTAGTTCTTCTCGTGAACTTTGAGTTGTCGTGAGGCGTAGGCTATGACTTTATCTCGTTGCATCAATACACAACCAAGACCTTGAATTGATGCATCACAGTAAACCACAAAATCGTCTGTGCCCTCTGGCAGCGAGAGGATAGGTGCACTACAAAGTCTATCCTTTAGATGCTGAAAAGCTAACTCTTGTGCATTTCCCCAATGATAAACAACGCCTTTCTGTGTTAGTAAGGTGAGAGGCTGTGCGATCTTAGAAAAATCTTTAATGAATCTCCTGTAGTAACCTGCCAATCCCAAGAATTGGCGAATTTCCTTTGGTGTGCGAGGCGCAGGCCAGTTCTTAATAGAGTCCACTTTGGATGGATCAACGTGAATCCCATCCTTGTTCACCACATGCCCTAGGAAATGGACTTCACGAAGCCAAAAGTCGCATTTCGAAAACTTTGCATAAAGCTGTTCTTTCCGAAGGAGTTCCAGGATAAGTCGTAGATGCTGTTCATGCTCTTCTTTGCTCTTAGAATAGATCAGGATGTCGTCGATGAAGACTATAACAAACTTGTCCAGGTACGGTTTGCAGACTCGGTTCATCAAATCCATAAAAACTGCCGGTGCGTTCGTCAGCCCAAACGGCATGACCAAAAACTCATAGTGCCCATAACGAGTTCTAAAGGCTGTCTTAGAGACATCCTCTTCTCGAACTCTCAGCTGGTGATATCCCGATCTCAGATCGATCTTTGAATAGTAGCTCGACCCCTGCAACTGGTCGAACAAGTCGTCAATACGCGGTAGAGGATAACGGTTCTTCACAGTCACCTTGTTAAGTTCGCGATAGTCGATACACATTCTGAAGGTACCGTCCTTCTTTTTCACAAAAAGTACTGGAGCTCCCTAAGGCGATGAGCTAGGACGAATAAAACCTTTATCCAGGAGTTCTTGTAGTTGCGTGGAGAGTTCTTCCAACTCTGATGGCGCTAAACGATAAGGTGCACGTGCTACAGGCGCAGCTCCAGGAGCTAGTTCAATCTGAAACTCGACTTGGCGATGGGGCGGAAGACCAGGTAATTCCTCAGGGAATACCTCAGGATAGTCGCGTACCACTGGGAAATCTTCTAGCTTCTTCTCTTTCTCTGTGGTATCAGTAACTAGAGCCAAAATCGCAGTGTGGCCCTTTCGTAAGCATTTCTGGGCCTTAAGAAGAGAGATGATGTTCTCAACAGCACTTCTCTTGTCGCCACGAATCATGAGAGGTTCACTACTTAAACCAGGAATACGAACGATCTTCTCGTTGCAAAGAATCTCTGCTCGGTGTTGGGATAACCAATCCATCCCAATGACAACGTCGAAACTACCCAAGACAATAGGAATAAGATCAATAGAGAAGGTCTGGTTAGCGAGAATAAGCTGGCAACCCTTGACTACGTGTGAGGCCTCCAAACTCTTACCATTAGCTAGCTCTACAGTGTGCTTGTCGCTCAGGGGTGTTGGAATACGCTTAAGCATCTTACTAACTTCTAGTGACACATAGCTAGTATCGGCACCCGAATCAAATAAGACTGTAACATAAAAGTCGTCGAGAAGGAACTTACCCGTCACCACGTTGGGATCATTCCTTGCTTCACCTTGACCAATCACGAACACTCGTCCCCTAGCACCATTGTTGTTGTTCCCATTGTTACCATTCCCCTGATTGTTGTTGTTGTTGTTCTGGTTCAGTTGGGGACAATCTTTCTTGAATGGCCTTCAGCTCCACACTGAAAGCATCCTTTGTTGTTACCCTGCTGCTGTCGCTGGTTCTGCTGAGGTTGCTGACGATTCTGATTGGCGGGGTATGCGCTCCTGCAATCCTTTGCAACATGACCAGGCTTGTTGCACCGATGACAGTTGCCCCTGGTGCATGGCCCACTGTGGTGTAGGTTGCAACGATTGCATTTGGGGTGATTCCCCTTGTACCCACCGTGACTCTGACCACCAGACGATTGCTGACTGGGGCTCTTGTGATCGTCCGTCTTTCTCTGCTGAGACTGAGTTTGCACCGAAGTTGAACCCCTGCTTGAAGTTCCATCCCATTTCCGTTTATCCCCACTAGAAGTACCAGAAGTAGTTGCAGCACCTATACGCTTCGGTAACTTGTTCTGCTCCACCGCTTGGTCAGTGAGACGGTGAGCCAACTGAACAACCTGCTGGATAGTAGTCAAGTTTGCTGATGTCACATGACTTTGAATCTCTGGCACCAAGCCCTTGAGATAGAGTTCAATTCGCTTATAGGGAGGATCCACCATAGTAGGACACAACAAGGCAAGCTCATGCGATCTCTTAGTGTACGCCTCAATCTCTGACCCCGTCATCTTGAGATTGTAGAACTCATCTTCCAGCTTGTGAATGTCGTCACGACTGCAGTATTCCTCCCTGATCATTTCCTTAAAAGTTTCCCATGGGGTGGCGTTGGCAGCAACCAACCCCAGCATC
This sequence comes from Helianthus annuus, assembly GCF_002127325.2. NCBI lineage: Eukaryota > Viridiplantae > Streptophyta > Magnoliopsida > Asterales > Asteraceae > Helianthus > Helianthus annuus. The sequence continues at coordinate 153,232,028 of NC_035441.2, forward strand.
TGCACTTGAGCATTCCACCACGTGAGGGCCAAACCCTCGAGAGTACCAGTAGCATACTTCACCCTGCGCGCTTCAGGGCATTCACACATTTCGAACACAGATTCCAGTTTCTCAAACCAGTGTAGGAGACCTACTGCTCCTTCAGTTCCGCTAAAAGTTGTGGGTCGACAGTCCATAAAGGTCTTAAAAGTGCACACCGGTGCCTGAGCATATTGACCTAAGGTAGGTGAAAGAAAGACAGAGTTTAACACAAAGGTTGGTTCACGAGAGTAGGATCCAAATGATCCTAGAACAAGTTCGGACTGCAGGATATACCTCCTGCGTTTGCAGCTGCAAGCGCTGCGGCAACTCGTTCGTTGATCAAAGCCGTCAACTGGGCTTGTGTCATGTTAACGCGTCCAGACATGATTCTTCATAATAAGAGTAATACGAGTGAGAGAGGTTCGCGAAAGTACGATAGTAGGATAGAGTAAGCACGCACGTGTTCAAACAACAGTAGTTATACTAATCAAATATACCATGAGCAATGTACTATACAACTAACAAGTAGGCAATATACACATATCATATTACCTAGAATGTCGAGCCTTGCATGCGGAGCGAAGTGTCGTTGTGGACCGTTGAGCACTAAACCGGTTATAGTCTGGTTTTAACAAAAACGTTTTCTCCTTTATTAAAACCTAGTTCACTATAACCAATGGCTCTGATACCAATCTGTCACACCCCCCAAAAACCCACCTGCGGAGTACTACCGCTTGGAGACGTGACTGACCAGGATCCAGCCACCAATCATACTGAACAAGCATATAACAGTTATAAAAGTTAACCAATACGATTGGTGTTTCAAAACAAATAAGTTTAAATTGTAAGCGGAAGCATAAGTCATAAAGTTAAAACATAAGTTCGAATGGGTTCAAGTTTAACACAGCACGTAGCAATCCGTGTCCCACAACGACCCTCCTCCATGCAAGCTCCAGCTCAGTACCTAAGGTCCTGCAAAGCATGTAGTAACGAGTCAACAACTAGTTGAGTGAGTTCACGATTGGGTGTTCGTTTTAGTTGTTTCGAAAACAGTTTACTTTAACTGGCATCCTGCCGTGGGGGTTACCCCATAGTTTAAAAACGTGACATGTTCATTCTCAGTTACTCCGGCATTCCAGCCGTGGGGGCTACCCCATGTTAGTTATCAGGCATTTCGGCCGTGGGGGCTACCCCATGTTAGTTATCAGGCATTTCGGCCGTGGGGGCTACCCCATGTTAGTTATCAGGCATTTCGGCCGTGGGGGCTACCCCATGCGTACCCTAGACTCGTTACCATATCGACTGCTGACTGTAGTCACGTTTATGTGCCCTGAAAAACATCAATGTCTATCATCATTGACGTGCCCCAGATCCATTAGTTCACGCCCGTCCTCTGCGGCACGGTGTGAGGCTTGTCAGACCTAAATAGCGCTATCTAACTAATGACCCGCTCGCCATTGGCCCGGCGATTAGTCGATACAAAAAGGAGGGACTTCGTGATAGAGTTTTAGTCTAGTACGTGTTATCCGTCCATCCGGACGAGGAATCACATTCCTGAACCACTGACGTCCTACCCAAGGAGGACGAGGAATCCACGTTCCTTAACCCCGTTCCCAACCCAGGGAATCCCATGCTTTGTAAAGGGTGTGAACTCACCTTGGTTTGCTCGGCAGTTAATCACAGAAAGTCAATTAAGTTGCAGGAAATCAATTAGGTCCTATCACAGGTATTATTCGTATCAGATTCAAGCCAAGCAGTGCACGTATGTTCAACACGTATTGTACATAGGTAATAATCATAAACAGTTCACAGGTAACAGTCAAATAAAACCCAAAGTCCAAGTATAAAGCCCGAACAGTTGGGCTCATAGTAACAGGCCCAAATAACATATCAACAGTAGCACAGAAGTCCATAAGTCCGGCCCACTAATCTTAGGCCCAAAAGTGTAGTCTCGAGTCGCAACCGGACTCGCAAGCATGGTCTCGAGTCATGCTGTTTGTGCTGATCATAAATGGTTGCGAGTCGCAACTGGTGTCGCAACCATGGTCTCGGTTCATCATGCTAAGGTCTCGAGTCGCAACGGGACTCGTAACCTGTGGTCTCGGCTTGTCCTGTTATGGTTGCGAGTCGCAACCGCGTGGTCTCGAGTTGTCACGCTGTGGTTGCGAGTCACAACGTGTGATTGCGAGTCGGAATGCTGTCATTTTCATGATCAGTGTTGATTCAGATATGGTCAGCTTAATGGTACAATGAAATCAGGCCCAAATCAGGAAACAACCAATAGAATTTCACTAACAAGTTTTCCTAATCAGGCTATTAGTGAGAATGGATCAAAATCATGAGGGTTTTCATATCTTCAACTATCATTCAAATTGTTCTTCAATCATTCAAGCATATTCATCACATATTCAACCTTTATTCAACCAAAACTATGAACCACAATGAAACATACTTAACATACTCATCAAAACATCTCAAAATCATATCTACACCTATCCGATTATCATAATACTACACATAAACAAAACCGGTTTTTCATAACATCAATACTCAAGGGTTTGTGTCATATTTGGTCATAAGATATCATGAGTTCTTTAGCAACACATTCAACATTAAAGCTTTTTAACACATATAAAACATCATCAAGCATATCTTACACTAGTTGAATCATATTACTCATATTATCATGAAATCAACAACAAACATCAATCAATAATCATGATAAATACTAACCGGTTGGTGAAGTGTGTGTGTGTGCCGATCCAAAGTCCAAATCCGAGAGTTCTTGTGCCAACCGATTGGATCCGAAAGATGAGGAGTGTTTGTGTTCTAGAGTTTTAGTGAGAGAGAGAGGATAGGAGAGTGTGTGTGTTGTGATGTTCAACAAATGGTAAAAATAACTAAGGGTGGTTTATATATGCTAATTCCAAGTGTTGCACCCTTCATGGGTTTCGGTTAAGGGTTTACGGCCCAAATGGCCCAACCGGCCAAAGGCCCAAACCGGCCACTAGGTTCTCGGCCCAAGGCCCATTCGGTCACTATTCACTCGAGACCTCATGGTCTCGAGTCGGGTTCCTTATTCTCGGTCGGGTTCTCGGCTTGTATATAACACGTATATATATACATATAATGCACACAAACAAGACACATATCACATAAAAGGTTCACGTTATCATTAAGTTTAATCAGTTAACTAGTCACATAACGTACAAGCAAGTTACATCAAGACACAACGATAGGTTCTAGATTTCGAGTTGTCACAATATAACTCCAGGATATACACTCAGGATGAATCGAAAGATTAGAGGATTGGCTCCCTCTCTCACGTTTAAGGGATTCTAATCCCTTCAAAGGTTTAAAGGTATTCACCTTTCTCTCGAATTGGGTTTAAACACCCCACCTGGAGCGCAAGTTATCTAGGAATAGTTCAAGATAGCGGGACCAGTCCATGTAAAAGTGGCTGACAATTTCGTTATTATTAGCTATATCTTGGATCCTAAAGGTATATGAGGATTGATCACCCTCTCTCACGAAAGGGTATTTTCATACTCTCTAAGGTTTAAAGGTTTTCACCTTTCTAAGTCTTGGACTTTGAACACTTTCGCCTGTAGCGCACGAAAACTTGGGATTATCCCCAGTATACTTAAGGTTTATGTCACACCCCCAAAATCCACACGCGAACTATCACCACAGGAGGCATGACTGACCAGGATCTAGCCACCAATCACATTGAACTCATAGGTATAATTAAATAAAACTTTCATTTATTAACATGAAGTGTTTCAACGTTACAAATATTTCACAGTATACAGCGGAAGCATAATTCATTCGTTAAGTATTTATAAACCATATGTAAAAACCATTAGTCTTGTGTTGCAATTCCATGTATCTCGACCCATGACCACTCCAGCTTCCCAGACAGCAAGTTCCAATCAATATGCACCTAAAGACCTGCAAGTCATGTAACAACGAATCAACAACAAAGTTGAGCGAGTTCACAGTTGGGTGTTCGTTTTAAGTTGTTTCAAAAACATAGTTATTCATTAGCTGGCTTACTTGCCGTGGGGGTTACCCCATAGTTGAAAATATGATTATCCAATTCCTTCTTTCCCAAAACCATAACCAGTGGGGGCTTCCCCATGTGAACCACTAGACCCGTTTACCATATCGACCACTGACTAAAGTAAGTTGGTGCCCTGACGTCAATGTCTATCATCATTGACTAGTGCCCAGATCCATTAGTTCACGCCCGTCCTTTGCGGTACGGTGTGAGGCTTATCAAACCTAAATAGCGCTATCTAACTAATGACCCGCTCGCCATTGGCCCGGCGATTAAGTCGATATAAAAGTGAGGGACTTCATGATATATTTTTTTTGGTCTAGTATCCGTGTTGTCACCCTTCAGTGAAGAGGGTGTGTACGTAATCCCCAAACCAGGAGACTACGCAGGTTCCGATTAAGTTCTTAGTACGTGTTGTCACCCTTCAATAAAGAGGGTGTGTACGTGTTCCAAACTAGGAGATCACGCAGTTTCAGTTCAAATCCTTTACCCATTCCCAACCCCTGGGAATCCCATGCCTTGTACAAAGTTTGAACTCACCTTAGGTTTGCTCGGTTAGACTAAATGCTTGTTTACAGTTGATTAATCAAACCCTATCGTGGTTACCAGAGACAGTCAGTTTCATGAATTCACGATTCACATATCTAGTCACACGTATTGCTCAAGTGGTAAACAACCCGACATATACATCACGTATGTCATACAAGCATTCCAGTCATAGTACATTTACGATACAAGTCCACATAATGCATCATTACAAGTAATTTAGTTCACATGCAAGTACACACGTATTGGTTCATTCGCATCCTTTAACCATTTCCATATCATGTTCATGTTTCAATACATCACCCGACCAATTAGTTTATTGTTCACATATTATATCATACACACGATACTATGCAAATAGTAATAGTTAATCATGCAATACACTTATCCCTACCTTAACCATAATACGTATTAGACATTTGGGCTTCGTGCAACCCGGCCCACTGATGTGTTTTAACTAAACTACCCGGCCCACTGATATATTTTATTTAAAGGTTGTAGCCCAATTAATATACAAAATCATTATCATAATATTTACATTATGTGCATGCATGTAAAGTAGGTGTGACCGCATTCTGTGACAAGTTACTTCGAGGTGTGCGGCTCTTCCCTAAAGTGCAAGCCTACAGCCGTGTGACCCAAAACCATGGCCCAACCCTGTGAAGTGTGATTCATGCCCTTAAACGACAATAACGGGGTGTGCGACCTGAGTTAAAATGTGCAATTGACCAAACCCACCCAATCAAATTTCAAACCAATCATAGTATCAAATCGGTTACAAATTATAGTTATCCCAAGTCCCTAAGCATCGCCTAGTGGTTTCAACAGGATTCAAGTTTCAACCCAATCAAGCCACACGTGAGTTTTTGTCAACAAATCGTCAGCAACATAATACTCGGTTCACATTAATCAACACAAAAGTCCACAAAACCAAAATAATAATTCATCGAATTAATACTTGACTTTACTATCGAATCCCTACTGTTCTTGCACATGCTTCTGACTCTAACAACTTAAACATTCACCACTCTAGGTTATCAAGATTATGACATAAATTATAATTTATTGATCCATAAAAAAATCACTGTCATTGCTCCATTAAGTTAATCGGCCCTAACATGCAATTTATATCATCATTTAACATCTTGACAATTCTGACAATATGTTTAGCATGTGCACATGGTTTGGTGAGATAAGATTACAATTTAACATGGGTTTACCTTTTTATAAAAGTTCACTTCAAGCATTTAATATGAACTGATGCAACTTTGACTGATTCATCAATTTACTTGTTCCAACTATTCTATTTATATTACCAATCCATCAACAATAATCGGCCGGTAATTATCCTGTGCTCATGAATAATATTAAGACATATAATATCGCATATAATCATATTCAAGTCATCATCAAGAACAACAAACAAATTAATTACAAAGGTGTAATATACTGACCGTAGTCAAGGGTACAGAATTGAAAGGTTTCGAGTGTGAAAAAGGGGGTGTCCACTGTCGTCACCAACTAAAGCGGATGTAGGGTTTGTTTTGATTTAGAGTTTTTATGGGAACCATACACAATACATCTACATATATTAAAATCTTTGGGGCGGTTCACTTTAGCCGATAATGGGCTCAAGCCCATTTCTTGTAGGATCGTGTTTCGACCCGAACGAGTCGTTCAGAGGAGTTTTGATTAGATACAGGTGCGGAAAACAAGTATCTGACTTAGAAACAGCTAACAAATTACTTTAAACACCTTTTTGCATTGATTTATGACAATTTACATCCAAATCTCAAACCGGCAGCACTTCGGTATGAGTTACAAGAGACTAACTACAGGTTTCGCTCGAATGACTCCTATATATAGACCTAGAGGTTTCGCTCCAGCGTACATGCCGTAGGAGCGAAACCTTCAGCTGACATATAAGCGGAACTACAAAGGTACATATAAGCGAAACCCTAGGTTATGACCCTATGAGCGAAACCTATTGCTAACACCTATACAATATTCTGTTTTCTCGTAAAACGTGCCTGATCTAACACTCTAAGACTAAGACTCGATCCAAGACGAAGTCGACAGATGTAGTGCATCAACAAACTCCCCCTCAGATGTTGACGAGTCGTTCGTCGAGTCTTTGACAATGTCGTGTCTTCACATCTTCATTCTTGATCAGTCTTCTGGGCTTCTCTCTCTCTATCCTCATCTCTTTCTCTTTTATCACCAACAAACTTCTTCTCTTAGATGTTGACATCTTTAAGGTTTCTCATCATCAACATGCACTCCCCCTCAAATATGGACTCCTCCTGCATAAAATTCTACCACAAACATAAGTTTTATGATAAACATTTAAGCATATAAACAACATTTGAAACTTATCACAAACAAGTACATCAATTCATTTCTGATGAACCACTTTCAACTTATATCATTTTTCTTATCAAACCAACATGTTCTCCCAAACCATCTGTTCATCATGTTTAGCACTTAGAATTTTGAAAATCAGCTTTTCAATATCAGGTGTTGAAAATCTTTTTGATTTTTCAAAATTTATGCTAAAACACACTCAAAATCTTTTTGGATTTTCTGTAAGAAAGTAAATACAAAAATGAACTATTTATAGACATTATTTTTGTGAGTTCGTGTAAGAGGATCATATCAGTAAATGAGACGTGTCACTAACACCGTTAAGCTGTGATTTCATTTTAAGTTCTAAACAATTCACCTAGATTGTTAGTATATCGGTCCACTTTAAATTTTCACATAATTTTCAATTGTTCCGAGATACAATATTAATGTCTTAAACACTTAAACTTATCCGTGTGTCCCACTACTTGAATATACTCCCGTATCCAGATCCCAATATTCAGTCTTACAGGTGAGTATACCACAGATGATATCTGTAAAGGGGTAAAATGCGAAGGCCGTGAGAGTTCAGGTCGATACTTCCGTATACGCAGAGAGATGACGGCTTTGACTTTTGGTGGGTCCCCTTTAGAGGATCTTTTGATTACAACAGCAGCGACTATCAATTTTATTGTTTCATCAGCTTGCTAAGGGCGATGCTATGTTTCAAGCATTTGCAGAAAGTATTATCCGGGGACTAGGTCAGAACTTCCATTCAGCAGAAGTCCCGGGATAATACCCCAGATATCACCACTGAGTATAAAGACCTAGTATCTCAGAATACGGGACCTTTCAAACAAGATTTCAGGGGTTACCTATATATCCAAGCAGTTTTGTTAACCCACAGAATAAACAAGTTTGATTTTTAAGTTTATATCTCGTCACAATCTACTAAATGTATAAAAACCTACTGACACATCCACAGTAAGATTGTTTATCACATTTTATCTATACATTTCTTTAGCATGTTGAGACAGTCTACTGATGTACTATCATTTCCTCTTTTCACAACAAAACTCATTTTTGATTTTATCATGTTTTTGGCTTTTTCAAATTTTCTAATGTTTTTTGGATTTTCTGAAATTTTCTACTCCCCCTAAAATGCAAACACATTGAAGAAAAGTTGAAAACAACTAGACTCTAAACCCACTTGAAAACATGAAATGTAAAACAAACTGTACAACACTTGACAACTGATATCAAATCACATCAAATCGCCATTTTTTGGCATAAACAATCAGAACTCTCCCTATCACCAAACTATTTTCCCATTTAGATCTCAAAACACTTAAGTTTGTTTCAATCAAAATGGTTTTTTCAGAAAATAAGTTTGGTTGATTTTATCACTTGTAGGTTTATCAATAACAAGTTCGGGGATGTGATTCATCATTTTGTCTTTCAAACATTTGTAGGAAAATGCAAGTACAAATTAATTTCCTTGATTTACCATATGCAAGTATGCACAATCAAATCTTCAAACTTCTTGTAAACAAACTCAAACAAACATCTGTACCGTTTGTATGATTGACATTACCGTCGCCAATTTTTCAAGAAAGATGCGGATACCTGCTCCTCTCTTACCAACCTGGGAGCTCCGGCAAGTCAGGTTTTAGTCGAAGAAAATATCCACCCAAGCCTGACCAGCCTTGGGTTTCACCGAGTCACCATTACTCGGTTTCTTACCTTTCCTCTTCTTCTCATAAAATTCTTTAACCCCTTTGACTTTTCGGTCAATCATCTTTCCAAAGATATGTTTTACCTTGGGGTTAAAGACCTTCTCAGCATCAAATTCCTGTTTGTCATTATAAAACTGGTTAGAAATTTCAACTTTACCAATTTTCTTTTTATAATTTTCAGCACGAAGTGATGGAAAATCCTCATCACTCACAATCAGAACTAATTTTTTATCTTTTAAAACAGCTTCACATTTTGAAACAATTTGTGGCTCATCTGACTTTGTGGAGTCAGATTCATCGCCAGAAGATAGCTCCTCTGATGTTGACCTAGCAGAATCATCGCTAGAGCTTTCAACAGCTTTGTTAACAACCCATTTCTGGTTGTCAGATTTTGCTCTCTTCTTGTAAAACTTGTTTGAACATTCACCAATTTCAAATGTAGAATTTTTAAACAATTTTGTTCTATCAATTGGTGGTTCAATCTCAACCACTTTCTCTTTGAGTTCACTTGATACTCCCTGTTTTGATTGTATTGCCTTAGAACAATATCTGGCAATATGTCCAATAATGTTGCATCGGAAACAGGTTTTCGTATCTTTCTTCTGCTCAGTCAACTTGTTTATTTCATCTTGCTTCTTTGCAAGGAACTCATTGTTTGACTGCCTCCAGAAATCTTTCTTTTCTTCTTCATTTGCTAACGTTCCTGAAACAAATGTCATTTTGGATTTAAAATCACGAACATATTTTTCATTTTTCTGTTTTTCTGTAGGAGTAAAACCAAGACCTTTCGTTTTGAAATTACCATTATGGTTTGATTTCTTTTGGAAACCAGAACCAGAACCGTAACTCTTTTTCTTGTTTAATCTTTGTTGTATTCTTGAGGTGTATTTTTTAGGTTTTGCATTAAGACATAAGTCTTTTATTTCAGAAATATTAATTTATGTGAGTTTGAAAAGCTTGTTTATCAATTCAGTTTTGACACCTCTTATTGGAAATTCCTCATCAGAATATAATTTGTCAGAATTATTTAAAGTATAAGCAACTTTAAACAGTTCATCATCCAAATTAGAGTTTGATAATAGGAATTCTCTATCAAACATTATTTTGTCCTGTTTTTCTGTTTGACACGGAGTGCTTGACCCAGACTTTGACTCTGACGCGAACTCCGACTTTGACTCCTCTATCTCATCGTTTTCTAACACATGATCCACAACTTTCTTCATCAATTGAGACTGTTGATCAGTGTCAGACGATGTAAACACGACATCAATACTATCTGGTAAGTTTACTGACAACTCCGACTCCCACTGTAAATTTGTTGCCTTTTTTACTCTTTCATCATTTGGATTTCTAGCCAGATATCCGTTTTCCAGCGGGGGTGGACACTTGTTGTAACTGACACCTTGTTTCTTACCAGATGGTGTCTTTTCAGTGTCTTTCTTCTTTTTGGTCTTTTTCACTGGAGTCTTTTCTTCAACCTTCTCTTCAGAAACTTTCTTTTCTTCAGTTACTTCATTGTCTTCAAATGCCTTCAAGCTTTCAGCCATTGGATAAATCCTGTCAATGACATAAGACGAACATGAGTAACTTTTCAATAAACGATTAACTCTTTCAGTTTCAATTCTTTGAAGTTCAAGTTTCTGTTCGAGATCAGCACACTTCTCAATATAGTTGTTTACAACTTTTTGCTTGACCATGAAAGCTCCCTGAAGTGTTTTCATTGCTGTAGCCTGCTCTTCACTAGTGTCGTTGTACATATTCATTGCCCTATTCAACACATCATATGATTCTTTCAGTCTGTTCCTGTTATGGATCAATGAACTGTTTCGTTTCTTCACAACTTCACAATTTTCACAAGTGATTGGACTCTTCTTTGCAATGGCTTCTTCATTAATCTCGAACTTTGGAGTTTCTTTCATCTTTCTTCTCACTACCAGTACTGTCTCATCATCGCTGCTAACCGGTGTCTTTACCTTCTTCTTTTTCTTCTTTGCCTTTTTATCTTCACTTTCACTTTCTGCCATCATCTTAAGATGTTTTTCCATTTGTCTGGCATAATACTCAGTATCATCATCACTTTGTTCTTCAACTTTGGCAACAAAAGTTGTGTAAGCTGTATCTTGATCAGGAATATAGTTATCCCAAGTGAAATTCTCCCAGCTAAAACCCTCGGGTAACTTTTCATCATCTTGATCAATTACCAAAGCACTACCATCCTTTCTCTTCAAACAATCTTGATTACCCACACAAGCTCTCTTTCCAGAATCTTCAATTATAGGTCTTCCATGTGCCGTTTGTGCTTGATGTTGATTGTGTTGAAATGGTTGTTGAGCAACTTGATGGTAGATGGCTTTTCGATAGTAATCATTATTGTTGTTGAAAGGATTTTAAGCTCCACTTGCTTCGCGGTTAGTGCATTCTCTCTTGAAGTGTCCTTTCTCCCTGAAATGAAAACAAGTGATTTAGATTTGTCAAAACCTAAAGTAGAAACATTAGCCTCACGAAGATCATCTCTCCCCGTGATCTGCTTAAATTTCTCAGCTCTTCGTAACACGCTAGCCAAACACCACTTTATGTCCATTAGCTCCATCTCTTCAGCATCATTGGATTTCCAATATGACCTGCAACAAAACAACTGTAAGACTCTAAAACCATTCCTAATAAAGACATGTGGTTTTTAGCAACTTCCTCAGAATAATCTTGATCATTTTCAAGATTTAACACAATATTGCACTGAAGTTTCTTCCCATTTTTAGTTGCTGAAAAGTTTGGATCAAAAGATGGAAATGACGTGAAACTAGTTTTGCTGTTTGATCCTGATGATGAACTTCCAGGAGAATTCTTGGCGTTGTAAGCAGTTTCTATTTTGGAGATAAATTTGTAGACTTCTCATTCACCCCTGCTTTGTAATACAACCCAATATCCTGTTCACCATCAAAATCTTTCATACGAACAATCTTTCTTTGTTCCATTTCCTTGGAACATCATCAGATATGTTCCCCAAGTTTCATGTGGTAAAGCATCAGCAAGCTTTTCAATTATCTCTTCATTGTCTTTGTTGATGCTTAACCTCTTTATGATCACTAACAAGTTGCAATATCTCTCAATGATCAATAGTTTGTGTGGTTTCTGCATTGTTCCCGTTTCATTTTCAAGCATTGTGGTTTGAGCAACAGTAATCGGTGTAACCGGAGTAGCGAATGCGTTGAAAAATTCCTCCTCCATTTTCAGATTTCATCAATTTACAGAACAGTCCGTATAAGCGAAATATCAAGGTTCACAAAGGCGAAACTATTAGATGTTTCAAAGAGCGGAACCCTATTGACGAATAAGCGAAACCACAGATTTTGTTCACTGGAGCGAAACTACTTTATGACACTAGAGCGGAACCACGAGTTGTACAAAAGAGTGAAACCTAATGGTCAGAAGAACGAAACTCCTGAATTGATGACACAAGAGCGAAATATGTTTGTCTTTGGAGCGGAACCTCCTGATAAAGTGTATCTATGAGCGAAACTAGTATGTCTGATAAAGCGAAACCTTAGAATGTCCGTAAAAGCGGAACCTATTCGGAAGTTAATTTGACCTACTTTTAGTCCGAATTTCAACACCAAACTTTCCAGGGTTTGTCTATATCCTATTACGCACAATTTGTGAAATTTTGAGCTGATTTTGACCAGTGAAACTTTCTGAACTGAAGAAAGAAGGTGTAGAAGTAAGAAATTTCGATGACTTCCAGCTATTCTCTGCAGAACTCCTCCTCCTGAAGCTCTGATACCACTTGTAGGATCGTGTTTCGACCCGAACGAGTCGTTCAGAGGAGTTTTGATCAGATACAGGTGTAGAAAACAAGTATCTGACTTAGAAACAGCTAACAAATTACTTTAAACACCTTTTTGCATTGATTTATGACAGCTTACATCCAAATCTCAAACCGGCAGCACTTCGGTATAAGTTACAAGAGACTAACTACAGGTTTCGCTCGAATGACTCCTATATATAGACCTAGAGGTTTCGCTCCAGCGTACATGCCGTATGAGCGAAACCTTCAGCTTACATATAAGCGGAACTACAAAGGTACATATAAGCGAAACCCTAGGTTATGACCCTATGAGCGAAACCTATTGCTAACACCTATACAATATTCTGTTTTCTCGTAAAACGTGCCCTGATCTAACACTCTAAGACTAAGACTCGATCCAAGACGAAGTCGACAGATGTAGTGCATCAACAACTTGGACTGCCAAAACCAATGGTAAGGCTGCTGATATAAAGTTTGGGTCACTAGTCTCGTTTGGGTTTCCTTTGGGCTTCGAGAAGACGTGGCCCAAACTACTCGCGGCCAATAACGAAATCAGTTATCTCTTACGTTTAAGGTTAACACAAAACATTTAACGTGTATAATTCAAGCAATGCACGATGGAGGAAACAATGAGGATTTAGAATCGCTAAGTTAAACGACACTAACCTTGAAAGTTCGGGTTGTCACATCATCCCCAACTTGAGGGAAATTTCGTCCCGAAATTTAGCAAGTAGTTACTGAGGAAGCTAGTTAGGTTGCATGATTTCCTGGTTTTCCTGGGGTGTCACATCATTCCCCTATTGGTTTGGAATTTCGTCCCGAAATTCCGCAGTGGCTTCAGTCTCTGTAGTGGTTTCACGTTTCTCGAACAACTGGGAATACTTGTGTTTCATTCGGTCTTCTCATTCCCAGTTAAACTCTGGGCCACGACGGGAGTTCCAACGAACTCGAACAATAGGTATCCTGGTGCGTTTGAGAATTTTGACCATCCTGGTCCAAGATTTCCACTGGTTCTTCGACAAATCGCAACTGATCGTCGATGGTGAGCTCATTGAAAGGAACTATGAGGGTTTTATCTAACAGACACTTCTTCGGATTCGACACATGGAATACGTTGTGAACTCTACTGAGTTCTTCGAGTAGATTCAATCTGTAGGCCACCTTGCCAATTCTCTCCGTGATTTTGAAAGGTCCAACATGTCGCGGGTTAAGTTGCCTCGTTTACCAAAACGAACTACACCTTTTCCAAGGTGAGACTTTAAGTAGTACTCGATCCCCAACCAGGAATTCAAGTGGTTTCCTTCGCTAATCAGCGTAGCTTTTCTGATGGTTACGAGCTGCCGCCATTCGTTGTCGTATCTGAGCAATCTTCTCTGTTATGTCTACGACAAGCTCTGGGCCAGTGATTTGGCTGCATTGCGTTCAACATGTTGTTCTAAGAGCATTCTCCTCATGGAGTTCCATCTGATGATAGTTCGTTCACTAGCCAATCCTCGAGTGGAAGCTTGTTCCTCGCAACTGGTCGATGGGTTGTCAATACATGGTCAAGGCAAACGGTTCTTGACTGTCACCTTGTTGAGTTCTCGATAATCAGTACACATACAAAAAGGCTTCTCTTCATGGGTATAGCAAGGGCTCCTTTAAGCGAAAACTCCTGTCCGACAGTCCTTGTAGTTGGTTAAACAGCTCCTGCAACCTTCCTGGTGCAAAATGGTAAGGAGTACGAGTAGTTAAAACTACTTCCGGCGCGAGTCAAACTGGGTTCCTACCTAACAGTTGTAGAGATGATCCTGGAAGTTCCTCGGGCAGCACATGGAGGGTAATCACGAACAGCTGATGGATCCTCGATCCTCTTTTTTCCTAACCTTACGTCTATAACTGTTGCCACATAGCGGGGTAATCCTTCCGTAGACACTCCTGGCTCTCATTGCTGACATACCGCTAACCATTGTGCCACCCTGACGCGTTGGAACAGATCACAATCCTCCACAAAGGAGAGGGTTACGTAGATTTGTCTCCTCACGGGGTACATCTATCGGGAATAACAGAAGAAAGGTCCATGTCGAACACTTGTCCCACAAGGTCGTGTTTGCTCGACACGAAGCCCTACGATTCTTCACCACCATAGTCCATCTTTTCACATCCTGAGCCATGTCCTAAAGCGCTACTCACTGTGCTGGCAGTTACGCATACCACACTAAGGTCAATTACCATCACTTATGCCTCGATTGATTCGTAAGAGTTGACTCCCATGGGTCGCTGACAAGGATTAAGGGTTAGATTGAAGCCAATTCGCTGGTGCTCATTGCCGGTAATCAGGGTCGTCAAAGTACTGAGGTCGGTAAAGTGCTATGCTCATCCTCCTGTCCATCGATGTTGCAAGTGGTTCGAGTAATAATCAGTATGTTGCGGGAGTGTTGCAGAATGATCGCACTTCAGAATCTAAGGCGTCAATACGTTAAGTTCCAGCAAGCGAAGAAAGGTGAGAAAGATATCGATCAATCATTCGACGCTGCGACATCCAACACATGGACGTTTGTATAAGCAACTAACATTCTACATGGTTCGCTGAGTTCGGATGGGTGTTCAGGTAACACTCGATAGCATCGAGTTTCGAAAGGATCCAAAGATAAATGAAAATTTCACGTTTGAGTTTGAGTAGGGGATAATTACTGCTATGACCCCTATAGGTTTGTTATGTTTCTCATAGATCAAATGACGGAACGGAACCCCTTTTTCACTTGTTAAGCCTCACTGGGACTCACATGCACCTCACATTATTATTATGTGTGCACCCACAATAATATGGTGATTTGCATGCTCATCTCAGTTCCTCTTAACTCATGTCAAATGGTTCCTCAAACTCGAGTAGCAAACAAAGAGTATCACGAAACGTAAGCCTTGAACGTTTAGGGAAAATGCCACCCTAGGAGTCACATAACACATGCAAGTATACATGAATTCATACTGTTGTGCTAAACATGCAATCACATGCAATATCATATGTAGGTGTTCACTAGTTATGCAGTACAATGAGTATATGAGAGACGAACCTTGCAATCTGGAGCTGAGTGTCATGGTCGTATTCACGTCTTCAGAACTGTTCGGTTATAGTCTGGTTTTACAAAAACGTGTTTCCTCTTTTTAAATAAAACCAAGTTCACTATAACCAATGGCTCTGATACCAATCTGTTACACCCCCAAAATCCACACGCGGAGTATCACCGCAGGAGGCATGACTGACCAGGATCTAGCCACCAATCACAATGAACTCATAGGTATAATTAAATAAAACTTTCATTTATTAACATGAAGTGTTTCAACGTTACAAATATTTCACAGTATACAGTGGAAGCATAATTCATTCGTTAAGTATTTATAAACCATATGTAAAAACCATTAGTCTTGTGTTGCAATTCCATGTATCTCGACCCATGACCACTCCAACTTCCCAGACAGCAAGTTCCAGTCAATATGCACCTAAAGACCTGCAAGTCATGTAACAACGAATCAACAACAAAGTTGAGCGAGTTCACAGTTGGGTGTTCGTTTTAAGTTGTTTCAAAAACATAGTTATTCATTAGCTGGCTTACTTGCCGTGGGGTTTACCCCATAGTTGAAAATATGATTAACCAATTCCTTCTTTCCCAAACCATAACCAGTGGGGGCTTCCCCATGTGAACCACTAGACCCGTTTACCATATCGACCACTGACTAAAGTAAGTTGGTGCCCTGACGTCAATGTCTATCATCATTGACTAGTGCCCAGATCCATTAGTTCACGCCCGTCCTCTGCGGCACGGTGTGAGGCGTGTCAAATCTAAATAGCGCTATCTAACTAATGACCCGCTCGCCATTGGCCCGGCGATTAAGTCGATATAAAAGTGAGGGACTTCATGATAGAGTTTTTTTGGTCTAGTATCCGTGTTGTCACCCTTCAGTGAAGAGGGTGTGTACGTAATCCCCAAACCAGGAGACTACGCAGGTTCCGATTAAGTTCTTAGTACGTGTTGTCACCCTTCAATAAAGAGGGTGTGTACGTGTTCCAAACCAGGAGATCACGCAGTTTCAGTTCAAATCCTTTACCCATTCCCAACCCCTGGGAATCCCATGCCTTGTACAAAGTGTGAACTCACCTTAGATTTGCTCGGTTAGACTAAATGCTTGTTTACAGTTGATCAATCAAACCCTATCGTGGTTACCAGAGACAGTCAGTTTCATGAATTCACGACTCACATATCTAGTCACACGTATTGCTCAAGTGGTAAACAACCCGACATATACATCACGTATGTCATACAAGCATTCCAGTCATAGTACATTTACGATACAAGTTCACATAATGCATCATTACAAGTAATATAGTTCACATGCAAGTACACACGTATTGGTTCATTCGCATCCTTTAACCATTTCCATATCATGTTCATGTTTCAATACATCACCCGACCAATTAGTTTATTGTTCACATATTATATCATACACACGATACTATGCAAATAGTAATAGTTAATCATGCAATACACTTATCCCTACCTTAACCATAATACGTATTAGACATTTGGGCTTCGTGCAACCCGGCCCACTGATGTGTTTTAATTAAACTACCCGGCCCACTGATGTATTTTATTTAAAGGTTACAGCCCAATTAATATACAAAATCATTATCATAATATTTACATTATGTGCATGCATGTAAAGAAGGTGTGACCGCATTCTGTGACAAGTTACTTCGAGGTGTGCGGCTCTTCCCTAAAGTGCAAGCCTACAGCCGTGTGACCCAAAACCATGGCCCAACCCTGTAAAGTGTGATTCATGCCCTTAAACGACAATAACAGGGTGTGCGACCTGAGTTAAATGTGCGATTGACCAAACCCACCCCATCAAATTTCAAACCAATCATAGTATCAAATCGGTTACAAATTATAGTTATCCCAAGTCCCTAAGCATCGCCTAGTGGTTTCAACAGGATCCAAGTTTCAACCCAATCAAGCCACACGTGAGTTTTTGTCAACAAATCATCAGCAACATAATACTCGGTTCACATTAATCAACACAAAAGTCCACAAAACCAAAATAATAATTCATCGAATTAATACTTGACTTTACTATCGAATCCCTACTGTTCTTGCACATGCTTCTGTCTCTAACAACTTAAACATTCACCACTCTAGGTTATCAAGATTATGACATAAATTATAATTTATTGATCCATAAAAAAAATCACTGTCATTGCTCCATTAAGTTAATCGGCCCTAACATGCAATTTATATCATCATTTAACATCTTGACTATTCTGACAATATGTTTAGCATGTGCACATGGTTTGGTGAGATAAGATTACAATTTCACAGGGGTTTACCTTTTTATAAAAGTTCACTTCAAGCATTTAATGTGAACTGATGCAACTTTGACTGATTCATCAATTTACTTGTTCCAACTATTCTATTTATACTACCAATCCATCAACAATAATCGGCCGGTAATTATCCTATGCTCATGAATAATATTAAGACATATAATATCGCATATAATCATATTCAAGTCATCATCAAGAACAACAAACAAATTAATTACAAAGGTGTAATATACTAACCGTAGTTAAGGGTACAGAATTGAAAGGTTTCGAGTGTGAAAAAGGGGGTGTCCACTGTCGTCACCAACTAAAGGGGATGTAGGGTTTGTTTTGATTTAGAGTTATTATGGGAACCATACACAATACGTCTACATATATTAAAATCTTTGGGGCGGTTCACTTTGGCCGATAATGGGCTCAAGCCCATTTACTTGGACTGCCAAAACCAATGGTAAGGCTGCCGATATAAAGTTTGGGTCACTATTCTCGTTTGGGTTTTCTTTGGGCTTCGAGAAGACGTGGCCCAAACTACTCGCGGCCAATAATGAAATCGATTATCTCTTACATTTAAGGTTAACACAAAACATTTAACGTGTATAATTCAAGCAATGCACGATGGAGGAAACAATGAGGATTTAGAATCGCTAAGTTAAATGACACTAACCTTGAAAGTTCAGGTTGTCACAGTTTATCTCCAGAATTTTAAGGATTTATCTCCAATATACTTAGGGTTTATCCCTAGAATTTTAAGGATTTATCTCCAGTATACTTAGGGTTTATCCCCAGAATATTGAGGATCTATTTCAAGGATATTTAGGGTTTATTCCCTATGATACGAAAGTTATATACAAGTGTAACATCAGTTGTGATCGGATTGATGTACAAAAAGTTTCTAAGTGTTTCAACAACATGTACATGGACATCCCTCCTAAGGCATTGTGAACGGCTCAAAGGATCAAGTTTGGACCTGGTTCACTAAGTGTCGCGGACATGGGACATCCTCGATGTAAAGGTTGTAAGAAATTTGAAGTTTGAAAATTGGGATATATTCTATGAATATTTCTTGTATGATCTCTCCTTTTTACCCTTTAAGAGCCTTATCTAAGTAACCTAAGTTTTTGAATTATGTTTGACAAAGGTCTTAATAGAACATTCTTGATTAAAATACTAAGAGTATTCTGACCAGGATATATCCTCAGGATACTTGATCAGAATATTTGGAATGTTGTACTAAGATTAAAAGTTGGAATTATGCTCAAATCAAACAACATATAACAAGATTTACAAAGTAAAAATGGACAACAATGGATAAGGCCAAAAAAGGTTAGTTTATTATTAGAGTAAATTGCCATTTTAGTCCCTGAGTTTTGTCCAAATTTGCCATTTTAGTCCAAATAGTTTTTTTTTTGCCTCTGGGTCCCTGACTTTTACCTTTTGTTGCCATTTTGATCACATACACTAACTCCATCCAAAAACTCCATCTTTAACCAGTGGTATTTTGGGGATTTTTATTTTAAATGGTTCGGGTCGAAACGGTACGGGTCGAAACGGTTCGCGTCGAAACGGTTCAGCTTGAAACGGTTCAGCTCAAAACGGTTCGCGTCGAAACGGTTCGCGTCGAAACGGTACGGGTCGAAACGGTTTGCGTCGAAACGGTTCAGCTCGAAACGGTTCGGGTCGAAATGGTTCGCGTTGAAACGGTTCAGCTCAAAATTTTTTGGAATTTTTTAGACTTTTTCGGGTCGAAACGGTTCGCGTTGAAACGGTGTCAGTTTAGAATTTTTTAGAATTTTTATGATTTTTTAGAATTTTTTGGAATTTTTTTGATGTTTTGGATTTTTTTTTTTATTTTTTGGAATTGGATCAAAATGACAATTGAAAACATCTAAAATGAAAATCCCCAAAATACCTCTGGTTAAAGATGGAGTTTTTGGATGGAGTTAGTGTATGTGATCAAAATGGCAACAAAACGGAAAAGTCAGGGACACAGAGGCAAAAAAAAAAACTATTTGGACTAAAATGGCAAATTTGGACAAAACTCAAGGACTAAAATGGCAATTTACTCTTATTATTAACATAGCAAAAGATTGTGTTTTTGGCTTCATCTCAAACCGAGATCCATCCACTAAAAACACAATTAGTCTTAACCATATTTACTTAAACAGTTGAAGGCTTCATCTTGAAATCCAAGATCCCTCTACCTTCAACTGTTAAACTGTTCAAAATAAAGCATACTAAAGATTGATGACAAAGTGCTTCGTCCTGAAACTCAGGATCCCTCCACCTTTGGCCATCAAATTGTTCTAAGTGCAGGAATTTAAATTATTTGAAAGACAGGAAACGTAAATTGTTTATCAACCACAACCATCAAAGATTAAAAAAGTGGGCTCCGACCAAGGCACAAATATCCATCATTGCCCACTTCGCTGCTTTCAAGGGGCAGCACCCACTTCAACCATGGCTTCCACATCATCCGCACCAGCATTGTTATGAGTGATTTTCCGCTTATATATCCTGAATAATATTCTGACTATGTTTCTTTTGTTGTGATCAGGATACCGGATCAGGATATTGGTAAGATCCTGATGCAATATCCTGGTAGTGACAAATTAATTCACGTGCAGATTAATGGTACAAGTCTATAACGTTCAAGTGGACTTCTTCTCCCAAAGACTCGGGCAAATCTGTTGGAATAAGAACGTTGAAGCCGGAAGACGTGGACTACAACGTTCACAAAGGGAATATTCGTTATATCCCGGATTTGTAGGCTAGTTAGTTAGTTTTACTTTACTATAAATAGGATTGATCGGATCAGATAAGAACACACACAATCTCTCGAACTCTCTTACTCTCTAGCTGCAAACACTCACAACACACTTACACTTGTATTCAAATCGCATTGTAACACTTAGTTGATCCGCATCAAATCCTGCACTGTATCCTGATATTTGAAGCAATAAGAAGAACAAGGCAGCTGCTATTTTCAGCTCCCGAGGTTTTGTGCCGGCGATCTAAATTGATCAAGGGCTTTCCTCGTACATACTGTGTCACCCTTTACCTTTTTGCTCATTGTTTGATTGTAGATACAGCTCGATATCCTGAGCCGTATCTTGAAAACTGTTTTTGCAAACAAATAAATCAGCATATTTTCGATACACATTCTTAGCACACTACCTCACTTAACTAAGTTGATCAGTTTATTGCTTCGGTAATTTTTGACCAAAACAAGCATCACCACCAGCATTCTTCCCGGCATCAGGATTAGCATCGACCACCTTTTCAGCCACCTTAGCAGGCTCTTCGACCACAGGCTTTGCAGGATGCTCCACGAGATTTCCACTAAGGTCCCTCAACT
Organism: Helianthus annuus; assembly: GCF_002127325.2. Classification (NCBI taxonomy): domain Eukaryota; kingdom Viridiplantae; phylum Streptophyta; class Magnoliopsida; order Asterales; family Asteraceae; genus Helianthus; species Helianthus annuus. The sequence continues at coordinate 153,253,247 of NC_035441.2, forward strand.
TTGCCTCCCAAGCCTCAATGTTCCAAGAAGGGCATTCGAAGCCCATGGTCTTGGCCTCGTGAGCCATTTTTAGTCTGACTTGGAGGAGAGAGATGACAACGGAGCCCTTGAGGCCTTCCCGATAAGAAGCCATGTCCTGTTGATGCTGAACCTAAGCTGCATCATATTTGGCCTGTGCTTCTTGGGTAACCTTCTTGAGGGCAGCCTGGTGTTCCTGGTCATTGCCTTATATTTGTCCTCGTGGTGTTGTGACTTGGCAGTGGCGATTGCTGCTTGATCGGCAGTGGTGGTCTCCGCCTTCTTCAGTTTAGTCTCCAACATCTTGTTCAAACCGCATGTGTCCTCATAAAGTAGCACTAGCCGCTCAAGACCCTGCAATCAGATGAACAGGTATCAATATATGTACTTAGAATATATAATCAGCATATATGTGCAGGATATAAGATAAGGATACCTACCTGATTGAGGAAGCCGGTCATGAACTTGCTGGATTCTGAGAACCCGTGATTCTCGAATGGAAAGACATCAGAGGCAGCAGGGGAATCTAGTTCCTTCCTCTTATAGGAGCTAGAACCACGTGGCTTGGAGGCAGTGGAAGCTTTGGGGATAGTGGCAGTTTTGGAACTGGTGGGCTTGAATGTGACAGCTGGCTTCTAATTCACTTCTTGCTTGACTTGCACAGGGCCGGAATAGCTATCCAGTTCCTTAAGGTCAAAGACTTCTAGGTTTTTTATGGGTGCTGCACAAAGGGAAGAAATACTAAATCCTTATGTACTAATAGAACATAATACGTTTGAGATATGAGAATAACTTGTAAAACTATGCTTACAAGACATATCAGAGCTTGATTTATGGCTTGAGCTTGTGAATAATAGGGTAAAGGTTCTTTCAGTTTCCGGAAGCCAGTAGATTTCCTTTATTCTTCCTTCTGATTCAGCACTTGGAGGGGCCAATTCCTTGAAATTTGCTACAAAAAGAAAATTAATATATCAGGATGTCAGTTCAAGATATAGTTTCAGGATACGACTGGGGATATTCCTAAAACCCTAAATCCTACCAGAGGTCAACCATTTCACTGGAAGGTCAAAACCCTTGTCAATAGAATCTCTTTTCACCAAAAAGAATTTTCGTCTCCAATCATCCTTGTTCTTGGTAGCTTTGAGAATGAGGGGATCTTTGGAGGTAGAAAAGAGGAGAAATCGGCTGGATCCATGGGACCTCAAGCGATATGCAATCAAAAGATCCTCGATGCACAGGTCAGGCATATGACGAGCTTTAATCTGGTCCAAGGTAACTAAAACTCGCCAAACCATAGGCATGGTTTGGGCATAACTAAGACCAGTGAGTTCAAAAAAGCGAGAAATGAAGGTTGGGAAAGGATATCGGAGCCCTATCAAGAAAGGGTAGGCCAAGAAGCATACCCACTTGTCGGAATAAACGTCCGATCGGACCTCTCGGTCAAACGGACGAATCATCGCACCGGCGGGGAAGGCACCGGAGGTTTTTAGGGCTGCGATATCTGCATTATCGAATGAACACACCTCCTTTTTGGGTTCTTTTAGGAGGTTTTGCTCGTGGAAAGTGGGAACAGAGTCTGCTGTTTGGGATCTAGTCCGGCTGGCCATGGTGAAGTGGAGAACTTTTGCAAAAGAAAACGGAGAAGAAAGAGAAGAAGAATACCTGAATATTGCTCGGAGTATTGTGATCATAATGCAGAAAATTCAAGTAGATATAGGCTCGAAATAGGGGGTATTGAGTAAAATTCGTGTGGGAAGTTGTGGAAAGTCACTTCAAGCGTCCAATCATCATAATTGCCTCGATCCAAGTGATAAACTCTAAAATATATCCGTTTGAATTGAGAGTTCCAACAGATATATTTTAGGGACAATTGTTATGGGTGGTTTTTTGAACATATATCCCAAATTATATCCTGACCATAATACTAATGTTTGTGACCAGGATATTGGCAACATCCTGATGCAGTATCCTGGTAGTTACTAATTTGTTCACGTGCAGATTAACATGGCAAGGTTATAACGTTTAAGTGGACTGCTTCTCTTGAAGACTCGGACTAAACAGTTGTGAAGAGAACGTTGAAGCCGCAAAGAAGGGGTCCCAAACGTTCAAATGGGAATATTCGAAGCATTCCTTATTGTTAGGATAGTTTGTTGTTTCTAGTTTGCTATAAAAAGGAATGAACGGATCGATAGATAGACGCAATTTACACACATACTTCTGCTTTCTACTAGCTGCAATCACTCGCAATGACCTACACTTACACTCGAAATTCGTTGTAACACTAAGTTGATCCGTATCATATCCTGCACTGTATCCTGAAATTTGAAGCAATAAGAAGAACTAGGCAGCTATGATTGTCAGCTCCCGAGGTTTTATGCCGGCGATCTAGATTGATCAAGAGCTTTCCTCATACATCTTGTGTCACCCTTTACTTTTTTGCTCATTGTTTGATTATTGGTATAGCTTGATATCCTGAGCTATATCCTGAAACTGTTTTTTACAAACAACTAAACCAGGATATTTTTGATACACATTGCTAGCACACTACCTCACAAAATTAATTTGATCACTAAATTGCTTAGGTAATTTTTGACCAAAACACTACCCTTTCACGATGTAGCGTTAAATAAGATCAAAAAACAAACTCACGCCAGTGTTAGTTCTAGTATGATTCTTAGGTCTAAGGATAAAAGATCATATAATTTCAAAACCTCATATGACATTGATCCATGAAGATAGTTTTGAAGAAAGTTACGTCCCATATCATTCTCAAATGTATATATGCGAATCTTTATCCTCAACCCCTTGAGCCTTCATCCCATGAACATTCAAGCATTCACAATACCGTTATTTAAATTTATTCCGATGATCCCAAGAACAATCAAGCATTCACAGTAGTGTTATTTTAATTTATTCACCGTAACTTGATCGACTACGGACATTTAGAGTACCATACTCATGGATGCTAAAACGTACAAATATTCATACATAGGAACATTGTTTATATGGCATTTAACCATTAAATCCAAACTATAGATTAAAACATTTTAGCAATATTGGCCATAAATTCTCTACATGCATCTTGTATCTTTCCAAGGATACAATCGATAGCTTTGCTAAAACAAATATATTTTATTTTGTCTCATCAAGATCTTATCCAAAATATCTCCATATTTGGAAGTATCGGCCCCAAGCCTTATGTGATACAAATCTTCGTTGTCACGTAACATATTGATCAGTCACCGCACACTTGATGCCTTACCTGATATCATATATGAACCTTTCATATTGAAATGAACCTTTCATTTCACTATTATGTATCAAATGAACCTTTCATTATCACTATGCCCATTTCATTTATTGAACAACATTTCAATAATATCTATGTCCTACATAGAGTTCTTCTGTTTTGACTTTTTTGAGGAATCTGTTTAACAATACAACTTTGGGTGATTCCCAAGCTCAGAAACTCTTTCTTGACTTGTCAAAACTAATTATTTATTAATGATTTCATGTATTTTGGAAATTGTATCAACAATCTCATTCATCCTAAAAATGTTTCTTAGGTTCAACTCAACTATATTTTTGAAATCTTCATTAAAGGTTCTATCGGTCACTACGAGGTTCAACAATAATTTAGTATATATCTCGTATCTTGTATGTTGGAACAAAAACTTAAAATAGAACCCATTTTATTTTCTCTTATCTCTTTTGAGTGAGTATTCTGATTTCTGAAATCAGATTCTACATACATTCATATTATGATCCTCTCCAGGAATCATTCATTCAAGTAATTAAATGAGCTTCTTATTATATATATACACACACACACACTTCTTGGATGACCGTACCACACTTGTCACTCGTTATCTATAGCCAAGATCCTGATTATGAAAACACCTTTTCCTAATGATTAGCTTAATATCACAAAATATTTTACAGCTTCCACTTGCCTTTACATTAGCTATTATAATCTTGTCTTGAAAACAAACCTATTTTCTTTCAATCCATTATAGGTATCCTGTCTTGAAATGTCTATTTAAAAACCACGTACAAATCTACCTTATAGATTCATATCCATTGAATTCTCAGAATGAGATTTTCTAAGTCTAGACTTAGCTATCTATGTGGTCTACGTTTCTATATCCATAACTATAATCACATAAGAGATTTTCAATCTCCAATCAAGTTCATCAAAGTCTCTACTTGACAACTTTGTTATTGGATATCTTGTATCATAATTGTTTGCTATAAACCCCTCAGGTTAATACTTGACAACCTCATGTTAATCAATTTGTGATATCAACTCAGGAAATTTTAAAGATTCTGTTAGATCCTTGAATAATATTTAATCATCATTGAGAATCTCATTCTCTATTGGATTGATACGATCCCTTTAGAGTTCCAGACAAAACACTTTGTCCTCTTGAAGATCTAATCTTCAAAGTGATTCAGTTCTGTTTTTTGAACCTTTAGTCTTTAAGATAAGATAGTTATTGTATAACTATTATACAATGATCTATAAGATTCATTTCTACCTAGATGGGAGCTTGGTAATAATTTCCTTTGATATTTAAGGAAGAACTTTTCTTGTACTAGATTGCACTTTCATCATTAGTTGAAGTCTCATTCAATGCACTTCAACCTTTCTTTTCGATTTCACTACTATATTGTTTTGATTTGAAAATCTTTAATCATGTTGGTTAGAACTTCGATTAAATCTTTTACCCTTTGATCCAATCAAAATACCTTAATCAATCTGTTGTGCCGTTTTGATCAATCTTAGACAAATCTAACTTCTATGTTGTAACTTCGCAAGTAAAACATGCTTAATTGTTTGTTTTATCTCACTAGTCTTGAAAGACTCAATGAATCCTTATGCATCATGCTCTTTCTCTACAAGTTGATTCCCTAATCATTCTTTTGTTGATTTATCACTTAAACCCTTTTCACATAGCCTTTGGGATTCCATATTTGGAAAAAAAAACGATTTTAAACAAAAGTTGAATCCTTTTTATGTAATTTTGTTTATTTATTTAAATTCACAAATATGTGTTCTAGCTAATTTTCATCACATATTTTGGAGACAACTTATAATACGTTAATTTGAAGGATATTTATCTCACAACTACCGCTAGAATGCTTTTGTACCATAATGGACATTTTATCAAATGCAAGTAACCACAATATGCATCAAATATTCAAATTCATAACGAAAATTTGTCCAAAACCCAAAAGCATAGAATGAAACAATATTTTAAGACAATTAAAAATATTATCCATAATTCGAAAGCATAATAAACTATTAATGTGCTTCCACTGCAATCTCTTAGATATCTTCAATCTATTCCTCTTCCTACAAATCATGAATGTGAAAAAAACATTTTGAGCCTCAATACACTAAAGATTTGATTAAAAGGATATAACCACAATAACGTATATATAGCTCAAATATCATCCAGGAAGAATCAGGTCCAACTAGCTTGGACATCTTCTTCGTAGATTTCTAGCACCCTTTCATGCCACAATAGTAACAAATGTCATCATTGTAGCTTGAGGTCCGTTTCTAGCCTTGGCTTGAGGTTTCTGGCCGTGATGTGTTCTTGGGCTTCAGCTTTCCCTTTGGCCTCAGTAGATATCAACACATCTCGTAGGTCAGCTATTGTCTCTCTATAGACATTCCTGTTTTGCATCGAGTACCCAAGCTTCTCAAGCCTGTCGATCTACCTCTCTATCCTGCCAACATGATCCTTGACACTATGCTCAAATTTCATTGGATGCTTCATCGAGTATAGCGAAGCGCCAATTTCTTTTGGCTTGATACCTCTCTTACAATGCTATGATCATATCATAAGCTTGCTTATAATCAATTTCCTCTCAGAAATTTCTAGGAAACTCGTTAGATAGACTTGATAGAATCAAGTGTCAGACCTTTTGAGAGTCCCTGACATGTTGCATCCACTCATCCTTTGAGTCATGAAGAGGAAACATAGGGAGGGCACGATCTCAGACATAAAACCTCTTTTCAGTCTTGAGAACTGTTTTTATGTTCCTGAACCAGTCAGGGAAGTTATTGTCATTGAGTTTGTTTCTATACATGACTGTGCAGTGGGTATTATAAGCGAAATAATTGTAAAGCCTCTACAATATAAAGACAAAAAATTTAGGATTTTCGTGCTTGATATTCTAATTAGGTTTATGACCTAATTAAAAAATTGTTGTTAGGATGTGAGATCCCATTTCATTAATACAAAGTGAATGGCTAAGCGTTGTCCCTCGATATCTACAAAGTGGGTTGGTAATGATTACCAATTGTGTCACATATAACACCCAAGCCTAAGGTCGCAAGACAGGCCGTGTCAAGACATTGTATGTTTAACCCCAACTATGCCTAGTTGAAACACTTCAAGTGATATTAGTCCCCTAATGAAAATGTGAGGAACCGGCCCATGTGACATAGGAATCGTAATTCAACCTCTCACCAAAATCATAGGCCCACTGTAGGGTAATCAGTAATCATGGGGGTTTGGATAAATTGGTTCGAGTATCTTCACTTGAGAATGACATAGCAATATCGATTTAGTTTGGGATTTAGCTTTTATAGTTTAATTACCAAGTAAAGTAAAAAATATATTGGACGACTTGTAGCATGAGGAAAGTAGTGCAACTTTTGTAAAATCTCAATTTTACTTGTTAGTGCATGCATCTGTCGACTTCGTCTTGTAGCGAGTCTTAGTCTTAGAAGGTTAGATCAGGGCACATTGTACGGGTATATAGAGTTGTAGTGATGATTTCCCGAGTAAGTTGATTTCACACGAAAGTTGATTTCACACAAAATGGACATGTCCTTTCGTGGGAAATCAGGAGTTTGTCCTTTCGTGGGAAATCAGAATTTGGTCACTATGTGGGAAATCAGGATGCTGATTTCGCTCCAATGGACATCATGTCACTATGTGGGAAATCAGGATGCTGATTTCGCTCCAATGGACATCATGTCACTATGTGGGAAATCAGGATGCTGATTTCGCTCCAATGGACATCATGTCACTATGAGCGAATTTTAGACACTATATATAGCCCATGAACGAAATCATTTGTAACAGTTCTTGTCTACGGATACCGAGGTGCTGCCGGTCTTCCAATTGAATGTAAACACTGTAATATCAATCAAAAGTGTGATTTAAGTGGATTTCTAGTTGTTTCTACGTTGGTTACTTGTTTTCCGCACCTGTAACTGATCAAAATTCCTCTGATAGACTCGTTCGGGTCAGAATACGATCCTACAAGTGGTATCAGAGCTTCAGGAGGAGGAGTTCTACAGAGATTAGCTAAAATTCATCATAATTTCTTACTTCTACACCTTCTTTCTTCATCAGAATGAGATTTTATGGTCAAAACTTGCTCAATTTTTCACAGACTGTAGGAAATTAATCATAGATAAACCCCTGAAAGTTTCACACATAAAATCGAACTAAAAATGGATCAAATTGCCCCCCGAGTTGATTTCGCTCGAAAGGTAAGCCTCTGATTTCGTCCCAAAGTACACTTGATTTCGCTCCAGGGTGCAACAAAACCTGATTTCGCCCCAAAGTACACCTGATTTCACTCCAGGGTACAACAAAACCCTAATTTCGCTCCAAGGTACATCTGATTTCGCTCCAGGGTACAACAAAACCCAAATTTCGCTCCAAGGTACACCTGATTTCGCTCCAGGGTGCCACAAACCCTAATTTTGCCCCAAAGTCCATCAGATTTCGCTCCAAAGTGCCTGTGTTTGAACAACATGCATTGAAAAATGGATACTGAGTTCTACAACGCGTTTGCTACAACCCCGACTAATCCATCTGACATTGCTAAGACCATGACCATGGAGAATGAAACTGGAACAATGCAAAAACCCCCGAAACTTATGGGAATTGAGGATTTTCATGGATGGAAGAAACGGTTCGAGAATTGGGTTCAGGCGAATCATTTAAAGGCTTGGGAAAGTATTGAAACTCAGTATGAGAGGCCACAGAATTCAGTGCGAGTTGGTAAAATCATTTCAGAGTTCACTGAGCAAGAAAGAGAGAGTTATAAAGCAGAAAAAATGATGATCAATTTGTTACAACAAGCTGTTAAAGAGGATATATTTGTGTTGCTTCAACATGATGAAAGTGCTTATTCTATCTGGGAAGCTCTTAAAAAGAAATTTGAAGGAAGTACTAAAATGTTACAAAGTAAAGCAGCTTTGTTGAAAAAGGAATTTGAATTGTTTACGTGCATGCCTGGTGAAACAACAAAGACTCTTATTGAGAGATATTGTCATCTTGTACGCACCATGTCACAGTTGAAGATTACAAAAACTCCAGCAGAATGGGTTGAAAAGCTTGTTGTTGCATTACCACAAAAGGAATGGGGTACATATCTGATGATTCTGAAAAATTCTGGACAGTTTAGCAGGTTATCAATTGCACAGTTTATTGAGAAGCTGGAGACACAGGATCTTGAGCAGCAGAAAATTGCTAGAACGAACAGTTCAAGTCATCAACAAGATATCAAACTGTACTATAAAGGAAATGTTCAAACAGTTGAAGCGAGTCCAAAAATTCAAACAGCTTTTAGTGCAGGAAACTCATCCGGAACATCTAGTCCAAGCTCAGTTAACACTAGTGGATTTTCAAATGTGAATCCTCCAAGTGTTCAAAGTGCATCTGCTGGAAATGATCATTTGATTCAGTGTAATGTAGCTCTACATCTTCAAAATGGACAAAATTATTCCGAAGAAGTTGTAAAGAATCATATGGGATTATTGGTCACTGCATTAGAGTCTTATGAAGGGTTGATTGCCGAAAAAATTGGCAATCCAATGCTCACAAAAGAAGATTATGACCAGATTGATGCAGAGGAGCTGGAACTAATGGATATTAAATGGGCATTGGCGAGTGTTTTGAGGAGAGCAGAAAAGTTTAGATTGATTACAGGAAGAAGTGCCTTCTTGGATGCAAATCTTTCTAATCTAGGATTTGATAAATCTAAAGTTGTCTGTTTTCGTTGCAGGGAGAAAGGTCATTTTAAAAGAGAATGCAAGAATCAGGAGCCAAGAGGAGAAAAGGAGTCTTTTGGAAAAGATGATTATTATAAGAAGTCCATTTATCAACAAATCACTTATCAACCGCATCAACAAAAAGAACCTCAAACGGCACATGGAAAAATGATAGAGGATGCAAACAGGAAAGCTTATTATGGCATTGTTGATCAAGATGATGAGAAAGTGGCTGAAGGTTTTAGTTGGGACAAGTTTATTCCAGCTGATTCAAATGTTCAAGCGTTTATTGCTCAGATTGTTCGAAAGCCAGAAATGTTGAAAGAATGGATAGAAGTGTTATCTGATGAAGAGAAAAGTGAAGATGAAGGATCTGTTTCATCTGAAAACAGTTCATCAGAAACAAGTGATGATGAAGAGATGGAACAGATAAATCTTGGAAAAACACATTTCTCTTCTGACACTTTTGAATTTTATTTTGCAGAAAAATTGAAGAAACTGAAAGAGAGGAAAGCTGCAAAAGAATTGAAAGAAGTCAAAGTGATTGAGAAGATTGTGGAAGTTGAAAAGATAGTTGAAGTCGAGAAGATCGTTGAAGTCACAAAACCCTGTCTTACTTGTTTAGAGTCTTGTAAACGATGCATAGAAAAAGATGTGAGGTTTAGTGAGTTAGAAAAGTTGAAAGAACAGTTGTTGTTTGATGTAAAGAATTTGAAAAAGTCGTATGATGTATTGAACAGAAATGTGAATAGTCTGGAGAAGACTAACTCTGAAAGAGAGAAAGCTTTGAAGATGATGAATGCTACCATGATATCAAAGCAGAAAGAGATCAACTTGTATATAGAAGAATGTGCAAAGTGGAAGAAAGAGTTGGATAGTGAAGCAGCTGAGAATGAAAGAATCAGAAGATTGCTGCGAAGTTACACAAGTTGTGACTACATAATCGATAGAATTTATCCAACAGTTGAAGGATTTGAAGCATTTAAAGGTGAAGAAACAAAGTCAAAGAAGAAAAAGGATACTGGTAATAAACAGGGTGTCTGTTATAATAAGTGTCCGCCTCCGATTTGGGAAGGGTACTCGCCTAGAAAACCTAACGAGGAAGAATTAAAACAGGCAGTCAATATTAAGTTAGAATCCGAGATAACCGATGTTTTACCAGACAATATTGACGTCACGTTCACAGCGTCCGACACAGATCATGAGTCAGAACTGATAAAACGAGTGGTCGATCAAGTGTTGGAAAAGGATGAGGAGTCAGAGTCAAAGTCCGAGTCCGAAAGATCGTGTCAGTCAGTTGGGAGTTCGAGTTCGTCTGAAAAGAGTTCAAAATCATCGGGAAAACGTGTTTACAGTAAAGAGTTTTTGTTGTCAAAATCTAATTTGAATGATTAAACATTTGAAGTTGTGTATACTTTGAATGATTCTGACAAATTATATTTTGATAAAGACTTTCCAATAAGAAGTGTTCGTTTTGATATGATTAAAAAGGTTTTCAAAATAAAAGAAATTAATATTTCTGAAATAAAAGATTTAAATCTTACTGAAAAACCTAAAAAATACACTTCAAGAATTCAACAACGATTAAACAAGAAAAAAGAGTTACAGTTCTGGTTGTGGTTTTCAAAAGAAACCAAACCATAACCATAATTTCAAAAAGTAAGGTTTAGGTTTTATTCCACCTGAAAATTATAAAAATGAAAAATTTTCTAAAACAAATACAAAATTTGTTTCAGGTCCGTCTGCTGAAGAGGAAAAGAAGAGCTCATTCTGGAGACAATCAAATCAAGAATTCCTTGCTGAGAAAAAGAAGAATGAAGCTCAGAGAAAAGAAACCAGAACCTGTTTTAGATGCAATGAAGTTGCACACATTGCATGGAATTGTCCTAAATCAACCAAGACAAAACAGGGAGTTTCTGGAAAATTGAAAGAAGTTATTGTTGATAAAACCGAACCACCAACTGAAAAATTTAAAGTTTTCAAAAATTCAACATTTGAAGTTAGTGAGTGTTCGAAGAGATTTTACAGGCGAAGTGTGAAACTTGACAACCAAAAATGCGTTGTTAAGAAATCTAATGTAAAATCTGGTGATGAATCTGATTCCACAAAAGCAGAGGAACCACAGTTTGATGAAAGTGATGAAAACTCAGTTCCTTCAATGGATGATGAGAACTTTCCACCATTAAGGACTGAGAATTTTAAAAGAAAAGTTGGAAAGACTGAAATCTCAAATCAAGTTTATTCTGAAAAGGATAATTTTGATGTTGAGAAAGCATTTAATGGGAAAGTAAAGAATATTTTCGGGAAGATGGTCGATGAGAAGGTGAAAGGGGTAAAAGACTTCTACGCTACAAAGAAAGCAACTTACACCCCAACAAAATCTGAATTGAAATCACCCAAGACTGGTCAGGCTTGGGTGGACATTTTCTTTGAGTAAAATTCTGACTTGCCGGAGATCCCAAGTTTATATCGTGGATCAGGAATCGACATCATTCATGATTAATGAGTTTGTTTGAAAAGTTCTTAAAATTGTTAAAATTTTACAGGTTAAAGGACTACGCCGGAGCTTCCAGGTTGGTAAGTGCGAAGCAGGAATCGGCATTCTGATTGGTAAAATGGTTTATGTAGATGTGACATTCCTACAATTGGTATTGGTTGAATATTCTTACAAGTGGTACAGAGGTTGCTTAATTGCAAAATGGTAAATCAGGGACATTAATTTGTACTTGATTTACTACACATGATAACACAAAGAACAAGATGATGAACCATATCCCCAAATTTTAACGTGTGGTTAATCTACAAGTGGTAAAAACAAACTCATTTTCCGGAAAAATCATTTTGATTAAAACAAACTTAAGTGTTTTGAAATCTAAATGAGAAAATGGTTTGTGAAAGGGGGAGTTCAGATTGTGTATGCCTAGTGAATGGCAAAATGATGCGATTCGATGTCAGTTGTTAAGTTTTTGTACAGTTTGTTTTCAAATTTCCTTAATGTGTTTGCATTTTAGGGGGAGTAGAAAATTTCAGAAAATCCAAAAACATTAGAAAATTTGAAAAAGCCAAAAACATGATAAATCAAAAATGAGTTTCGTTGTGAAAAGAGGAAATGATAGTACATCAGTGGATTGTCACAACATGCTAAAGATTTGGAAAGTTAAAATGTGATAAACAATCTCACTGTGGATGTGTCAGTAGGTTTTTACACATTTAGTAAATTGTGATGAGATATAAACCCTAAAAATTCAAACTTGCTTATTCTGTGGGTAACAACTTCTTGGATATATAGGTAACCCCTGAAATCTTGTTTGAAAGGTCCCTTATTCTGAGATACTAGGTCTTTATGCTCAGTGATATCTGGGGTATTATCCCGGGACTTCTGCTGTATGGAAGTACTGACCTAGTCCCCGGATAATACTTTCTGCAAAAGCTTGAAACACAGCTACACCCTCAGCTAGTCGATGAAACAATAAAATTGATAGTCACTGCTGTTGTAATCAAAAGATCCTCTAAAGGGGACACACCAAAAGTCGAAGCCGTCATCTCTTTGCGTATACGGAAGTATCGACCTGAGCTCTCACGGCCCTCGCAATTTAACCCCTTTACAGATATCATCTGTGGTATACTCACCTGTAAGACTGAATATTAGGATCTGGATACGGGAGTATATTCAAGTGGTGGGACACACGAATAAGTTTAAGAAATTAAGACATTAATATCATATCTCGGATCAGTTGAAATTTGTGTGAAAATTTAAGTGGACCAGTATACTGACAATCTAAGTGAATTGTTTAAAACTTAAAATGAAATATAGCTTAACGGTGTTGGTGACTTGTCTCAAAAACTGATATGATCCTCTCTACACGAATTCACAAAAATATTGTTTGTAAATATTTCTTTATTGCATTACATGTTTCTTTATTTCAAAATCTAAAAAGATTTTCAGTGTGTTTTAGCATATAGTTTAAAAAATCTAAAAAGATTTTTGACAACTGATATTGAAAAGCTGATTTTTTAAAATTCTGAGTGCTAAACATGATGAGTATAATTTGAGGGGGAGTTTGTTTTAAAACTGATTATTTTTTATCAAGCCTTCAAGTGGTTCATCAGATTGATATGAAAAATCATTTTATTTGAGTTTTGAAGAAGAGTCTGAGTTAGTGTAAGTTTTTATTTTTTGAAAAATGTAAGTGAGAGAAATTTACTGTGAGGTAGAGTTTATGCAGGTTTAAGTTTGAGCTTGGTGATGATCCTGAGCTAAAAGAAAGACTGAAGAGCCAGGTCATTTGGTTCGGACAAGCTTATGATTTAGAGAAAATGTCAGCATATTGCAAGACGGAGTCTGAAGATCTGCAAGGAAAGATTGAGAGAGTGAAGCCCAGAGACAGATCTAGATGAAGATGCGAAGACTCGACACTTAAGACTCGTCAACATCTGAGGGGGAGTCTGTTAGTGCATGCATCTGTCGACTTCGTCTTGTATCGAGTCTTAGTCTTAGAAGGTTAGATCAGGGCACATTATACGGGTATATAGAGTTATAGTGATGAATTCCCGAGTAAGTTGATTTCACACGAAAGTTGATTTCACACAAAATGGACATGTCCTTTCGTGGGAAATCAGGAGTTTGTCCTTTCGTGGGAAATCAGAATTTGGTCACTATGTGGGAAATCAGGATGCTGATTTCGCTCCAATGGACATCATGTCACTATGTGGGAAATCAGGATGCTGATTTCGCTCCAATAGACATCATGTCACTATGTGGGAAATCAGGATGCTGATTTCGCTCCAATGGACATCATGTCACTATGTGGGAAATCAGGATGCTGATTTCGCTCCAATGGACATCATGTCACTATGGGCGAAATCTAGACACTATATATAGCCCATGAACGAAATCATTTGTAAAAGTTCTTGTCTACGGATACCGAGGTGCTGCCGGTCTTCCAATTGAATGTAAACACTGTAATATCAATCAAAAGTGTGATTTAAGTGGATTTCTAGCTGTTTCTACGTTGGTTACTTGTTTTCCGCACCTGTAACTGATCAAAACTCCTCTGATAGACTCGTTCGGGTCAGAATACGATCCTACATTACTTAATGTTCGTGATTGTGATCAAACTGAAACTCTTTTCAACTCTCGACAAGATCAGATTCTAATAAATACCCTATTTAAAACTATATTGTTTGTTAATTGTGAACTTGATTTTAAATTAATAAACATTTATTAATTTATGGGTTTGCTAAATTAAGAACTTTAGTTTTAAAACCAAATGTTTTATCTTATAATAAAAACACTTTTTATTATTTAACTTTCTAAGTTAAACTAAAACTCATTTTAATTTATCTAGTCATTTTATTATTGTGAAAAATAGTTCGGGTGATAAAAGATTATCTACACTAAACAATCGCAACCACACAAAACCATAAATTTAGAATCGAGCCACTAGTGGTAACTTGTTCGGTTCCGTTCAAGCAAGTGAGAGATAAACTGAACCTGTCTAAAAGGTACAAACAACCACAAGTCTATAGGGATTGATTCATGACAATCACAATCACATCTAAACGATAAAGGCTTGATCTTTTTATCAAGCAAAAGTTTTGACAAATCAAACTAAAGATCGATCTAAACAATTACATCTAAATAACTAAATAACTGTAAAAGTGACTCTAATACCACTAAAAGGAATTCAGGTTACTAGTATTATATTATAAAATCTAATTCTATATTTAATAGTAACAATAACATCTTATTATTAATAAGATGCGGAAGAGTGAATAAGCATAAAGTGGATGAAACTATTCCCTACAATGATTATGAGTTAATCAAATAATTATATATAAAGAACACAACCATAACAGGCTTAGAATTGGACGTCGACGAATGCCAAAAACTCGCACGATTGATGCGACAAACGGCTCCTGAACACCATGAGATACGCACTCGTAATGAATCAAATTTGATCTACCAAAAGTGACACGCGAGATGGGGATAGAGTATGGTGTTGGGTGGAGGCGGTGGTGGCTGACGGTGTAAGACACCAGAGGAGGGGGTGGTCGGCTGTGGAAGCGGTTATCGGTGGTGGTGAACCTCTTATTTAAAGAACCCTTAATTACACCTTGGCCCCATACACAACTAACTTTCCCTCCAAGTAATTATCCTTTGACCAAACACTTATTGACAAGTCAACCTTTTGACTTTTTTTATTTACTTATCATAAAACTCTCTCTAATGATTAGCCAATAATAATTAATCATCGTTTGTGTGGAATAAACGTTAAATAAAATCCACTGGTCAAACTCTTTGACATCATTTTATTACTAATAAAAGAACCTCTTTAGTTTGTTATCTAAATAATAAACTAATATTTGTTTAACTTTTAAACCACACCAATTATTTCCACAACTTTAGTTGTTTCGTAAAAAAATAGTATCTCCTAGTATTTCACTAAATACATGTTCTCCATAATTAATCCGCTCTTATGAAACATAATATTTAACAATTAAAAATCATTCTTTGTTAATCATCCAAAGTGTAAGTTTTCACATGGTATCGAAATAGTAATGTTAAATAATCGATAATTTGACACTCAATTCCAACAATCTCCCATTTACACTATTTTCGATTATATCTCTTAACGTAGACGTAGTTGAACGCCTAGCTGCATCGCACTGCTCCTAGCAAGGTATGACGTACTACATTCACTAACTATTCTTATGCGATTAAGAAACTATTTACTTAATCAAGTATATAGTCGTGGTAACCTTATCAATCCATCCCTTCTGTATTGAACATTTATTGACCATAAGACATGGATCTAATTTCAATCTCATATATAGTTCAACTATTCTTATACTCATCTCGAATTCAAAATGGTTGGCAAACTACCTTTATGTTGATGCATATTTTGGTGTCTGTAACTTGTCTTCATTAGCGTTGTTATTTACGGTCTTTTATGTTATCGAGTCTGTGTTCGTCTTCGACCTTAGTTGGATATCCTCCTATCTTTCTATGGTCCCACAACCTTGTCTCATCTGTTTTGTAAAGTTATATGAACAATGCATGTTGCATTTGGGTAGTTTATGTTGTATTTGTGTGTTTATAACATGTCTGCTACAAACAGACAGTTTGCAGCATAACAGATTGTGCAGCCCTCGACGAAACTCCCATTGGTCACAAACCTAAGTTTCGCCATGAACAGTGACGAAACTCCTAGAGTTTCGTCAACTGTGATGTTTCGTCAGGCCCAATTCATGTTTCGTCAACTGTTGGGCTTGGGCTGCCTATATAAACACAACATAGTTTCACACTGAAACTATGAGAGCATACCCACTAAGAGTTTTAGTTCAAACATTGTGTGTATCTGTTTGAACCTTGTTCTCATCTAATCAATTGACTGTGATTCATTGGTTACTTTGTGTTTGTTATCATTATCTGTGTTTGGTTTGGCATCGTCACGGGGATTCCGCACTCGTGACCGTGTTTGTGATAAAAAAGGGTTTGGTTTCGTTAATCGATCCTCCAAGAATCGGGACCTACAAGTGGTATCAGAGCGTAGGCTCTTATCCTTGTTTAAAACCAAACATAGTTGATTTTATCAAGTGTTGAAACGTGTTGTTGTTGATTTTCTGAAAATTGTTCTTGAAAAACTCATAACTTTTCTGGAAAAGCTTCTTAAAATCTGTTTGGATCTTGCTTGTTTGCTAAAAAGTTTTATCAAAAACCTTGTTATTTTGCTTGTTCACATGGTAAAACCGGGTTTTTAGTGAAAGTTTTAAGCAAATTTGTTGTTCGGAAAATTCTCCGGTGAAAAATCTGGTCGGAAAGTTCATATATTCTGGGGTTGTTCTGCATATCTTCAAGTTGTTCATCATACCTTCATAGTGTTCTTGGACTTTAAAAATTAAAAGGAAACTGATAGTTGATTAAAATATGGAAACCATGCTTGGGTTGGTAAGTTAGGCATGTTGTAGGTTGAAATCGAGTGTACTTTGTCTGACTAAAGATAAGATTTGTTTTTGAAAAATCTCACCAACTCACTGAGACCTTATCTCGATGAACGTTAAACAGCAACGAAACCCCATTGAGTTTCGCCATAAGGAACTTCGACGAAACCCTCTGAGTTTCGCTATAAGGAACTTCGACGAAACCCCCAGAGTTTCATCAAAGGCACTTCGACGAAACTTCTTGAGTTTCGTGGGAAGAGTTTCGTCGAGAAACTTGTCAATTCTTAACAGAGGCTTTGCAAAAGTGATTTAACAGTGTGTTTTCAAGTGTGTGACCAGGTATTATCTTTCATACATCAATCATGAGTTGTACTAGTCCTTGGGATTGGAGTACAGACCCAAGAGCAGGTGAAGATCAGACTTCCGCAGCCGTTTGGATGAGAAATGTTATACCACCACGATCTATTAGTGAGAGTCAATGGGCATTGGTGACAAACCAGAATCAAAGTATTCAGAATCTTTTGTTAAGTGAAAGTAAAACGGGTAGCAACAACTGCCCGCCAAAGCTGAATCATATGAACGAATACGTCTTGGAAAAATCGTTTCCACACGTATGTTCTAGGGCAAAACACCGAGTTATGGACGTGCTTCATTTCGCTATATAATACAGCTCTTGAAGAAGCGGGGTCAAATGCGACAACCTTTATGAACATGCAAGAAGCTGACAAAAAGGCATATGATCTTGAGAAGAAGGCGTTTTCTATTCTCACACAAGCACTCCACAAAGACATCTGTCATCAAGTTGGTTATTGTACTAGCACGAAAGACTTATGGGATGCCTTGGTAGCAAGAGGAGAAGGGAATGCTACTACAAGAAAGACACGGCATGATTTGTTGAAGAAGGAATTTGAATCATTGTTGATCCCAAAACGTATCCGGATCACAGTGGTTGGTTGTTTTAACCCACAACACCTATTGATTAGGTGTTTGAGTTATGTAAAGTCAAGAAGAAACAAAGATGAAGGTGAAGCTAATGGATTAATGAATACAACAAGTGTTGTATTGAATCCAAACAATAAGATATAACAATAAATAACCTTGGATATCAGATTTGAGCACTAGATCAACAAGAGAAGGTAACAACACTAATATTCATCAAAGAGCCAAAAGCTTGGCTAGGTTACAATGCTTGGGGTATATATAGTGAACTCCTGACTTGCCAGCAAATTTATAAATTTGCTGGAATCTTAACTACACCAAGTCAGGATTACAACTTCTAGACAATTACAAAATAAGCCCCTAAACATTCAAAATACCTACAAACTACTATTTAAACTAATCCAGCACAAGTATCAACGATCTCATAAGCTCTAACAATATCCCCCCTAGATCGTTGCGTACTTGTCTTCTCATTCTTCGGTAGTAGCCGCTGGATTCTCAGTAGCTTGCTTTTTGGGCTCTGTTGGATTTTCTTCAATAATTACTGTTTCTGGTGGTGCCACGGTCTCTGTCGGTGCTTCCGGAATTTCTTGAGTAACATTAGCTTCACACGATGGTTGGTCCTCCTTAGTGGCCTCATATGTGGATGAGGCCGGAGGTGTTGGTGTTGTTTATGAGGTTGTGATGCTTGGATCAGTTGTTGAAACAGAACTTCCTTCTTTCGTTTGCTCGTGCTTCTTTTTCTTCCTCGATTCTTTCTTCTTTTGTTCCTTTTCCTTTCTTTTCTCCATTTTGTCTACCACATCAAGCATTTCTCTCTTCAATCTCCAGGCGCGTTCTACCGCTCGTTGGAATAACGCTGCCTCTTCCAGGTTAGCATTGCCTGCTCCAACATTAATACGGCTAGCGTTCAACATGGTTAGATCTGAGAGCCCGAACTTAAACACATCCATCGGATCCAGAATGCGAATATCTACATTTTCATTCGACCTGATCACAGCTTCACCGGTTTTGCTATCGTAAAACCATTTTTTGAAATTCTTGAGAGCGACAGGGATTTCTTCTGGAAGCTTAACTCTAGTGACAACTTTAGCTGGGTTGATTACCCACGTCACTTTTCCTTTGCCAGTAACAGGATCGATGGTGGTTTTTGATACTCTGCGTCTAGGGCGCTGCGGAGTGTGATTCTGAAAACCTTTGTTACATTCTTTGGCGATTATCCGTTCAAAATCCCTCCCGATTCCTCTGTCTTCATGGTTTAGTAAGTCTAGACGCCCAAGTTCTCGTAGATCCCACCTTGGAAGAGAGAAAAGATCAAATCCAGTTTCAAAGTACTGAATTACTCCACCGCGTCTCTTTACCACGAACATTCCTCTAAGATTATCATACATCCAACTGATAATCTTATCAGTAGCCTCAGATTTTTCAACTTTTATAACTTGATGGAAATTAGGAAGTCGTTCTCGTTCCTTTTTGAACCATTCAGGATGCTCAGGAGCGAATGTTTTTCCATTTGCTTGCTCGTATAGAACTTCATCCTCGAGCCCCCATTCAAGGAACTTTGATGGCATATCGTCCCGATCTATCGCTTCTTCCTCACTTTCATCACCTTCCGATACTTTATCAACTGACTCTAACCGCCTCTTCTTTGCTTCAGCTTCTTTTTCTTTTCGAGAAGTTTCTTCTTCAATAAAAGCATCAAAGTCGAAGATTTCGTCGAACGTGAACATTGGCTCGATTTTCATTTTCTCACACATCCCTCGCATCATCCTGTACATTTTCTCCAGCCCTGCTTGCTGGAATCTGATAAATTTGGACTGCTTTGCCATGTACGCAGTCATATCTTTGTTTTTCTTCCTCTGGTCTTTAATCTTTTCCCTGAGGATGTTGGTATCATTCACTTGATTCTTTAACAAGCAGATTTCTTTTGCCACTGACGGCCCGGAGTCTTTGATTAATTTGTCGTACAGCTCTTGGAAGGGACGGAGCCTTTGCGGAGCAACCGGAGGCCTTGAAATCCTTGTGGGTTTTACTGGTGACACATTTGATGGGCCTTGACTTGCTTGAGCTTCTTCGGGATCAACAAGTATGGTGTCAACAAAATCATTCATTGTTTGAATCTCTTCAGGTATCGTTTCTGGCCTTTCAGTGGGAGATATTTCTTTACGCTTTAAACTTTTCTCTCTTTTCTCCTTCTCTTGCATAGCATGAATTGCTTTTAAATCTTTGATGTGTTGGCGGTGCTGCTCTTCAGATTCAGCTGCCCTTATGGCTGCACCCATGAGACGTTCAGAGCTTTCTGTTGTCTTTTTCTTCTTGGGCGGTTCCCCTTCAGCAGGTTGTTTTTCTTTTCTTTTCCCTTTACTTCGTTCTTCTCTTGCAGCTGCTTCGGCTTGAGCCTGAGCAGCTTTCTGCTGTTTTTCTCTTACTCCCTCTTTGTACTTCTGATAAGCTGCCTTGACAATTTGTATTCTTTCTGCTCGGTACATCCAATCATGCAGCAACACCCATTCATTGGTCTTTATTTCAGTATACTGTCGGCTGGTCGGGACATGAAACTTGTAAACATTTCCATCATTCGGGAGATCCTTGTGTTGATCGTTGATAAGCATTTGAATGAATCTAGGGTACATCGCCCACGTAGCTCCGTTTGCATTTTCACACATGTAGTTGAATATTAGGCCCGAGAAGTTGAACTTCTGATTTAGGCATAAATTCAACATGGCAGCCGACCACTCCAGGTTCAATCCATCATATCCACCTTTTCGATGAGCTAGACTCATAGAGATCACATGAACAATGAATCTCCAATCTCGGGTGAGTCCACCTCTCTTGATTTCTTTCTTACTGCGGAAGTCTCCAGCATACCCCATTCCTTTAAAACCATCGAGGATATCATCTTGACTTAGACTCAACGGATCCTGATCACTGTCTTGGAACTTCAAAACTTGGCGAATCCTGTCTTCAGTCACTTCCACTCTCTTGTTGCGAACGGTTGATACTATCCCTGGTTTGTTGTTGATGGATTCTAGCTTCACGTTTTGCCAGAAGTCTTGAATGTGTATGGGGTAGACTGTAATGGATGTCTCCACAGCGTATCCAATCCTGCTGGTACGCACCCATCTGGTTACGTCTTCAAAATTAGTAGGCACTTCATCTAGATTTATGCTTTGATTGTGCTTTAGCGTTTTATCCCATTCCAGATTCTTCACCATACTGCACAGTACACGGAAAACGAGGCAAGTTAGAATGGGTAATTACCCGATAAACTGTACATAGAATAGAATTTACAAGAGATATACATAATTATATTTAAATATTTAATTAAAAGAATTAAATGAATAAAAACTTTAATTTCGCTGTCAAGACAAGCATTGTCATCGCTGATGCTGGTTATCGAGGTCAGTCACTAGATCGGTAAGCGAAGATTGATCATCGCTGACTTCGCTGACTGATCAGACCCTGATTAACTTCGCTAAGTTCGCTAGAGGTTTGGTTTAAGTTTGCCGGTAACGAAGTTGGATCTTGTTGACATTGTTTTCTAGGATAATTTCGCTAGCGAACATAGCGATGACAACGTTTCTTTTCCGGAAACAGTTTACCAGCGAAGACAACAATCTAAATCACTACACGAGCGAAATAGATCGTTTGCTGGTTGCTCGAACTCGCGTTCGAGACTTTTGAGATTCCCACGTAAATCCGCTGTCTTCGCTGGCATCATGTTAAATTCGCTATCTTCAAGAATTTCTTATAAAACCCCAATAAAACCCTTTAAACTTCGATTGTTCTACCCTCAGATTTTAACATATCAACATTTAAACCCGGCATACAGATAACATTATGATATCTTATGAACAATCGGTTTCATACTAACACCCTACTCCTAAGATTAACTAGTCTTGACTAACAATCCATATTCGAAGATTATGAACAAGACACATTCAATCAGGTTACATTAATCATCAATCATGTGATATAGAGTGTAGATGATACTGATCGATGATAAGAAAACGAAGATTACCTGAAGATCTTGACTGAATTCGAATCTTGTGAGAATTTTATTAGAGTGACCGGTGATGAATTAGAAAGATGAAGAAGATGGTTGTGACTTGTTTGAAAAGATTTGAAATTTTTTTAACTGACGGTTAAAAAACATATATATATGTACGAATTAGGATAACCAGCGAACTTATAAGTTCGCTGGTATCTTAATTTCACCGCTATGAACACCTTTTCAACCAGTTTTTAATTTCGCTTGTTGATTTCAAACTTTCTCGAAAAACGTGCCCATTTTTGTTTAAAACATTGTTTATTTCGAAATATTTACAATATTGCCAAAAATTGGGCCATTTTGACTCCGAACTTCAATTTACTTGCTTTGGGAGGATCCATTTAAAGCAGATTTCCTTGAAATGTCTGACACTCACCGAACTTACCTGCAGAGAATCATACTGCCAACACTCGCCAAATTCTTTATATATTATTATTATTATGTTACTAACCAGGGCACAAGAAAAAACTGTCAGTATGTTTGTCCGCTTAAATCCATGCATCCTTCTTTCAACATACCTTCGGAGAGCGTGTTTATCATGTTTTCGGTAATATTGACAAGTCTTCGATGGCCCCCACACAAGCTATTGAAAATAGAATCATTACGCCCTCGTGGGTCCCACATCAGGACATACCCCCGCGATCAAGGTATGCACAAAGATTCCTCATAACGGGTGAGTATATTGGCTTCATTCTCTTCAACGATAGAACGAAGATCAGGTCTGTACTTTCGTACAACAGAGATCCTAAGAGCTATCGAGGGCTGAGACAGACAGTTCGGCTAACAGGTCAGTACCACCGTACAGCAGAGTTGCCAAACTAATCTATCAAAGGATTCAGGCCAAAAATGGCGCTTATTATGGATTTTGGCCAAAAATGGCGCTTATTAGAAAGGGTTTGGCCTTTTTTTTAAGGCACTTATTATTAAAGGAATATCATAGCGTCTAGGTCAGCATGTATCTGGATGCAGCAGAAGAACGACTATGATATCCCCCGAATGAAATACCAATATAAAGACCCGAAATCTCAGTTTTTGGCAATCTATCAACGCAAGATTCAAGACCATTAAGCCATATGCCGCAACGTGTTACCCACTGAGATGCGTGATGCCTGAGAAAAGCCAGAATTCTTGTGTAGACATTATGTTTTGCTCCCTAACAGCAGTTTACTCGTCGGTGTTGCTGAATCTACCGACACGCCGTTGCTTGGTACCCCGATTTCTTTTTGTTTTATGTGATAGCAAGAAATGACAGAGTGTTAGCAATTTTCTATCACTTCCACTCGCAGGAGTCAGATATAAGCAATCGTTTGGATTTTCTGAATGTATCCCCCCTAAAATCTTTATTTTTGTGAGTCCATTTTCCCGAAAATAAAATTTTAATAAGAAAATCTTTTTGGTGAGCAACGCTTTCCGATACTTGTTTTACTTTCAACAAACGTTTTTTTTTTTTCATCAACACAAGATTCATTTCCAGTCAAGGAAATTGACCATTTCCAACCAGGTTACCAACTGGTTGAAACGAGTTTTGTCAAAAGCTTTCGTGAAGATGTCGGCCCGTTGCTGCGTTGTATCCACTGGCACCACTTGAATATATCCCTTTTCATAAGCATCTCGAATTGCGTGAATACGAATTTCGATGTGCTTTGTTCTTGAGTGGTGTATGGGGTTCTTCACAATTCCTAGACACGCTTCATTGTCGATGAATATAGGAGTCTTCATGATGTTGATTCCGTAATCCAGCAACTGATTTGTATCCAAAGAACTTGTGAGCAGCAACTGTAGGCCGCAGTGTATTCTGCTTGAGCGGTTGAGGTGGATACTGTTGTTTGCTTCTTGCTCTGCCATGAAATCAAACGGTTTCCCAGAAATTGACATCCTCCTGATACAGACCTGCGATCTACTTTGCAACCTGCATGATCACTGTCAGAATATGCAATTAAATCAAAATTACTATCTTTAGGATACCAGAGCCCTAGTTTCGGAGTTCCTTTGAGATAGCGGAAGATGCGCTTTACAGCAATTTCATGAGATTCCTTGGGATTTGTTTGGAAACGAGCACAAAGACAAACTGCCCACATGATGTCTGGTCTACTGGCCGTCAAGTACATCAGGGAACCGATCATTGAGCGATAAAAGGATTTGTGTACTGGTTTTCCCTGAGGATCTAGAGTGAGTTCTGTTTGAGAGGCGAATGGCGTGCTTGCAACTTTACAGTCGTTCATGTTGTACTTCGTGAGAATGTCTCGAATGTACTTTGCTTGATGAATAAGAATCCCATCCTCCTTTTGCTTCACTTCTAGCCCCAAGAAGAAATTCAGCTCTCCCATCATGCTCATCTCGAATTTCGCCTTCATAACTGTTTCGAATTCTCTGCACAGAGCTTCGTTGGTTGACCCAAAGATGATATCGTCGACGCAGATTTGCACGAGCATTACATCCTCTCCGATCTTTTTGGTAAATAAAGTCATGTCGATCTTTCCTCTGGTATATCCACATTCCAACAAATAAGTGGACAAGGTCTCGTACCAAGCGCGTGGAGCTTGATGAAGACCATACAGTGCTTTATCTAGCTTGAAGTAACGACCTGGAAAGTGTGGATTTTCAAACCCTGGAGGCTGACATACGTAAACTTCTTCCTTTACTTTCCCGTACAGAAACGCACTTTTAACATCCATTTGAAAAACTTTGAAGTTTCTATATGAGGCGTATGCAAGGAATATTCTGATTGCCTCCAATCGTGCGACTGGAGCAAAGACTTCTTCGTAGTCAATCCCTTCTTCTTGTCGAAAACCCTGCACTACTAATCGAGCCTTGTTCTTGATAACCACCCCACGATCATCCATCTTATTTCGAAAGACCCATTTAGTGCCAATTGGAAACTTTCCTTCAGGTAGATCTACAAGTTCCCACACTTTGAGCTTCCTGAATTGAGATAATTCTTCTTGCATTGCCTGAACCCAGCTGGAGTCTTGAATAGTGTCTTCGATGTCACGTGGAACTGATTGGGATAGAAAAGCTGCGAAGAGACCTTTGTTGATGCTTGACGACTGCCCGCGTGTACGTACTCCTTCTTCTACGGCGCCGATGACGTTTTCAAGAGGATGATTTCTGTTTGTCTTGTATCCGGCATTTGTCAGAGATTCAATCTGCTGCGGAAGGTTGGTGAAGTGTTCATCTACGTAAATCACTGGTGGATCATCTTCTTGAGTTGGCTCATTCGCATTCTCCTGTGAAGAAGAAGCACCGTTGTCTTGGGTGTTCTCAGGCGAAGTGTCACCAGATGTTTCATTTACAGCCAGAATCGGATCAGCGGATGATGGAGATAAGCGGGTGGTGAAAGGAGTCAAACCAATGTCAGACGAGTCAAACAATGGTTCAACTTGAGTGTCTTCGACTGGCTCAGGGTCTGGTACAATCTCCGGAATTTCAAAGTTGTTGAAGATCACTCCCACATCATAGAACCAATCAGGAGTACTTCCGGTGTTGGTGTAATTTTCTTCTTGAAAGTCAACGTAGTAGGATTCAATTACCATCTTCGTTCGTTTGTTGTAAACACGGTAAGCCTTCTGTGTGGATGAATACCCCATAAAGTAGCAGATATCGCCCACTGCTTCAAACTTGACGAGATTTTCTTGAGTGTTTAAAAGAGTGCACGAACATCCAAATGGTCTGAAGAAATCTATAAGTGGCTTTCTTTTAAAGAGAAGCTCATAAGCTGTCTTTCCATGAGGTTTCACGATGAGCACCCTGTTTAGAACGTAGCATGCCGTATTAACTGCTTCTGCCCAGAAGATAATTGGAAGCTTGGAGTCCACCAGCATGGTTCTTGCAGCTTCGATCAGCGTTCTATTCTTGCGTTCAGCAACTCCATTTTGTTGGGGAGTTCTGGCTGCACTATATTGAAGATGAATTCCTTTTTCTGCACAGAATGATATGAAGGTCTGATTTTTGAACTCGGACCCATTGTCGCTTCTGATAGACTTCACTTTCAGCTTGGTCACATTCTCAATCAGGGGAATGAATGATTTTAACACTTCAGCTGTCTCGCTCTTTGCTTCAAGAAAATATACCCACGAAAACCGAGAGTAATCATCTGTTACAACCAAACAATAAGAGCTTTTAGCAAGACTTTTAACACTAATAGGACCGAAAAGATCCATGTGCAACAATTGAAGTGGTGCAGAAATCGTGTTCACTGCTTTGGACTTGTGAGGTTTCTTATGCTGCTTTCCCTGGGCGCAAGCAATACATTTTTCAGAAAATGGAAATTCTTTAATTGGAAGACCTCTAACTAAGTTCAACTTAGAGAGTTTATTCATATTTTTGTAATTAACATGGCCCAGTCGTCTATGCCAAAGCAGTGACTCCGATTCTGAAGCTTTAGAAATTAAGCATGTCAAGTTGTCATTTGTCTTGGCATTTTTCATGTTGAGCACGTATGTGTTGTTCTGTCTTGGAGCAGTGAGCATGATCATTTCTGCAGGAACAACATAACCGGGCTTCAGGAACAAGCATTCCATGTCATTGAACAGCACCGAGATTCCTTTATCACACACTTGAGAAACGCTCATGAGATTATAGCACAGCTCAGGAACATAGTTGACATTTTCCAGCGTGAGGGCTTCGGACACCACATCTCCTACTCCAACAATCTTTCCTCCCTTTTCGTCGCCAGCAAAAGACACGAAATCACCATCAATAAAGCGGAAGTTTTTCAGCAGTTCCTTCAATCCAGTCATGTGTCTTGAACATCCGCTGTCTACGTGCCAGATGTATTCCATGAGCATCCGAAGCCATTTCTGGAGTTTATTCTGATATTCACAAATATACAAATATACAAATTAGTTTGATTTGGGAACCCAGATCTGCTTCATTTCAAATCTATCGTGGTTTTGACCAACTTTGACCTCTTTTTGTTTCCAAAGATACGCAGTTGACTCAACCAGATTTTTAACAGATTTCTTAAGATAATTTAGTTGATGTGTGACGTTTGTAATAAAATCATGCTCTGGTTTAGGAAACTTTTGGGTTTTACAATGTTTCGCTGTATGTCCTAAATGACCACAGCGAAAGCATCTTTTATGTCTGGGTCATTTGGTGTGAGAAGATGATGTATGTGATGAGAGTCTTGAGCTTTCTGCTTTCTTCATTTTCTTGTCCACTCTGCTTTCATCTTCTTGATGTTCTTCATCACTGTCTGAATCGAGTGAGCTTTCAGATGTGTTGTCCTCGCTCGAACTTTGTTCTTCACTTGCTTCATAACTTGAACACTCGAAGCTTTCATCACCAGTTGTTTGATCTTCAGTTGAACTTTCTGATGTTTGTTCGTCTTCTGTGGTAGTGACGCTTGAATCTTCTTTATCTTGGTTTTCAGTGACGCTCCTTTCTGATTCTGTCATACCTGTTCTAGAAGGAATAAATTCGGGAATTTCCTTTGTAAGGAATTTTCCAAAGCTATTCCTTTTTAATTCTGGCACAAATACAGGAGATTCACAAGCAACTTTATCATCACAACACGCATAATTCAAATCATGACAATAAGACACATAAGGTTCACGATCACAGGTCTCAAATGTAGGCACATGGCCCTTACAGTCATCCAAGGATTTAAATTTAGGCACTTGGCCATTACAGTCATCCATCCTACTTAAATTATTACATTCATCCTTAACATTGTTTTTCTTAGAACAATTCCAGACGAACAAGTTAACGGTGGAATAACTGTCGCCTGAATATCCAATTCCTATTTTTGACCCACCGCAGTCTCCATCCTCATCGCACACATCTTCTTTACACTCAATGGGATCTACATTGCTTTTAGAACAGTTAGCGGTTGTCTCATTTTCATAAACTTCATTTTGTTCAGTTGAGGCCTTTTCATTTATGAGATCATTTTCGGGATGAGGAGTTGGCATAGGCACATAGTTTTTACTGTGAGGTGGAAAGAAGAGTTTTCTTTCATTTCCGTGCCTATCCTTATATCCAATCCCGTCTTTCACAAACGTTGGTCGTTGGCAATTTTTAATGTCAGTAAAGGCCTTTTGACTGACATTCCATTTATCTATTATAATTTGAAGTTTGTTCTTTTCGTTCAAAGCTTTTTCTAACCTTTCTGTAAGATCATTAATGATAAAATCTTTTCTAAACACAAATTCTTTAAGCGTTTGCATTTCAGCCAAAGTTGAGTTCAACTTTCTCTGATATGCAGCCTCGTTCTGTTTAAGCTCGTTGTTAAATTTTAAAGCTTTGTCTTTTTGCCTTTCAAATTCCAAGTTTAAGAATTTGTAATGTGCCACGACATCAACGCATGCTGGTGAGCATATTTTTTCTTTAAAACTAAGTGGAATACTATTTACCAAGTCCTTGTCAGCCTTTTCTTTTGATGAGTCTGCTTTCATGGCTGCTGCTTGGACCTTATCCTTGCCTTTCTCAGATGTTTCTTTAGCAACATGCTTTTCTGCTTGATCACAAGTCTCCACAGAAGTAAGAATGCTTTTCAATCCCTTGTCAGCAGCATTGTCTCCAGTCGGAATTCCAGCTGTCTGCTTCTCAAACTGCCTGGCAGATGATCCACCTGAGATCTTGGCCATCAGGGCTTTGTTAACTTGCTCCTTTGCTTCAGTGATTTCTTCACTCCAATCACAGTCTTCAACGACTAAAGCTTTTGGCGTGCTGGGAGACGCATTGTTTTTGTTCTCTTCAACGGTGATTTGCTTAACTGCAGGAGTAGTTTCACTGTTTCCTTCTTTCAACAGAGGACAATCGCGCTTGAAGTGTCCTAGATTCTTGCAGTTGTAGCACCTCAGCTTAGATTTGTCAAAGCCAGCTTTTCCAAGACCCAAACGCTTGCCTGTCTTGTCTTGAAATTTCTTTAACCTCAAAGTGATCATGGCCATTTTCCATTTCAGATCCATTTCTTCCATATCATCTGGATCAACCTGATACATGTCTTCAGCAGTGAACATCTCTTTTTTCAGTTCCCCAGACATTAGGGCTTCGTAGCTCCTCAGAAATGTGTTGAAGAGTGCCACATTTTCAGTGGATACTTTCAACGCTTGAGTGTCAACAGTGATGGTCTTCTCAACAAGTTGTGGGGCTTTTGATGCGCTTGCGGAAACATTTGCGTAAATTAAGTCAGAAGCTTGTGGAGTGATGCCCCCTGAAGCGAGAAATGCCACATTCTTCAATCCAACTGAAGGTTGAGTTGACTTAGGTTGATATCCAGCAGTGTTCATTTCTCTTTTGTTGACATCCATTTCAAAGGCTCTTAGGGTGTTGATCAGATCTGACAGAGTGACGGGATTAGGATTGTTGAGGAAATCCTTCTTGATCATCATGCATTGTAGACTCCATTCCTTGGGGAGTGAATCAAGCAGCTTCTTTATTGCAGCACGATTTGTAACAGGATTTCCTGCCTTCTTCATTTTGGTCATCATGTTCAAGAAGCGACTAATGTGATCAGAAAGACTTTCTCCACGAACTCCGCAAAACATGTCGTATTGTTTCTGCACCATATCTCTCTTGCTTTCGATCAGTTCTTCATTTCCTTCATAGTACTCGATTAATGCATTCCAGAGTGCATTTGCAGTTCGGTGTTCTTCAAACATGTTGCAATCGTTGGTTGATAGAGCCATGGTTAGAGCAGCGTGTGCGCGACGATCACGTTGAATGAGAGCCTTGTCTTCATCAGTGAAGGTAGTAGCATCATTGTTAGCAACTACTGCATCTCCTCGAACTACCGTTGGAATGTGAGGTCCAGCGGTAACAGAGAGCCACAGATTGTAGTCCGTGTACTCGAAGAACGATTGAATGCGAGTTTTCCATGTGCTAAAGTCTTCCGCCCCTTTCAACTTTGGTGGGCGAGTGGTAGTTCCAGTTTCAAGTTCCGCTTGAGCAATTGGACTTAGTTGATTTAGCGACATCTTTGCTTGTTTTAGACAAATGTGAGCTGATCAGATCTTAAATTCACTGACAGGAGACTTAATTTCGCCGATGATCAATGATGATTGACGACCTTCGCTAGCTAATCCGCTACCTTCGCTGGAGAGTTATGTAATCCTGCACGAGCGATCACGTAACTTCGCTGACAAATCAAAACACAGACAGATGTTAGGTTAATTTCACCGATAACCGTGATAAGAACGCTGTGGTTCGCTATCACGGTTCTCGAAGTCGCCTTCGATAATATCGCTCAAGGGACGATTGACACTATTTCGCTAATGATCAACAATTTCGCTCGAACAGTGGTCGGCGAAATTAATGATTATGCGATAAGATCCTCAACGATTTGATTTATTTCGCTATATTCAACGCTGAGTTCGCTGTCTTCAAAAAATAATTTCGCTGTATTCAAATATTCTTCGCTGTCTTCAAGTTATGTTCGCTGGACAGAGGGTTTAACACGAACAAAAACCCTCTAATCACTCGAAAACAGCTCAAAAACCATGTTTTGATGCAACAAAATGTCCAAAATGACTCCCTAATCAAGTATTAACAACAACCTATCGATTAAACACACCAAATCAATCCATTTTAAGCTCAAAAATTTGAAAAACCTTGAAACTTTGAAAAACCTTCAAAACAATGAAAAATCTCAACAAAAACACAACAACCAAGAGCACAAAGGCTCTGATACCAAATTGTTGATCCCAAAACGTATCCGGATCACAGTGGTTGGTTGTTTTAACCCACAACACCTATTGATTAGGTGTTTGAGTTATGTAAAGTCAAGAAGAAACAAAGATGAACGTGAAGCTAATGGATTAATGAATACAACAAGTGTTGTATTGAATCCAAACAATAAGATATAACAATAAACAACCTTGGATATCAGATTTGAGCACTAGATCAACAAGAGAAGGTAACAACACTAATATTCATCAAAGAGCCAAAAGCTTGGCTAGGTTACAATGCTTGGGGTATATATAGTGAACTCCTGACTTGCCAGCAAATTTATAAATTTGCTGGAATCTTAACTACACCAAGTCAGGATTACAACTTCTAGACAATTACAAAATAAGCCCCTAAACATTCAAAATACCTACAAACTACTATTTAAACTAATCCAGAACAAGTATCAACGATCTCATAAGCTCTAACAATCATTTCAATTCATGGATAACGAAACACTAAATGATATCACAACTCGTTTTTATCATTTGATTAGTGAAATGTATTCTTATGGTGTTCTTGCAACTCAACGGGAAATGGTTGCAAGGTTTGCTGATGCTCTACCCCCAAAGTGGAGTTCTTTCATTGAGTTGTTGAAGCATATGAGTATTTTAGATACTGTGAGTATCTATGAATTCATTCAGAAACTGGAGCACAAGAATGATGAAGAAATCCGGAAAGCTAAACGGATTCCAGTTCCTCAAAATACTGATATGTACCTCGCAGGTTTATCATGCAGCTAGTTCCAGTTCTGCTCATCAACCAAAACTACAAACGGCGTTTATGTCCAATACAAGTTCTTGTCCTTTTCCCCAGTCAGCTTCTCCTCCGGTTTTCAATCCAAGAGCCTATCTTCCGTCGGCGCATGTTATTGCTCAAGCTCACGCTTTTTCAAAACCTCAATTCGACGCGAGTGCCTGGCTACCTAAACCCGAACCTCCACCTCAAGTTTCAACTACTCAACCTCAATTTGATCCAAGTGCTTATATTCCGACCCCACCACAAGCCCAACCACAACAACAACAAGCATATTACAGTAATACTCCACCCCAAAACCCCAACACAATCAGAGTTGATACTTCAAGCCTTTCAAAAGTAAGCATCGAAGTGGCAAAGGAACAAATGGAACTTCTCAACACAATGTTCAGTGCCTATTGCGGATTGGTCATAGGTCAAATTGGAAATTTCAATATGACCCATGAAGATTATCAACAGATAGACCGTGATGAAATGGAGTTAATGGACATCAAGTGGGCGTTTACAAGTGATGTTCGAAGGGCTAAGGATTTCATGAAATGAACTAGGAGAACTACCTTGGAAAGCAAAAAGGATACGAAGTACGATTTCGATAAGGATGCGGTTACACGTTTCAACTGCGGCGAAAAAGGTCACTTCAATCGTGAGTGCACTCGACCAAGCAGACAAGGCAATCAAAATCCCTTCCGAAATCAGACGAGTACTTTCAATGAAAATCAAGAAAACTGTGAAAGAAGGTTGGTAGCTGTGAACAATACCACTAATCAAACCCAGGCTGGACCTTCAAACACCAATAGAGCATTAGTAGTTCAAGCTGATGAAGGATGTAACTGCTCAGTACAGTTTGGAGATGGTGATCAAGAAAGAGGAGGAACCGCATGCTATGCAAAGATCATCAATCGCATCAAGCATGTTCACAAAGAAGAATTTTCTGACAATGATGATAGTTCTGGTTAAAGCGGGAGTTCGGATGAAGAAAGCTCGAATTCGAAAGATTATCATTCTGAATCTGATGTGAAGGAAGAGTTGAATTCTGATGTCGATGATTTATTAAGGGATGCTGAGGAGTTAAAGTGTCAGAAATCTATTCTGATCAAGAAGGCTGCTGTCGCATCAAAGGAAATGGAGAAATTCTTCTTTGAGGATGGATCTTTTTCTTATCAGACTGTCTTTATGGCAAATGTCTTAGCCTCGACGAGTCAGGTAAATTCCGACACTCCTACTCCTAGTGTTTGTAATATGTGTGCAGATTTGAATGTGGAATCCGAAAAGGTTCATAGTCATAATCAAAGTTTGGTTATTGATCGAGCTGTCTAAATGCAAAGAGGAAAACATGGCTTTAGCTAGAAATGAAAGAGATTTCAAAGATGTAATCGAAACTTTAAAGAAAGGTGTTTCCGAATTAACAAAAATTGTCTTTAACAAACAAATTGGTATTAATAACTACATTAATATCATTGAGGAAACAAAGAAAGAGCTAGATGTTGCCAAATGCGAGCATGATGCAATCAAGCTCAAATTGGAGAGTTATTCTAATTCTCGATATGTGCTCGATCACATCATAGACACTCAACAGCTAAAATGTGTCACACCCCAACCGATGGCAGAAACATCGGGATGAGACGTACAAACTGTTCAAAGACATCATAACACTAAATGTGACAATATAATTAAATTTCATTTATTAAAATTGCAAAGTTTCATACAATGTCATAAAAAGGAAATAACAAACATTAGACATAGTTTATTTCAAGGTGGGTTTCTAAGCCATCCTATTTATTTCTTCAAATCTTGATTCCTCATCCTGCAGTATGCATTTAAAATAAAGTCAACAAAACATGTTGGCGAGTATACAAGTTTGAATATAGTATAATATGATTAAAATAGTTTAACATGATCAAATCCACGTGACTACATGAGTTCATATTAACAGTTATACTCGTAACGATGAATATATGTGTTCAAACCAAAGTTTAACGCAATTAACGTGCCTACCCAAAAAGGGTGGTAAAATGAGTAACATAGAATAAATCCTAACAATACCCACAATATTATGGGAGGGGCGTTACAACCTACAGCGCTGCCATTGTTAGGGGAGGCTTGCAAAGTTAATGAACACATAACCATAAATGTTTAACATTAGCATAACATGATTAACATGAGTCAAATAGACTCACATGAAATGTGGATTGATAGTGCATAAATGATTAACATTGTGTGATTTTGATATAAAAATGCATACAACACCCAAAATGTGATAAAACAGAAAAATGGGTCATGTATACTCACCTTAGGTTGCGTTGCGTTTTTCTTGGAATAATTAAGAACAAGAGATTTCCCAAGAGGATGTGCACAAGAGAATTACCCTATTAATTTTGAGGATTTGTTAAATATTGAGAATTGAGAGATTATTTAAATAACAAGGCATTTTAGAATAATATAAACATGTCTAAAATAATAATCATGTGCCTCATATTTTGTATTTAATAAAATATAAGACAATTTATTTATAAATAAGTGAGTAAAAATAAATATTGAAATATTAAAATAATATTTCTGATTTTTACCAACATATTATAAATATTATTACCAAAGTGTTGGACTATATAAATAATAATTCTGATTAATATTAATAATATAGATTAATAATTCTGAATAATAAATCTAATTATATATATATATAAAATAACAATTCTAATCTAAATAAATAGTAAGTCTATTAATTATATAATAATTCTGATTTAGATATAATAAAATAATAAATTCTGATTATATAAAATATAAATTCTGATTTATTAAACTAATAATTCTGATTTAAATAGTAATTAAATAATAATTCTGATTAATATATATAAAATGATAATTCTGATTATAATAAAATAAAATAATAAATTCTGATTAAAATGATAAATCGGATTTAAATAATAACTAAACAATAATTCTGATTATTATAAAATGATAATTCTGATTTAATAAAAATAATAAATTCTGATTTTCAAATAAACAATAATTCTGATTGTAAATTCTGATTAAAATAAGGAATAATATTTCTGATTTAAAATATGTTAATAAATCTGTTTATTAATAATAATAATTATTATATTAATAAATCTGTTTTAATAATAATAATAATAATAAATCTGTTTTATCATAATAATTATTCTAGGTAATAATATATTTATTTAATATTACTAAATACATCTGATTATTATAGATAAATAAATAAATAATGGTTATAATATTAATACTCTAATAATAATAATAATATTAATAATAATAATAATGGTATTAATAATAATAATAATAATAATAATAATAATAATAAACTGTAATATTAATAACGGAAACTGAAATTATATGAAAAAAGAAAACGAAATCGGAAAACGGTTACCGGACAGACGGCGGTGAAGGTGGTGGGAGGTGATGAACTCCGGCGAAGGTGATTCCGGCGACGAAGCGAACGGGTTGCGGTTTCGGTTTCAGTTTTGGTTTGTTTCGGATAAACGAGTGAAGGAATGAAGCATGAAGGATTGGTTGGGTATATATAAGAGGTGTAGCTTGTCGGTTACGAAGAATGGAAAGTCGAATTTCCGGTAAACATCTGAAAGGTCGGAGAAGAAGACTGATTGGCGGTTACATTTGATTTGAATTCGGACATTAATTACATGTTAAATGAAATTCGGGCTCGGGTTATGCCGGATGTGGCATGCCCGGCCGAGTGGTTAGTGTGTCGTATGCTGAAGTTGAGGTCACGAGTTCGAATCCAGTCCCACGCGCATAAAACCCATTTTTTTTATTAACAGCTTAGACTAACTGGGTTAGCCACTAACTGAGTTTCCTAACTCAGTTAGTGCTGCCCTTTGATAAAATTAACCTGGTTAGCTGATTTAACCAGGATTTAACTAACCAGGTTAGTTTAACTAACCAAAATGATCAAAAATCATAAAAAATTCAGTATTCATTTATTTAATTTTACTTATTTAAAATATTAATAAAATAATATAAAAATCATTTTAACCCAATTTTTGATATTTTTATCGAATTAACGCATAAATTCCCAATTTTCGTACGGTTTAGGGTAATCTCTTGGCAACGATGAATTTAAGAGCTAAGATTAAGATGTAATTTCACTGTTTTTACGTGTTTTAACATAGTTTTAACATGTCATCAATTGTTTCGACAATACATAGCATTCAAACACAAATATAGATAAAATCATGCATTTTCATTATGATTTCAAGTCTCGAGTACAATTTGGGAATAAAACCAAATACCACAAAGGTACAACTTACAAAAATAGAAAGTACAAGTAGACTTGCCAAAAAAGGAAAGATCGAAAATACGAGATGTCACAGTCTCCCCTACTTTAGGAGATTTCGTCCTCGAAATCTTAAGAAGAAGACTGATTCGTGTTCCCAAACTTGAAATGAAGATAACGCTCAAATATAAAGTTTCGTTGAAAACGAAAAAGAGTTGGCAACTACCTCTGAGGTAAGGAAATCACCCCTAGCTCAATGGTGGAGTTGAAAATTGAGCGAAGCTAATTGTCAAGGTAAGGAAATCACTCCTATCTTGATGATATTAGCATAAAATTTAGAACAATCCACATGACACACTTAGTTAACAAGATTAACGTATCACTGGCATGTGAATAAACATGTCAACCCATCGTGTACCGCAATTGAAAGACTTAACATGACCACTAGAATACGGGCGGGCGCTACTCCTATAGCACTACGCATAGTGCTATACATGTTAAGGTGTGGGTTAAAAGACAAGTTCATCACATAAGAATAACCCAGTAATCACGAATCCAGTATAACATATTAGTATGCATGTATTAAATTGAAATTATATAACGTACAAATGTAAAACACATGAAAATTGAGATAACATAAAAAGAGATTTATCATAAAAACATGGATTGTCACGGAACGTAACATAAGACTATTCCAAAGTGAATCGAAATCCTTTTCGAATTAAGGAGACGTGCTTTGGCCTAATAGACAAATACTCTCATCGAGGAGCGACTAACGATATTTGTCCTTCCAGTTACTACACGTCCTTAATTGATTGGGAAAATCGAAACTTTGGCGAGATCGAAAATCAAGGAATGAGACTAGTTAACAAGATGCGAGTTTCACCTCTAACTTGATAACATCGTACCCTAATGTGGTTGGTACTTATCCTAAGATAAGGGTCCACTAGAATATGAAATGGAAAACTCCCAACAAGGTTTGGATATCACTCCTAACTTGAGGGTAGATTTCGTGCAAAAATCAAAGTATAGCTGAGTGAAAATCATCACCAAGTGTGGGAATCACCCCTATCTTGATGAATCATTTCGATTGTGTTGTAAGAGTGTCTTCAAAGCTTCCATGTGTGTATTGAGTTAGCCTTAGGAAAGGCTTGTATATTAGAAGTCCAACAGAATAGAGGGAAGCAAAGAAGAGAGAAAGGATTATTGTCTTTAACAGCAAATAAATGAGAAAGCTCATAAACTATAGACTAGGCAAAGCAAGGCATTCCTAATTCCCTATAGTTATGGCTCTGATACCAATCTGGTATCAGAGTACTCCTACTATAGACTGGGGAAAGGTATAGGAATTCTACCTAATTCCCTATAGTTATGGCTCTGATACCAATCTGGTATCAGAGTACTCCTACTATAGACTAGGAAAAAGTATGGCAATTCTACCTAATTCCCTATAGTTATGGCTCTGATACCAATCTGTCACACCCCAACCGATGGCGGAAACATCGGGATGAGACGTACAAACTGTTCAAAGACATCATAACACTAAATGTGACAATATAATTAAATTTCATTTATTAAAATTGCAAAGTTTCATACAATGTCATAAAAAGGAAATAACAAACATTAGACATAGTTTATTTCAAGGTGAGTTTCTAAGCCATCCTATTTATTTCTTCAAATCTTGATTCCTCATCCTGCAGTATGCATTTAAAATAAAGTCAACAAAACATGTTGGCGAGTATACAAGTTTGAATATAGTATAATATGATTAAAATAGTTTAACATGATCAAATCCACATGACTACATGAGTTCATATTAACAGTTATACTCGTAACGATGAATATATGTGTTCAAACCAAAGTTTAACGCAATTAACGTGCCTACCCAAAAAGGGTGGTAAAATGAGTAACATAGAATAAATCCTAACAATACCCACAATATTATGGGAGGGGCGTTACAACCTACAGCGCTGCCATTGTTAGGGGAGGCTTGCAAAGTTAATGAACACATAACCATAAATGTTTAACATTAGCATAACATGATTAACATGAGTCAAATAGACTCACATGAAATGTGGATTGATAGTGCATAAATGATTAACATTGTGTGATTTTGATATAAAAATGCATACAACACCCAAAATGTGATAAAACAGAAAAATGGGTCATGTATACTCACCTTAGGTTGCGTTGCGTTTTTCTTGGAATAATTAAGAACAAGAGATTTCCCAAGAGGATGTGCACAAGAGAATTACCCTATTAATTTTGAGGATTTGTTAAATATTGAGAATTGAGAGATTATTTAAATAACAAGGCATTTTAGAATAATATAAACATGTCTAAAATAATAATCATGTGCCTCATATTTTGTATTTAATAAAATATAAGACAATTTATTTATAAATAAGTGAGTAAAAATAAATATTGAAATATTAAAATAATATTTCTGATTTTTACCAACATATTATAAATATTATTACCAAAGTGTTGGACTATATAAATAATAATTCTGATTAATATTAATAATATAGATTAATAATTCTGAATAATAAATCTAATTATATATATATATAAAATAACAATTCTAATCTAAATAAATAGTAAGTCTATTAATTATATAATAATTCTGATTTAGATATAATAAAATAATAAATTCTGATTATATAAAATATAAATTCTGATTTATTAAACTAATAATTCTGATTTAAATAGTAATTAAATAATAATTCTGATTAATATATATAAAATGATAATTCTGATTATAATAAAATAAAATAATAAATTCTGATTAAAATGATAAATCGGATTTAAATAATAACTAAACAATAATTCTGATTATTATAAAATGATAATTCTGATTTAATAAAAATAATAAATTCTGATTTTCAAATAAACAATAATTCTGATTATAAATTCTGATTAAAATAAGGAATAATATTTCTGATTTAAAATATGTTAATAAATCTGTTTATTAATAATAATAATTATTATATTAATAAATCTGTTTTAATAATAATAATAATAATAAATCTGTTTTATCATAATAATTATTCTAGGTAATAATATATTTATTTAATATTACTAAATACATCTGATTATTATAGATAAATAAATAAATAATGGTTATAATATTAATACTCTAATAATAATAATAATAATATTAATAATAATAATAATGGTATTAATAATAATAATAATAATAATAATAATAATAATAAACTGTAATATTAATAACGGAAACTGAAATTATATAAAAAAAGAAAACGAAATCGGAAAACGGTTACCGGACAGACGGCGGTGAAGGTGGTCGGAGGTGATGAACTCCGGCGAAGGTGATTCCGGCGACGAAGCGAACGGGTTGCGGTTTCGGTTTCAGTTTTGGTTTGTTTCGGATAAACGAGTGAAGGAATGAAGCATGAAGGATTGGTTGGGTATATATAAGAGGTGTAGCTTGTCGGTTACGAAGAATGGAAAGTCGAATTTCCGGTAAACATCTGAAAGGTCGGAGAAGAAGACTGATTGGCGGTTACATTTGATTTGAATTCGGACATTAATTACATGTTAAATGAAATTCGGGCTCGGGTTATGCCGGATGTGGCATGCCCGGCCGAGTGGTTAGTGTGTCGTATGCTGAAGTTGAGGTCACGAGTTCGAATCCAGTCCCACGCGCATAAAACCCATTTTTTTTATTAACAGCTTAGACTAACTGGGTTAGCCACTAACTGAGTTTCCTAACTCAGTTAGTGCTGCCCTTTGATAAAATTAACCTGGTTAGCTGATTTAACCAGGATTTAACTAACCAGGTTAGTTTAACTAACCAAAATGATCAAAAATCATAAAAAATTCAGTATTCATTTATTTAATTTTACTTATTTAAAATATTAATAAAATAATATAAAAATCATTTTAACCCAATTTTTGATATTTTTATCGAATTAACGCATAAATTCCCAATTTTCGTACGGTTTAGGGTAATCTCTTGGCAACGATGAATTTAAGAGCTAAGATTAAGATGTAATTTCACTGTTTTTACGTGTTTTAACATAGTTTTAACATGTCATCAATTGTTTCGACAATACATAGCATTCAAACACAAATATAGATAAAATCATGCATTTTCATTATGATTTCAAGTCTCGAGTACAATTTGGGAATAAAACCAAATACCACAAAGGTACAACTTACAAAAATAGAAAGTACAAGTAGACTTGCCAAAAAAGGAAAGATCGAAAATACGAGATGTCACAGTCTCCCCTACTTTAGGAGATTTCGTCCTCGAAATCTTAAGAAGAAGACTGATTCGTGTTCCCAAACTTGAAATGAAGATAACGCTCAAATATAAAGTTTCGTTGAAAACGAAAAAGAGTTGGCAACTACCTCTGAGGTAAGGAAATCACCCCTAGCTCAATGGTGGAGTTGAAAATTGAGCGAAGCTAATTGTCAAGGTAAGGAAATCACTCCTATCTTGATGATATTAGCATAAAATTTAGAACAATCCACATGACACACTTAGTTAACAAGATTAACGTATCACTGGCATGTGAATAAACATGTCAACCCATCGTGTACCGCAATTGAAAGACTTAACATGACCACTAGAATACGGGCGGGCGCTACTCCTATAGCACTACGCATAGTGCTATACATGTTAAGGTGTGGGTTAAAAGACAAGTTCATCACATAAGAATAACCCAGTAATCACGAATCCAGTATAACATATTAGTATGCATGTATTAAATTGAAATTATATAACGTACAAATGTAAAACACATGAAAATTGAGATAACATAAAAAGAGATTTATCATAAAAACATGGATTGTCACGGAACGTAACATAAGACTATTCCAAAGTGAATCGAAATCCTTTTCGAATTAAGGAGACGTGCTTTGGCCTAATAGACAAATACTCTCATCGAGGAGCGACTAACGATATTTGTCCTTCCAGTTACTACACGTCCTTAATTGATTGGGAAAATCGAAACTTTGGCGAGATCGAAAATCAAGGAATGGGACTAGTTAACAAGATGCGAGTTTCACCTCTAACTTGATAACATCGTACCCTAATGTGGTTGGTACTTATCCTAAGATAAGGGTCCACTAGAATATGAAATGGAAAACTCCCAACAAGGTTTGGATATCACTCCTAACTTGAGGGTAGATTTCGTGCAAAAATCAAAGTATAGCTGAGTGAAAATCATCACCAAGTGTGGGAATCACCCCTATCTTGATGAATCATTTCGATTGTGTTGTAAGAGTGTCTTCAAAGCTTCCATGTGTGTATTGAGTTAGCCTTAGGAAAGGCTTGTATATTAGAAGTCCAA
Organism: Helianthus annuus; assembly: GCF_002127325.2. Lineage (NCBI taxonomy): Eukaryota > Viridiplantae > Streptophyta > Magnoliopsida > Asterales > Asteraceae > Helianthus > Helianthus annuus. The sequence continues at coordinate 153,294,229 of NC_035441.2, forward strand.
CAGAATAGAGGGAAGCAAAGAAGAGAGAAAGGATTATTGTCTTTAACAGCAAATAAATGAGAAAGCTCATAAACTATAGACTAGGCAAAGCAAGGCATTCCTAATTCCCTATAGTTATGGCTCTGATACCAATCTGGTATCAGAGTACTCCTACTATAGACTGGGGAAAGGTATAGGAATTCTACCTAATTCCCTATAGTTATGGCTCTGATACCAATCTGGTATCAGAGTACTCCTACTATAGACTAGGAAAAAGTATGGCAATTCTACCTAATTCCCTATAGTTATGGCTCTGATACCAATCTGTCACACCCCAACCGATGGCGGAAACATCGGGATGAGACGTACAAACTGTTCAAAGACATCATAACACTAAATGTGACAATATAATTAAATTTCATTTATTAAAATTGCAAAGTTTCATACAATGTCATAAAAAGGAAATAACAAACATTAGACATAGTTTATTTCAAGGTGAGTTTCTAAGCCATCCTATTTATTTCTTCAAATCTTGATTCCTCATCCTGCAGTATGCATTTAAAATAAAGTCAACAAAACATGTTGGCGAGTATACAAGTTTGAATATAGTATAATATGATTAAAATAGTTTAACATGATCAAATCCACATGACTACATGAGTTCATATTAACAGTTATACTCGTAACGATGAATATATGTGTTCAAACCAAAGTTTAACGCAATTAACGTGCCTACCCAAAAAGGGTGGTAAAATGAGTAACATAGAATAAATCCTAACAATACCCACAATATTATGGGAGGGGCGTTACAACCTACAGCGCTGCCATTGTTAGGGGTGGCTTGCAAAGTTAATGAACACATAACCATAAATGTTTAACATTAGCATAACATGATTAACATGAGTCAAATAGATTCACATGAAATGTGGATTGATAGTGCATAAATGATTAACATTGTGTGATTTTGATATAAAAATGCATACAACACCCAAAATGTGATAAAACAGAAAAATGGGTCATGTATACTCACCTTAGGTTGCGTTGCGTTTTTCTTGGAATAATTAAGAACAAGAGATTTCCCAAGAGGATGTGCACAAGAGAATTACCCTATTAATTTTGAGGATTTGTTAAATATTGAGAATTGAGAGATTATTTAAATAACAAGGCATTTTAGAATAATATAAACATGTCTAAAATAATAATCATGTGCCTCATATTTTGTATTTAATAAAATATAAGACAATTTATTTATAAATAAGTGAGTAAAAATAAATATTGAAATATTAAAATAATATTTCTGATTTTTACCAACATATTATAAATATTATTACCAAAGTGTTGGACTATATAAATAATAATTCTGATTAATATTAATAATATAGATTAATAATTCTGAATAATAAATCTAATTATATATATATATAAAATAACAATTCTAATCTAAATAAATAGTAAGTCTATTAATTATATAATAATTCTGATTTAGATATAATAAAATAATAAATTCTGATTATATAAAATATAAATTCTGATTTATTAAACTAATAATTCTGATTTAAATAGTAATTAAATAATAATTCTGATTAATATATATAAAATGATAATTCTGATTATAATAAAATAAAATAATAAATTCTGATTAAAATGATAAATCGGATTTAAATAATAACTAAACAATAATTCTGATTATTATAAAATGATAATTCTGATTTAATAAAAATAATAAATTCTGATTTTCAAAATAAATTCTGATTTTCAAATAAACAATAATTCTGATTATAAATTCTGATTAAAATAAGGAATAATATTTCTGATTTAAAATATGTTAATAAATCTGTTTATTATTAATAATAATTATTATATTAATAAATCTGTTTTAATAATAATAATAATAATAATAAATCTATTTTATCATAATAATTATTCTAGGTAATAATATATTTATTTAATATTACTAAATACATCTGATTATTATAGATAAATAAATAAATAATGGTTATAATATTAATACTCTAATGATAATAATAATATTAATAATAATAATAATGGTATTAATAATAATAATAATAATAATAATAATAATAATAATAATAATAATAATAATAATAATAATAATAATAATAATAATAATAATAATAATAATAATAATAATAATAATAATAATAATAATAAACTGTAATATTAATAACGGAAACTGAAATTATATGAAAAAAGAAAACGAAATCGGAAAACGGTTACCGGACAGACGGCGGTGAAGGTGGTCGGAGGTGATGAACTCCGGCGAAGGTGATTTCGGCGACGAAGCGAACGGGTTGCGGTTTCGGTTTCAGTTTCGGTTTGTTTCGGATAAACGAGTGAAGGAATGAAGCATGAAGGATTGGTTGGGTATATATAAGAGGTGTAGCTTGTCGGTTACGAAGAATGGAAAGTCGAATTTCCGGTAAACATCTGAAAGGTCGGAGAAGAAGACTGATTGGCGGTTACATTTGATTTGAATTCGGACATTAATTACATGTTAAATGAAATTCGGGCTCGGGTTATGCCGGATGTGGCATGCCCGGCCGAGTGGTTAGTGTGTCGTATGCTGAAGTTGAGGTCACGAGTTCGAATCCAGTCCCACGTGCATAAAACCCATTTTTTTATTAACAGCTTAGACTAACTGGGTTAGCCACTAACTGAGTTTCCTAACTCAGTTAGTGCTGCCCTTTGATAAAATTAACCTGGTTAGCTGATTTAACCAGGATTTAACTAACCAGGTTAGTTTAACTAACCAAAATGATCAAAAATCATAAAAAATTCAGTATTCATTTATTTAATTTTACTTATTTAAAATATTAATAAAATAATATAAAAATCATTTTAACCCAATTTTTGATATTTTTATCGAATTAACGCATAAATTCCCAATTTTCGTACGGTTTAGGGTAATCTCTTGGCAACGATGAATTTAAGAGCTAAGATTAAGATGTAATTTCACTGTTTTTACGTGTTTTAACATAGTTTTAACATGTCATCAATTGTTTCGACAATACATAGCATTCAAACACAAATATAGATAAAATCATGCATTTTCATTATGATTTCAAGTCTCGAGTACAATTTGGGAATAAAACCAAATACCACAAAGGTACAACTTACAAAAATAGAAAGTACAAGTAGACTTGCCAAAAAGGGAAAGATCGAAAATACGAGATGTCACAAAAGGGAACAAGAAAGGCGTCGGGTATAAGTCGTGTCCACCCCCTTTGAGACACAACTATACTCGAATGCCCGATGAAGAAGAAATGCCACGTTTTGAACCCAGCGTGCCTCTTGATTATGAGGAAGTTACTACTGGTTTAGGGTTCAAATCGGACAGTTCCTCGAATACCTCATCTGAAGGAATAGACACTTCAATGTTGATGAATCAAAGTGCCCCAATTATTGAGGACTATGATTCGTCTGATGATGAATCAGATGTGAGTGACCAGGATGAATCACTTGATAAGATGAAATGAGTAGAAATTCCTATTGAGAATTACATTCTTTGTGATCCTCCTACTCCTGCTGTGTAACTTGTTGCAAAACAAGTGATTAAACCTGTCAAGGAAGTGAAAGAATCTGTGTCTACCGTTAAGAGTAATAATGTGTTGTATACTTTCGTCGGTGATGCCAAATTTATTCGGACAATGATTTTCCAATTAAAAATGTTAATCCATCTTTGATTGATAAAGTTTTTGAAGACAATACGAGTAAATTTTTGGGAAAGACGATTACTGGAGTTGTTGTAACACAATGTGATCCTGTTCCAAAATCAGAAATTAGAAAACAATTTGGAAACCAAAGATCACCGACAAGGCAACAACCTATTGCTTCTAAGGGTAAACAGCCAGTTCAACGAGCTCAAAATCCTAAAGTTTCTCAATCAAAATTTGAACCAAAAGGAGCTCGTTACAGGAAGAAAAACAGTAATGTCCAATTTGTAGCATCAAAGGGTACTGATAAAATTGAGACTTTTGAAAACAAATCAAACACCGATTTTGTCCAACAAGTCAAGAATTTAAAACGTAACAGTCAAAACAATTACACTCAAGATACAAACGGGTGTGATGAAAAAGCAAGTACCTCAGGTTCTACAGGTTCAACATCTGTTCGTCGATCGGATTCTCCTAAGTTTGTTGACAGGAGAACTTGTTTTAAGTGTTGGGAGTTTAGACATATCATTAAAAATTGTACAAATACTCCTAAAGAGAAATTTGTTGAGAAAGCTCCACCTAAAAAGGTTCACCCTCAACGTCGTCCTGTTTCACCAAAACATGATAAACGAACTGTTAAAGAACAAGAAACTAAACAACAACGTCAAAACGTCAAGAAAATTGAAAAGGCTTTAAAATCTGAAGTCAAAACGGTTAAAAAGGAACCAAGTTCACCACAACCACCATTGAAATAAAAAATTTCAAAAACTTTTCATAAGACTCAATCTGGTGAACAAAAACAAACTTGGAAACCTAAAACGGGTGAAAGTTCAGGGGGAGGTGCTGTATTTGAAAATCATCAGGAAATCAAGATCACATTTCGTGATGCTCAGGGACGACCCAAGACCACTAAGGCTTGGGTCCCCATCCTCAACTAATCGTTGAATGATATGTGCAGGATGTTCCAGGAGGAACTAACTATTAATAGTCATTGGATTGTTGACAGTGAAGCATCTAGGCACATGACAGGCGACTTATGGCTTCTTTATAATGTGAAAAACATTAAAGGAGGCTATGTCGCATTTGCTGGAGACAAAGGCGGATATATCACTGGAGAAGGAAAGATCTCCAATGGTATTGTATGTTTCAATAAGATCAATTATGTACGACAAATTGATCACAATCTTTTGAGTGTTTCGCAAATCTGCGATAAGAAATTCTCCATGCATTTTGATGATGCCGGTTGTTATGTGCTGAAACCTGGTTTCAAAATTCCTAAAGAATGGATTCTCTTATCGGATCCAAGAGTTAATGATCTTTATATTCTTGATATGAGCCAAGAAATTACTACCTCTGCACAAGTCACATGTTTTGTCTCGAAAGCAACAGAAAAGGAGTCTATATCTTGGCACAGACGAATGGGGCACATTCACTTGAGAAAAATGAACCATTTGGTGAAACATAAGCTTGTAAATGATGTGCCTATGAAAAGTTTTCCTCTACAAGATATCTGTGTTGCGTGCCAGAAGGGAAAACAAACGAAGAAGTCTCACCCGCTTAAGAAAATCAACACTGTTAGCATGCCTCTCTAACGTCTTCATATGGACCTCTCGGACCTATGAAACACAAGACAACCTTTGGGGATGCTTACTGTCTGGTGGTTACTGATGACTACTCTAGATTTTCTTGGGTAGCTTTTATGGCACACAAGAGTGAAACTCCTGAAATCCCCAAGAATCTTCTTACTATGCTGGAAAATTTGTACACGTTGAAAGTAAAGAGGATCAGAAGCGACAATGGAACTGAGTTCAAAAACCGAGTGATGGATGAGTTCTGTACTTCCAAGGGCATTCTTCATGAATACAGTTCTCGCTACACTCCACAGCAAAACGGTGTCGCTGAGAGGAAGAATCGGACGATAATAGAGACTGTAAGAACAATGTTGGTAGATTCGGAGCTTCCTGTTCAGTTCTAGCGGGAGGCTGTCTCTACTACTTGCTACACGTTAAACCGAGTTATGACAGTTAAAAGGCATGGCAAGACTTGTTTCGAACTTCTACAGAAAAGGAAACCGGACATTTCTCACCTAGAACCTTTTGGTGGTCCATGCACTATGATTGAACCGAACGAAAAACTTGGCGCCAAAGCTATCGAGGGTTTCTTCCTTGGATATGCTACACCGAATTTTCGTGTATGGAATCTGGCAACCAAAAAGATTGAGTTATGGAGTGAAGTAAGGGTTCAAAGGTATACTAATCCTGTTAGAGCTCCGGGTGATCCTTAGATGTTCGATTATGATGGGCTATTCGACTCCTTTAATCTGCCAACCTTTGACGAAGCATCTGTAGCTGCTCAAATGTTCCTTGAAAGCGACAACGGGGCTGATTCACCATTAGTAAGACCAATTGTTGTTGACCCTCAATCTTCTACTTCGGTTAATAACAATACCGTTCAAAATGAGGTATTTGAAGATGCTGCTGATTACAATGAGTCATCAGAAGATGATGAATACCATGATGCAAATGAAGGCACTTCAGCTCCGGTTGATCCTGTTCAAGGTGCTTCTGAAGCAACTCCTCATGAGCAGAATGTAGACACTGCTGAAGGAAATGCATCCACTTCTATGTCTATGCCTGGTGTGTATTTGGTTGTTGATCTTAATCTTAACAATCTGGGTATCAATACTTGTGTTCCTGATGTTCCTGAATCGAGAATTCACGATACTCATCCACAGTAGAATATTATTGGAGATGTCCATTGCGGTGTGCAGACACGTAATCAGCTGAGAAACAACCAGAATGCTGGTTTGTATTCAGCCATTAGAGAATCTGGTCTTCAAAATGATTGGTCCTTCGCGTGTTATGTCTCACAAGAAGAACCAAAGTCTTGGAAAGAAGCCTTAAAAGATAATTCTTGGGTGGAAGCCATGCAGGAAGAACTACAACAGTTTCAAAAGCTAGGTGTTTGGAAGCTTGTTGAAAGGCCGAAAAATTACAAGAAAATTGGCACACGTTGGGTTTTCAAACGCAAGAAGGACGATCGTGGAGTAGTCATTCGAAACAAGGCAAGATTGGTTATTCAGGGATTTCGTCAGATCGAAGGCATTGACTACAATGAAGTTTATGCACCAGTTGCACGTCTGGAAGCTATTCGGATCTTTCTAGCTTATGCTTCATTTAAAGGATTCAAAGTCTACCAGATGGACGTCAAAAGTGCTTTCTTACACAGTGTGGTTGATGAAGAGGTGTACGTCGAAGAACCTCCGGGTTTTGAAGATCCTATTCATCCAGATCGGGTTTGGTTGCTCAAGAAAGCTCTTTATGGTTTACATCAGGCACCACGAGCTTGGTATGCAACCTTATCAAATTATCTTTTGGAGAATGGTTTTCGGCGAGGTCTTATTGATTGCACTCTCTTTATCAAAGAACAGGATGGAGATCTTCTGTTGGCGCAGGTATACGTTGATGATATAATATTTGGTTCAACTAATGATTCTTTGTGCAAGCAATTCGAGCGTGTTATGCAGAAAAAATTCGAGATGAGCGCAATGGGGGAATTGAACTTCTTCTTGGGCCTACAAGTTCAACAAACCGAGTCTGGGATATTCATCCATCAGACTAAATATGTTGGTGACATCTTGAGCCAGTTCCAGATGTCTGATGCAACGCCCATTGGTACCCCACTTCCGCAGAATCACGGGATTACTCTAGATCTGAAAGGTTAAAGCATTAACTCTTCATATTATCGCGCTATGATCGGATCTCTCATGTATCTCACAGCCTCGAGGCCCGACATCATGTATCCGACGTGCCTGCTTGCAAGATATCAAGCCAACCCGAAGGCCTCACATCTGTCAGCTGTTAAAGGGATTTTTCGCTATTTGAAGGGATGCCCGGACACCGGTCTCTGGTACCCTAGGGATCATAGCTTCGACTTGATCGCGTTCAGTGATTTTGATTTTGGCGGATGCAAAATTGACGGCAAATCAACAACAGCGGGATGTCAATTCTTAGGAAATCGCCTGGTCACGTGGCAGTGCAAGAAGCAAACCTGTGTTGCTACATCAACTTGTGAAGCGGAATACATTGCTGCCTCTAGTTGTTGCTCCTATTTGGATACAACAACAAATGCGCGACTACGGTTTTGAATTCCTATCTACTCCTATTTTTGTTGATAACAATGCTGCCTTACAGATCACTAGAAATCCTGTGCAGCATTCCAAGACCAAACACATCGAAATTAAATATCACTTCATACGTGATTGTTTTGACAAAAGGCTAATCGATGTTGTTAAAATCCACACTGATCACCAACATGCCGACCTGTTCACAAAAGCTTTTGATAAATCACGTTTTGATTATCTTCTTTTGGTCAATGGCATTAAGGTGATACCTGAGTAACTTCTTTGGCTAATCGTTTTTGTAAATATTTTCTTAAAAACTCTAAAAAATACAAAAAGATTTTTAACTTCGTAACCGTTTAGCATTTTAGGGGGAGAAAATTTCAAGAAAATACAAAAACATTCAAAAAATTCAAAAAAATCCAAAAATATGTCTTTACTTTCTGTCCTTTCATTTGAAAAATTCAAAAATTCAAAAAATTGGAAAATTCAAAAAATTAGAAAACCAAAAATGAGATTCTTGGATAAAGGAAAATGATGATATTCACTGGTGTGGTCAGTCAACATGTTAAAAATGTAAAACAAAAAATTGAGAAATGATAAGTATCTCTACTAACGATGTATCGGTAGGTCACAATCAGATTAAAATGTGTAGGATGATACAAACCTAACAGACTTCAAGTCAGGTGGGAACCATTCATTAGCATATGGTCTTGGTACCAAAATTTCGTTTGAGAGATTGCCGAGGTTCTGAGATATTCGGTCTTTATGCTGCTTATCATCTGGGTATCATGGTTGTATCTTCTACCGAAAAATAACGGAGACGAAGTCTAGATCTTCCATGATACCATACATACGTGTACATACTGCATTCGACATCAATAAGTGATCAACAATCACATGTCCAAACAAATAAGTGATAAAATATCACATTTATCCGGGAGTCAAGTTCGTCTCTCTACTGTACGATGTACTGACCTGTTCACGGACTTGCTCATGTGCCCTCATGCATACGAAAATCAAGTTCCTCATCAATAAGTGATTTTATCACATAGGGCTTGTTTTCAAATCAAAATAAGTGAGTATCTCACATTCTTTTATACGGTCAAACAGATGATAAACCGTATACTCACCGGTAAGTTGAACTCTCGTGCATACCTTGATACGAGAATGTGTCGTGAGTGGATGCACACTAACTTGTAAGTATAACTCATACCGTAAATCGTATCTCCTAATTATGATTACATCTGACCAGTTTGAGCTTATGTGGACAATAATACCGATAATCGAGGTAGTATACTTATCCGAAGCTTTAAACCGAAACAAAAATCATGTTGACTAAGACCGTAAGCTAGTATGATTCCTTTTCCTTGAAACTCGCAAAAGATTGCTCTTGTACAGTCGTTTATTGCATTTTCATTGCTTGTCGTTAGTTTACCGCACTTTAAATTCTGTTTTAGAGTAGTTTGTAAAGTTCATTTTTTGATTAAGCCGAAGTTGTAACTTGATGTTTTCTGCCGAAAGCCTGAAACCTACTTCATAAAATATCCTTGCATTTAGTAAACTCAATCAAAATGGAAAACTGTTCATATAAACAAAATCTGTTCAGTGTGCAAATTTCAAAGACTTGGTAAATTTTTGAAAAAAAAGGGTTCACGAAACTCCCTAAGGTCGACGAAACTCCTAAATGTCGACGAACGATCATGGTCAAAGTCAACTGTTTTTAAACTTGGTCAAAATGGTCAAATTTCATTTGGTTAACGACGAAACTCACCTAGCCCTTTAACTTTCATCATGGGCTCACTGTTTAAGCCCAATCCAAGCCCAAGCCCAAACTAAAGTTTCGTCAAGCCCACACTAAGTTTCGTCGAAGTCAGAGTTTCGTCGGGGTCATGAGTATATAAGGGGTCCCAGTTGTTAAAGATATCACTTTTTCAAACCCACTTGACTGTTTATCTTCTCCAATACTCCACACCCCATACCTTTAACCGACCCTCAAGATCCTTCATTTTCTTTACCTTTTTCATCAAATTAAAGGTATACAAAAGGATTTTCTACATGATTGAACCTTAGGAACCCTGTGCTTCTGTTTGAAACTTGTTAACAAACCCTCGGTCCCCCTAAGTTTTCGATTTCATCATATATAACACTGCTTATTGTGCTTGTTTGTTCATAAAGTCTGTTAATAAGTGTTTGTATGTTGTTTTGTTTGATGATTTGGGTTAGGTTTTGGATTACAAACACAGGGGTTGGATATTTGTTTGAATGTTTAACCATTTGGGTCTTTTTCGATCAAAAACTCATGTTTGTTTTGAATCTAGGTTTGTTTTCGTGTTGTTTTGGTTAATCGAAGTGTCATTGGGTTTGATTTTTAGAATCAGTCATCGCATAACCAACAGTCGGCGAAACCCCTTTGATTTTGAAACCCCCAAATCGACGAAACCCTAACTCTTGACGAAACCCCCTTGGACGACGAAACCTAAGTTTCTTCAAACTGTTGACGACGAAACCCCCTATGATGAAATCCACTTTAAAATGAAAGAACTTTCGTCGAAGGACTGTCGAAGAAACTCCTCTGGTCAAAGGTCAACTCTGACTTTATTTGACCAAGGATGTTTCGTCGTGACGAAGAGAGTTTCGTCGATGTATTGAAGTTTTTCGTCCAGGACTTAGAAATTTTTCAAGTTTGGTGCCTTTCACAGAAGATGTGTAATTATATGTTAACTATCCACTTGACACTTGAACTTGCATAGACATATGTCTAATGCACATGTTATACCATTATGACTTATTGTGGATGTTTGCAATACAGATGGCACCGAAAGAAAGGAAACGTAAGGCCGCGACAAAGATAGAAAACAAACCGGAAGAACTTGTGATGTCCGAGAAGGGTCACAATATGATTGCTTATCTGGATCCCGAAGGAAAGATCACTGAACTAAAGGAGATTACACAGTGGATCAGGGAGTCACGGATTAATAAAGCTGTCACCTTTTCAACTCCAGTTTACAAGTCGCTCGTTAAAGCTTTCTGGAATTCTGCAAGTGTTGTGCAAGTTGATGGAACTGAAGTCATTCAAGGGCAAGTGAATGATCTGCACGTGATTGTCTCACCGGAAAACTTAAACACTGTTTTAGAGCTGCAAGCGATCCGAATGCACCGTCCTCTATTCCAATCATGTGTACTCGTGACTGTCTACTAAGGATGAAGTGTATTAGTGACATTTTCAGCAATCAAATCAACAAGGGAGATCTGCCTTTACGGTACAAGTTTTTATTACACGTACTTATTCAATGTCTTAGCAACAGGCGATCTGGCTATGACATGGCAGGCAACGATCTTGTTGGTCTCATGGTGGCATTAGTTCTGAACAAACCGTTTAGCATTTCAAAGTACATCTTTGCCAACATGAAGGACAATATGGCGAGAACTGGTAGTCAAACATCTTGGAATAAATTCTGGATGTATCCGTGGTTTCTACAAATGATCATGAACGTCCAGCATCCCGGTCTTCCAAAAGCCGAAAATGACATCCTTAAGATAGAATCTATGATCATGCAATCTTTGAGGATATTCATGGCCCTTGCAGCAAAGAGATACAAAGAAAGCAAGCTGCCTAGGAAATTGATCGGTGCTCTTGGCAAACCAGACTACATCGCTCCAGCAGATGAGAAATGGCGTCATAATGACAGCCAATCTGATGATGAAGAGCCGGATTTAAATAAAAAGATGGTTGAAAAGTTTGGTCAAAAGGATTCTGATTCGTCTGACAGTGATAGTGATGGTGATGACGAAGGTGGTGATGGTGGTGATGGTGGTGATGCAAGTGTTGGTGCCGTTGGTGTATCTGGTGCTGGTGCATCGTCTGCTGTTGCAGCTGGCAGTACATCAGCTGGTAATGACGAGGAGGATACTGAATCAGATGACAATCCACCTGAGCCTGGGTACGAAGTTTACTATGATGAACGCGGTGTGAAAAGGATCAGGAGGATTAGACAAGAAGATGACCCTGAATACGTTCCTTCGGATACCGAAGCAGAACGTTTAAAGAAAAAGGAAACGGTTGTCAAACGAAAGAAGAAAGCAAAGAAGAACATTGGTTCCTCGTCTGTTTAACAATCCGTTCCACAACAAGAACCTTCACAAGAAGCGGAAATGGATCCAAACCTTGGATTCACGGCCACTGAAGCTTCTGAAATGGTTCCATCTCCTCCAAGATCCTCTGAACCAGCTCCTGTAGTAAGTTCAACTCCTGAAACTCCTACAGTGACCCCTCAAGAACCTGCTCCTTCCATAGCGTCAACCATTCGGGCAACGACTTCGCAGCCATCTGCAAAGCGCAGACAGACTATCTTTTCTTAGATGAATCAAGATGAAAAGGTAAACTTCCTATTCTCTCAACTGCAAGCTGCTGCAGGTCAAATCAACAGGCAAACAAAAGTGATCAATGTTACAAGAGCAGACTCGATCAAGCAACAGTTGGAAAAAACACGTTAAATTCCACTGTTGGGCGACAACAAGCAGAAATCACTCGCCAGCAAGCTGAGATAGAGCAATTGAAGGCAGAAAATGCTAGTTTGAAAGCTGCAGACGAAGTGAGAGAGCGACAGTTGCAACAGATGCGTGCGGCAGATAATACTCGTGGTATAGAAATGAATCGCATGAAAGAAAGCAACTCTAAACTTCAGAAGTTGGCCGGGTCTCTCAAAGAAAGGCATGACTATATGAAGGAGTGGTACGATTCTCGAACCACCACGATAGCTGATGGGGTCAAGAAAATAACTGAAAGCTCTGAGATTGTTAGAAAGCGGGTCAATATTTTGTGGAATGATCGTTGCAAGCAACAAGAAGTGTTGAAGAAAAAGGATGATGATCCTGAAGATCAGGGGAACCCCGACCCTTCTGCCACATCAGAGCAATCGCCAGCAACTACCTCTTCACAGCTGATTATCTTCACACCTTCACAGCTTGGATCTGCTCAAGGAACCTCCAGTGGAACCGTTGAAGAAATACAACAGCTTGAAAGCAGTTCTTACATCGAAAGCTCTCTACCTGGTACATCTTCTGTTCTAGTACAGCTGATCTTGCTTTGCATGAGCAGTTGTTAGCTTTGAATGTGATGAAAGAAGTTGATGATGCTGAAATTGATAAAATGTCGTTTGAACCAGAAACTGAAATTGTTGAAAACATTGAAGAGATTGTGTTTGAAGGGGAAACCAGCAAAACAACTTATGTTTGTGCCGACGGAATGGAATTTGATCCATTTGATGAAGAATGGATGAAAGAGAATCAGGAAGACATTGATGAACAATTGAAGAATCGGGCGTCTTCTGATAATCCGACTGATTCATTCGAGGAATGGAGAAAACGTTTCTTGTCAAAGGTTGAAAAGCCTACACCGCCGGAAGCACAAGTTGATTATCAACAATTTGAAAAGGTCAAGCCTCATGGAAGGATTCTGAGCTGGATGTTCGTGAAGGAAATCCACTGCGTTGCGATCAAGCGTGAATTTGGTATTCAATATTTCAGATCGTTGCTAAGCATATTGTCCTTACCATTTTACGACGTTGCAGCTTTGACGAAGCTTGAGCTCGTTAATCGCTCGAACTTCGAAGGAGCTACATTGTTCGCTCGCAAAATAAAGTTTAACAAAAGGACAGGCTGGAAAAACGAGTTGTTCAAGCCTCAGTTTCCTATCTATCAGCAAATCAAGTTCACTTTGGATCCATTGACAAATACGGCGCGATACAAGCTTTTCTATCAACCCGCTAAGGTCATGGACAAGATCCCTTTAATGCCGATGAAACAAAACTTTCTTGATGATATGAGGTTATGTTGTTACGACCCGGATACTCATGAAGCGGTGATTGTGTTTAATGTTGATCGTGAAAACTTTCAGATGTTGGATCTGATATGGATCATGAATATGTCGGTGAACGACATCAGCAAGCTATTTCGGCATGATATCTTATATGAAGACAAGGACGCACATCAAGCGCTAAAATTCCAACGCGTCGCTTGTTATTGTTTTTACCGAGGAATTCATGCTGGAAGCACCTGGACGCTGAAACACTGAAGATTGAAGACCGAAGACAGTAACAGACAAGGGGGAGTTTGTTGATGCATATTTTGGTGTCTGTAACTTGTCTTCATTAGCGTTGTAATTTACGGTCTTTTATGTTATCGAGTCTGTATTCGCCGTCGACCTTAGTTGGATATCCTCCTATCTTTTTATGGTCCGACAAGTTTGTCTCGTCTGTTTTGTAAAGTTATATGAACAATGCATGTTGCATTTGGGTAGTTTATGTTGTATTTGTGTGT